>NC_056468.1:7952197-8273268 GCF_008729295.1 Plectropomus leopardus
CAAGTCCTAAACATTTAAACCATCGAGTGCACTTAAAAAAAATCTCTATATCTTTGTTTTGGCTTTATTGTCCTGGATGTCTGCCAAAACAGACAAACGCACACACATACACATACACAACTGAACGGTGCAGGAAACAGTAAGGCTGCGGGGCAATTCTAAAGGCATGACTTAAACCTGTTAAATTACAGCCGCACATCCTGTTGTCCAAAAACATCTCCTGCACCTCTGCATGCATGTGGATGTATGCTCTGGTATTCCAGTAACTGTCATTCGTCATTATAATGCATTTCTTGGCACTCTCTTCTGAGTAGAAAAAACAACAAAGCGCTGGACAAAGTGAGATATCAATCCATCTGTTTTAAAACGAATTTTAAAAAAAGCCTCCCTGCTGCTGTGAAAAGATGACAGACATATTTGGTTGAAGCACAACTCATCAAAGTGAACTGTCAATCAAAGGAGTGTGTGTGTGTGTGTCATGAGGCCTGGGAGGCAGGAAGGAAGCACACAGCTGGTCATGGTGAAAAAACAACACTGACGTTACATGCAGCAGGTAGAACTAGTATTAACATGGCTGGTTCAGTTTGGAACAAACCGTCACAAAGCCAATGGTTACGAAGGCGGCCAGAACAGCCTCACTTAAAGACAAAGTTGGTAACTTTTATAAAAACAAAACAAACAATATAAGAAAAAAATTTCATATTTGCTGAAACTCTCTATAATCGCACAGCTCTAAATAGGAAGATAATCTGTTATAATATCACATGCCTTTGCCTGCTCTATTGACTGAAAGCATTTCTGATGGCCTTACTGCATGTGAAAAAAAAAAAACAATCAGAGCAGAGGAGTCTCTATCGAAACTGTCAATCACTGCCCCTGAACTGCTGTCATACTATCAAAGACAGCGCTGATCAAACATGAATCGATATTGTGTTACTGCATTGTCTACTTCTCACCTCATATGTTGTCAGAAATAAATTTTAGTGTACTGTTTAGCTGTTACGTGAGAGATAGTGAATAAAAGAAGGTCCGGCTGGTGGGTGGTGCTGGGTACTCCTATGTTTCTGTATCCAACATGGTGGCCTTTTTTTCTAATCTAGAATTTTCCACCTCTTTACAAATATGTGTGACCTTATTTCATGTTAAGGACCTACTGTTTGTTTTAGAGATAGCAAACAGATCAGGGACTTTGGAATATTCTTTTACAGGAAGTGTGGAAAAAAAATTTTTTTGCTCATATTTTTGGTTATTTACCTTGATATTAGTATATACTGGAGGTCACTATTTAACACTGAAAACATCTTTGACTTCAGTGTCATATGTTCTACCTAGGACAGTTTATTTCAGTTAATAAATGACATGCAAATTTTAGGGATTTTCTGTCACGAAACAAAACTAATCCTTCAGAGCTGATATGCATAAAGGTTTTTTCCAGATTTATCTGATAGACCTGACAGGCCTCTGGACCAGCAAGTCAAACTAGAAAAAAAGCATTTACAGTAACTGTGATGGGTGTGAAATTACAGCAACTTTGGCAAAGTGTGTTATTTTACAGTCAAAGTTAAGACTAATATTATGTATACAATTACATTTTTAAATCTGTGACTGTTATCAGGAATGTTTCTGCTGTCTGTGTAGTGTCTGCTTACAACGCCTACCTCGCCAATGTCACCAAAAGCATAGATGTTTGGCACTGAGGTGGATTCGTCAGCACCCACAACTATTTTCCCCGTCTCTTTTTTGAGTTGCACGCCAAGCTTGTCCAGGCCCAGGATTTTGGTTTCAGGGGTTCTGCCTGAGGTCAATGGAAAGAAACAACACAAAGAGAATATTACATTACAACTCAAGAGAGATAGAGGTGTGCATCGATATATCCCACACCTCATTTTAGTGATCATCAAGTCTCTTCTGTTGTGGAATTAACATTTTATTATGCATACTTTTATTGTTTTGGCCCACCAGCCGATGGAGACATAAAATACAATGCTTTTCAATGTATGTAATATTCATTAATTGGAAAAAAAAGACAGACATTTCAACATAGAGCTGATGTTTTGTACAAGTCCACTCTATAAATATTTTTTTTTAAATAAATAAAATATCAGTGTGTCAGAAATCAGCTTGTTGGTTGATTCCAATATTTCATTTTAAGGCTAATATTAGCTGATACCAATGACGTGTTGATATATCATACATGCCTAAATATTGTATTAAGTTTAAATTTTTAAACTCAACTTTAAAATTTTGACCTGATGGTGGCGCCTTGAACATCTCTAGCAAATTTCATTGCAATCCATCCAAAAGTTTTCAAGACATTTTTACTCAAACCAAAACTGTCAACAACATGGTGAAACTACAGAGAAGTTACTAGGATCCATCCCCTGAGGACCGTGAACGATGGTAGAAAATCCATCCACTAGATACTGAAATATTTCTGTCTGAACCAAAGTGGTGGACTGATATTGGCATTTGAGGAGCCATATCACATATGTGGCCAAAAATGCTGAACATTTGCCCAAACAAGCCTCTCAAATTGGGAGGATTTGCTGCTTTTCTCTGTTCCATATCATTTTAAACTGAACATCTCTGGGTTTTAGATTGTTGGTTTGGTTATTACTAGATTCAGTTTAAAAACACTATTGTGGGCCATAAATTATAAATGAAATTCAAATCCCAATTCAGAATTTTTAAATCGAAAACAACAACATCTGGCCAGCAGAGAGAAATAGAGACAAAGGTAGAGAGGAGAAACTGATGGGAATTGGTATTCCATCAGTCCCGCAGGACAACCAAAGGTGTGATTTCTGACACTTCCTGGGGGACGGCTGACTGATGCTGTCGACACAGAGTCTCTATGGTGATGGGCTATTGACCACTCGCTCCCCCCTCCTCTCCATAGCTCCTCACAACCTGCCTGGGTAGCATAATAAACACCCGGCTCTGAGCTACCCATGTAGATGCTATCGGACAGAAAAAATAACAAACCCCCGAGACCCCTTTTCCTGGCTGGAGCCGAAGAACAACGTCCTGCCCCTCTCCTCAGACCAGGGGGGGCTACAGGGACCTGTCTATTGCTCCGCAGCATGGGTGGTTGAAGGCGATGGAGAGCACAGAGAAGGACGAGAGAGGGGAAGTAAGGCAGTCATGAGCAATTCCCCAAAGCAAGACTTGTAAATATTTTCCTGTTCTATATGTCCACAACGCTAGAACAGTCTGCATACATGACATTCCAGCAGTGGTGTCATTTTTAGTGAATTATAGAATTTAACTATTTACATTACAACTTTGTTACTTGCAATTGTGTTTCAATTCTGCATTTAAAAAAGCAGGAATATGTAGATTGACTAAGAGTGATGGGCAATCAGCGATAAAGAGCTCTCAGGCCTTAGAGATTTCATTTGTTTAAGTATCAAAAGCAGCACATACACAATTTAGAGTTTAATGAAGTCATCAACAAACCGCAAAATATTTATCTATGTATTTGTCAGAAATTATCTTGTGATACATCAATACCAGCTGTATGAACAGTTAGTGAATGAATCACAAAACACATACTTTATATGGATATGAAATAGGATTGATGTATACAATTATTTATTTAAAATATTTATTGATTTGTTATTAAATTAACTATATTTATAAATTATTACAATTTTTCTTTTATAAAATCTGTCTTTTTTCTTTCTGCTGCTGAAGGCCATGAAATGTGTCTAGAGAAATTTAGTATGTTTTTTGGTTGGCACTGTTTTAGTCAAACAAATTAAAGTTACAAAAAAAAAGAACCCTCATGATTCTGAACACATTCATTAAGTTTTAAACCTGCCAGTGAAGGATTTATACTTGTCTTTAAATTCTTTATTAAACACTGTAATACATGTTTAATACTTTATCAGTGGCTTTTGTGCACCTGTTATAATTGGAGAGGTAATAATTAATGACAAATACACTAATAATGCTGTTGTACTAATCTGGCAAATACTCCTGGAGATTTATTTTCCTATAGAATATCATTTTTAAGAATTGGTATTTGTCAACTTTTAATTTGTGAGTTGCTGTCATGTTTTGTAGCTGTGCAAAGTGCCACACATTTCAGCTTAATTTAAAACATGATTTGGTTAGTTAAAATGTTAAAAACGTTTCGTGTAAAATATATGCAATATCTTTTCAGACAATGTTCTGTTCTAAACTTCTAGATTAAATTATACTAAATTTGACTGTTTTCTGAGTGTTTTTATACTTTAAGACTTGTCAACCAGTCTAAGTGTAGGCATGCATTTAAATGTTAGTGAAATTAGTTGTTAGGTTAAAAAAAAGTTTAAATAATGCATTTAGTCTGAGTTTCAGTTGAATTTGTGTCCAGTTATGGTCTGCATCTTTTTGAAGCTTCACCTGCTCGACAAGAATACATGTCTGCAGCTGAGACATTAATTCCTTGATATTTCCTGCTTTGAAAATACAGAATTTCAGCATCATTTATTGAAAAAAAATATTATGATTGACCTCCAAAAACCCATATCTGTACAATCTGACTGGTAAGTGTAGACTCTCTTTACATATCTGGCCTTCCTGTCTGTAACTCCACTCACTGCTCTACTAAAGCGCTGACCGCAGCTCCATTGTACGGCGAGGACACAACAACACAGGCTGACTGATAAGGGGCTTGGTCGGAGCTGACACACACACACACACACACACACTGGTCAGTCTGAACAAAGTCTGTTGTGACATTTAGAGGAAGTCTCTCGATGGCTAGGCTAATTAGCCACAACAACCCTCCACGAGCTGAAATGAGAGCTGAACGCTTATCTGATCAATCAAATGAACAAAGACAAAAGGGAGAGCAGTGTGAGGGGCAGAGTGTTTTTCTTGGGGGACTAGATGGTACAGGATGCCAAAAATTGATTATGTGTCCTATTTCAGGCCAAAAAAGATTTTAAGATGCAAATTGATTAAAGACTTTCATTGATGTAAAAAAAACAAACAAACAAAAGAAAACGTGTAGAGTTTGTGCATAACAAAGATGTCAAGGGATGGGGAAATGAGTTTGGTGTGTTGCTGCTTTTAATTCATGACTACATACATACTGTGTGTCTTTCTATTGGTGCACGAGCTCCCTGAGCCAGGAGGAACACCAGCATTGTAGACAGAGTTTAAAGCTCCTGAAAACCTATTTTTTCAATCAACATTTTACTGTAAGTGATGGGATTCTACAAAATGCTATTTTCTGCCAAAGTTTCTCACAATTTCAAAGTGGGCGGGGTTCAGTAGGAAGACGGTGATGACATGTACTTGTTAGCACCAGTCAGATTTAAAAATCAAAATGTGATGTATTTGCTAATGTCAGAAATCTCAATCTAATTGCTCAAACCAAACACAAAAAGTCCCCAAAGCAGTTTATCTGACTTTTAGATTGAAAACCTCTTAATAAATAAAATAAATATTATCCAAACTTTAACTGATTGTTGCTTATTTAGTGATGAATATTTGATGTTATAGAAAAGCATCCTTGTGTCCATAAATCTATGAATCCCAGCTGTGCCTTTATTCAGTGCAACAGTGCTCCCTCTTGCATGATGTTCTTTCTGCATCTTGTTTTTCACTATTAATATTGTTGTTTTTGCTCTATTTATCTTGTACATACCTTGCTTAGATATCCCTTTACTGCTATAACAATGTAAATTTCCCTGTTGTGGGACTAATGAGGATTATCTCATCTCATCTTATCTTATGATATTACTTAAATACTAAAAGATTTAAAACAACATTTTTATAGTTTCTTCAAAGATCTAGTAAAGATGGTGTTTTTTTTTTTTTTTTTTTTTTTGATTGGACGTTCAGATCAGACTCAGCAAGATTCACAAGATCACACATTTAAACACATACTCATGCATGAGTGTTTGGCTGTGCATCTATGTTAGCCCAAAAATTAAAAGGGGAAAATGCCTTCTAAATTTATCACCATTTTTCATGTAACACATTTGCTTGTTTCATCATGTTTACACCTATGCTATGCCATAATAACAAAAAAGCTAATTCTATTTATTTCTAGATGTTCAGTTTTCCATGCCTTTCAGCCAGTTTTGAAAGCTGATACTGCTGCAGCAATTTGATAATATTCAGTGACTCACAGTTACCATGTTTCCGCCAAAAAAATAGGAATAATGTAAGAGGCTATTTTTGGTCACTTCAAACGTTATCTCCTAAACACACTGCCATGTCGTGTTTGCAACAGAGAGCAACGTTCTGGGATGTCATCAATAAAACTGAGACAGGCAAATGTCTTTTTTTAAAGTAGGAAATGTTTTCAAATGACATCCTTCAGTACTGTAGACTGTGGGGAGGAGGGAGACGAATGTGTCCACTGTCCGCATGCAGACAGGAAATGTGGAAATGTTCTGTTTCCTGGTATGTTTTCTGCTGGCACACCTGGACAGGGGAGCGGCCATGAGACCAGGAAGGAGCAGGGGAAAGGTGGAGGGAGGCAGGGCTGTGGAGAAGGATGTGGCGGACGTAGGTGATACTGTCCCCCTGTCCCCTCTGGCCTTTAATAACTCCACAGAGGCCTGGGACCCTGCCTGGCCCCTAGTGTAAGGTCACAGTAAAGGGAAGTGGCCTTGTACTCATAACTCCTGCATGCACACATCAAAGAGCAGAGGCTGCCGTGTTACTGGTTCTCACTGAGCTGTATGGGAACAAAGGCTGTCATGGATATTGGCTGGGTGAGTCCTCGCAGGGGTTCAACTAGTAGCACTAACAGAGGGATATTGCTGCTGGTGTTACGACTTAATATGTGACACTGTTTTGATATGTTAAGGGACGTAAAGCTGCGCCGATCAAGTTGATGACGCTGTAGGGCAAACTAATACAGAAAAATGGAAATAATTTGCTGCACATGATGTAAAATCTTATGTAAAAAGAGGCTAAAAACAGGTTAAAATGCACTTTGGTGCACTGTGGACTTGAGTCAAAAATAATTTGTCCCAAAATGTCAAGTGTTTTGCTGAGTTTGGGTGAGAACTCTTGTTCGAATGAAGACAGGAAACATCAGGCTCGCAGCATCTCACGCATGTCAGGGCACCTACTGATATTACTGTCAATGCATACATCAGTCTCACCAGCGGTCTCACGCTGAGACGATGTGGGAATTGAGCCACAGGAGGGAAGAACGAACGTCATCTCAGCTGCAGGGTCACACACATCCTTGTCGCTGTCACACGCACAGAGCGAGAGACGACCCTCCCTCCCAACAACACTCAAAGTGACAGTCTGGCCACTGGAAAAGCCTGGTAGTCAGATTTTCAGAAGCACAGCGTTATCTTTGAAAACCGCTCAACACAAATAAGCAGTGACCCTGGCAGATGTTCCCTCCATTGTTACTCATACTGCTGGTGGAATGGGAGAAGTGAATGATAAAATAAAGAATGGATGTATAAGAAAGAGGAGGAGGAGGAGGACAGAGAGCCGCGGGAAGGGATGGCAGTGACAGATGCAGGGTTTGTTTCCGCAGAGCTGGCATGAGCAGGAAGGCCCAGAGAGGCAGAACAAAGAGGGGAACGTGGTGACCCTGTGCCTGGATGCATCCTGCCGTTCTCTGACCAGAGAGCCACAGAGCCAGCGGTGGGTGATTAACACTTCCCCCGGCCGTTCCCATCACTCAGGCTTTATTACTTTGTTTTCAGCCTTGATTCCTCTGCTATATGCTGACACTGCACTCTATCGAGCATGACGATGATATTGATGTTAGCAGGGAGAACGGTCATTTCAGTGTTTTATCTAAGTGATATATATGGGAAAAAAAGGCTAGTGCACATGTAATAATATAAACCTGGAGAGGATTTAAAATAAGGGATAAGGAGTTTGTGATTGTAGTGTGAACTGCATCCATTTACTATCAATTTTGCAAACTTGCAGTCAGGTTTGTCATAATTCAGGCATTTCAATAGCTGATTTATTTAGTCTTTTGGGGAAGGTCAAATTCAAGTCTCAAGTCAAGTGATACAAGTCAGAGTCAAGTCTCTATCATGTCAGATTTTTTTAAGCATATAAATCAGTTGTATGTTGTAATAGAATAATAAAGATTATACAACAGGTAGATCCAACCCACTAGACATCTCAAACACGATCAGATCAGTATGACAGTATACCGTGCTCATCACTTAAAATATTGTTTCTCTTTACATGGACACACTGTGACTTCCAGAGCTGAATCAATCTTACCACTGAATGTGCAGAAGGTCTCAAACATATTAATATGAAATGTTTCATCGGATGAAACAACCTTAACTAATTTAATCTGACAAATCACTTTAAATAGAATAATGTTAGTTCAAGTTGGCAGGCTGACTCACAGGCACCAGAAATCATGTTGACAGGTCTTTAGTGTGCTCATGGAAATAGAGATAACACTGGCAAATTTATTTTTTTTCCAGAGAGAACTGCCCCACAATATGAATATTGTAATTATATCTTTTATTTTGATAATAACTGTTGTGTAATCACAAGTGTGACAATAATGACAGTAAAGCACAGTCTCTCATGTAGTATTGCTTGTTTTTAACATTTTCCTAATCAATAGTGTGATAATAGAGGTGTGAGGCTATAAAAGAAATGTCTGACACTGTCTTATTTCATTGGTCATGTATTAAAAAGTCTAAATCCTTTGCATATCCTTTACTCATGTGTTCAGAAGCAACACAACGAGACTCTGCCACTTCAAGATGTTCTATTTTTAAACCGGAGCCTACTAACCTTCATATGGAGGGACTGTTTCAGATTTTGGTGAACTGACCCAAACATGTGACCAAAATACAGCAACATGCACAGACTCACCAACTGCCCACAGCACAGAGTCGTAGATGTCCTTGTGTTCATTGCCTGTGAGGTTGTCCGTCCAGGTCACCTGCAGGGCTCCAGAGGACAGTTTGTCCACTCTCTTTGGTACACACTTCCAAGCAAACTTGGTCCCATATGCTTCCATGTAGTCCGTCACTAGACCTGCCATTTGCTGCGTAAACCAAAGGAGAATATCCACCTTCAAATGTGACAAAAAAATCACTATCATGATTAGACAGAGCATACAGAATGTATGCAGGGAGCAATACCTGATCAAACCCCCGGAGGGCGATGCTGCGAACCATCACTGTGGTGTCCAAGCCGATGCCTGTGAGGAAGCCTGCACACTCCAGAGCCACATCTGAGCGACACCAAGTTGAGGATGACAGAACTTTTTCTGATTTACAGGTACAGTCACACTTGAGATGTGGCTATACAACATGCTTGCACAACAATAAAGCAGCTTAAAAAGAAAGAGAAGTCACAGTTATGCAGCAGCATTAACCAAGAAAATTGGATTACAATAAATTTCACTGTTAGAAAAACTATTTAAAACTGGTCTGATGCCAGTGTGACTTGTATTTTTATTAAGTTAATAACTAAAACCATTGCTTTGCTGATTACCAGCAGACTTATACAGCCGCTTCATTGACAATCTCTCTTGCACACAAAGGATACAGCTGGCTCCAACCACAAGCCTGCAGAGCACAAATAAAGAGAAGCTGTTAGCCAAAATATTAATACAACAAAAATGCATTTCATCATTTGTGCAGCCCACTTTGGCCAACTAAAATAAAGCAAGTCCAAAGCTGAAAATGTTTACTTTAAATCCTAGAATTAGAGAGGTGATGAATTACAAAACTTCACAACCGCAGAGGGAGGTGAAGACGTGTGAGGAACATGCAGAAAACAGGGACAGTAAAAAGTATGTGTGCACTTGCTGTGTGTCTGTGTGTGTGTGTGTGTGTGTGTGTGTGTGTGTGTGTGTGTGTGTGTGTGTGTGTGTGTGTGTGGTCCAGGTGAATCACACATCTAATCCAGCCCTCAGATGTGCAGCGTTGAGGAGGGCTAATTGCCAGCGTTTAGGCTAATCCCTACAGATGGGGTGTGCCATGTTAAGGGCTCAAGTCCACACATCAGGCGGCTGAGTGATGCCCGTCACCCGCATGGAAGAGGCCCGTCTCTCCATCTTGTTTTTACCTTTCCGACCCAGACCACCTCCTCTGACAGCTCAGGCTGCCTGCGGCACATCCTGCCTGTGTCCTTGCTAACACCAACCACTAAAAGCCCTGGTGCCCATTTTCTTTCTGTCTGTGTAATGCACAGCCGCACTTAGCACGTATTGTGTAGCGGCTTAAAGAAGATTAAGCAAAAAGCTTTACCTTGATACTCCACTTTCATCACTAAAAAACTGTCTCCTTTCCCCTAACCCTTCTTCCTCTTATTGTACACTGGTTTGGAGTCAGTACAGCTGCTACAGTTGTTGTCTAAAAGATGATACTGTAAATCCTTTACAACCTGTCTGACCCCTTCCAGCCATGGTGACATTTAGGGGGGCATGCAGGCACGTTTGTGAGCAGCCTTACAGTCTCTCAGGCTGTCTGGTTAATGGAAAACCTGATGTATGCTACTGAAAGCCACCTACAGATATCTCAAAAAATATGGGAACATATTATGCACTACTTGGAAACCAAATTATATTACCCACATTGCAGAATTTGATGAGTTATTATGCAGTATTATTATGTGTAATGCATGATAATTTAATAAACCGCTTACAGCATTTTGTTTTTGTTTTTTTGTTTATTTGTTTTTTGCACAATATTTTGTTTTCTGTGCATGTGCCTATATCTGTTTTGTTTCACTGCATGTCCAGATTTTTGTGGGAAAAATATAAATTAATAAATACATTAAACCAAAAAATATAAAAAAGAACAAAAGAACAATATTCGATCAGGTGGATAGAGAACTGGGAAAGTTATTTCCAGTTATGAACCACACATATCTATATTATCTCACAGTGATAATGCCGGTATTGCTTAGGTCTGTTCTGTTCAGTCTTGCTTTAACAACTGGATTTTAAAGAGACAGTTCACCCCAAATTAAAAAATACACATTTTCCTCTTATCTGTAGCGCTATTTATATAACTGGTTTTTTTTTGGGTGTAATTTGCAGAGTGCTGGAGATAGCAACTGTAAAGATGTCTGCCTTCTCTCCAATATAATGGAACTAGGTGGCACTTGGTTTGAGGTACTCAAAGTGCAGTGTAGTTCAGTACAAAGAAAATAGTTCCTACATAAAACTGCTCACAACATGGTCTGTGGATTATCTTAAATAACTGGGTCTTTTATTTCTGGAGAGACACATTGCTGTTGATTTTTTCAAATGTTTTTTTTTGTTTGTTTGTTTTTTAATGTTTGAGCACCCCAATATGAGTGCCATCCAATTTCATTAAATTGGACAGAAAGCAGACAACTCTACTGCTGATATCGCCAACACTCTGCAACTCACATCAAACAATCTAGACTGATAAATAGCCCTACATTTTTGAGGAAAATATGTAATTTTGTTTTGGGGTGGCCTGTTTGTTTAAAGTGTGGGAAACTCCGAAACTCAGTTCTGCGTGTACAGGAACTTCATATTACAGCTGCACAAAAATGTAGCAACATCAATTCACTCCCAGTTCCCCACTTTGATTTCCATCCATGTTTCAGACAACACAGTCATGCTAGATTAAAGAAACTGAAGCAAAATGAAATGTGTCTAACAAAGGGAGTAACTGTTAACCTAAGAAAAGGCGAGGCTGTCTTGTCCGTGTGTGTGGCTAATATCTCATTCAAGACTGGACTCCCGTTTGAAGTAACATATTGGTCAAGGAGCCTCACAACAAACAGAAACATTGTTAAACTCTTGAGGTTTGGCCCCTGACAGTGGAGTGGTAGGATGTGGTTGGGAGATCAAGCCAAGGCTGCACTGAACCCACAACTCCTGAGGAAGAAGGTTTGCTATTGACCGTCTGTGGCAGCCTGTTAACCTTGGGAAGTCCCTCAGAAGCCCAAACACAGATAAACACTACATGTGGATACTCCTGTATATCTGTCTAAAATGTGGGCGGTTTTGTTGCAAAGAGTTGATGCGAGTCCAACTTAGATACTTTTATCAAATGCTGCTCAGACTTCCTGAAGGCATTTCAGTGTGCCCACACTCCCATGGGCCACACATATTTAGGTCACCGTTTTTGGTTTATAGTCTTGCCAAAGCTGCATGGACCACATGACAATGCAACAGTTCGTTTAACCTGCCTTGAACCAGCGTTTCAACCATGAAATTCTAAATGCAACAACTGATACATTTTTTATTAAAGTCAAGTTGAAAACATATAAACCTACAAAAACCTCCTAAATAAACTAATTTAAAGTTGCCTGCATGTCAGATCTCTCTCTGCAGTCAAAAACAAGACACCTTTAAATGTAACCACTTCTACATTTCAATTCCCACAGATCTTCCTGGCTCCATTTTCATCACAGAATAAAAGCTGAAATTGTATTCAAAGCATGAGACAATTAACTGGTTGATAAAAGATTTCACGAAAGGCATTTAAAAGACCAATATTTGAATTAAATTATTAGCAGGGCATTTTAAAATCCCTTTATAATCCTCTGAATTACATGGATTCAGCAGATTTATATTTTTACATAATAACACTTCTGATCTGATAGCTTCTAATTCTCCAAGGTTTCCTGAAGAGTTCTGAACATGCATACGTGAATGCACATATATTTTTGTATATCAGACTTGAATTTCTATGTATCTTGATGCATTGATCTGTCAGTTGGGAGAAATATGTGTTTGGCAGGGCACCTGTATGGCCTATGTGGGACATTTTCTTACAATGTTCACACACTATAGCAAAAAAAAAGTATGTAAAAAAAGTAAAGAAAAAACAAACAACAAAAAAGTTGAATAGAATATCCTCATTCAAATAAGGTGCGAAAACAATACATTTAAAGAATTTTTCATTAAAATGTTGCAGAGAAACAGTTGTTTTTTTAAATGAGATTTTTCCTAGATTGTTATATTCAAAAACCTTCAATAAAGTGCTAGAAGTTCTGCAGAGAAACACTATTATTTTAAAGTTGGGTTGTTGTTTTTTTTTAATTATCACACCCTGCAAATGTCTTTTTCTCTACAATAGCTGGTTATGCTGCAATGCTTTGCAATACACTGCTTAATGACATTCCCAAAAAGTGCGCTCCTTGTCACATATACAACACAACACAGAGTTAGACCGACAACACAAACCCCTGGTCTGTCCCAACTCATTCAAGTACTGGCCTATCCCCAGACCAGTATCACAGTCCTGCTGGCACGCTCTCACTGCTCTCTCCTGATAGCATGATGATGGCAGCCACCTCCGGGTGTCAGCCCCGGGGCCAAATCTGTCACTCAGGTGTGCATGTGCTCCAAGATCCATTAGACACCCATCACTCGCCTGCGACCCCATCCTACAGCAGCCCTGCCGGCAGAGACAGCCTCTCGGACCTCACCTGCACAGCTGACAGCTTTGCAGCACATCAACATCTGGCCAGAGTGGTTTACCCTGATAGAGGACGCTAAAGCTAATGCTAACTCACAGCTAACCCCCTTAAAGCCTGCGGGGACATAGAGGACTCAACCGACCATCACACTCTGACATCAAAGGACTTCCTGAGCTCAAGTGGTCTCTCTGAATGGATAATTCTTCCTCAAAGACAAATGTGTTTTGTTGAATGAGTGAATGCTACAGTGGTAATTGTTTAAGGATGGCACCTATGATAATTTGTTGACTATAAATGATTTTGTATTGCCACCAAGTGGTCAAAAAACTGAATGGCATACATATTACTTCAAACATGTTACAGCGGAATACAACACAATTATAGGAACTGATGATGCTAAAATACGGTTAAAAAATGGGAGAAAATGCTGCATTGCCAAAATTAAGCAAGCATTATTTATCAGCCAAAACAATTAAAATCTGCATTAAAAAAATAATTAAAAACGATTAAAAATTCCATGCCCCAGGTGCAGACAGCCTAGATACATACGAAGCTTAAAAATCAGAATAATTATTTCCGCTTATCCGTCACCATGAGGCAAACAACAACCACAACCCAGGTATCCCACAACCACTAGTCACGTCTGCGCGTTGTGCCAAGAGGAAACATCAGGGAAAGACCAATTAACCAGGTGATGACAGGGGCTAAATGGCTGGATTAAAGGGCTTGTTCTGTAAAGGTCAGGATGCACGCCGCTAATCTGAATCATGAGGCGAAGACAGGTCGACAGGAAGGGAGAAAAACAAACTCCGTGTCACTGATGAATGATTACAGTGCGTGACAGTGGGACGTGTTGTGTCAGCGAGCAAAGGTAGTGCGGTGAGTTAAAGCGAGGCATTAATACTGCAGAGGTTACAGGTTCTGTTTCCCTTGTAGCTCACTGTAAAAGAGAACGATGACAACGATCCTACACATACAAAAGAATGTATGCATGCAAGGGAAATATTATTTCGGGACTGAAGCTGAAGCAAAATATTGTTTTTTAATGTTAACAGTTTTCAAAAAAAGGAGAGAAAGAAGACAAATCACCAAAATGAATACTACTTTCAGCATTGTGGAATAGCAGAAACTGAATGCAGAACATCATGGCAGCATATAATCAGTTGTTGAGGGCACTGACTGGCTAATATCTGCCTAATAATACAAATTATTTAATGTGTGTGTGTATGTGTGTAGGTAAGTGAAGAGTGTCCTTACGTTTTTCCAGGTGACTTCTTCAGCCAGAAGATGTCGTCACTGGTGATGCCATGCTCAATTGCTCCTGGGACCTGCAGCAAGTATTAAAGCTATGAGCACAACCATGCACCTCTCAACAGATCCATCAATAATGTTAAACACAACAGTCTGCTCTCTACAACCTGCTATTTTTCTGTGTGTTAAGGCTTGTACGTGTGCCATAGTGTAATGCTTCCAAACCACAATCTCCATTACTTGAGTGGTTTTGGCATCTCCATTGCTGTGGGGTTTCTTTCTCATTTGTTTTTGTCTACCTGGTAACCAATCAACCACACATCACATTCTGGCAGAGGAAAAGAGAAAAACATGAGATGATATAAATGCCACTTACATCTGTGGGGTAATTAGGCCGTCCACCTGTGGCGATCACAATGTTTTTGGCCGTCAGGATCATCTGTGTGAGAGAGGAGGGAAATGTGAGGTAATAGCTTTTGTTCATATCCTTTAAAAAAAAAAAAAAGGAAATGTCAAATGAAAGCAAGTGGTCTTCGCAGTATTCTGCATTCAGGTGATGACGGAAACACTTTGAAATGGCTGAAACAAGCAACAGCACTCTCAGGAAGTACGCAGGTGTTGAATCTGGATTTTGCACTTTAATATCTTAACTAAATAAGATGTAGAAAGAAACATAAATGTCATTTACATGCTTAATTTTATGGGTTGGGTTGAGCTGGGTAGGGTAGGGTAGGTTGGTAGGCATGAATGAATGAATAAATAAATGAAATAAATAAAAAAATAAGTGGTGAATTTACAAAAACATTTTTAAAAAAATTGTTTCAATACGACATTTCCTTGACATCAGACACAACATGAATGGGCTTATTCAGCAATTATGCTTAAGTTTATGAACTCTGATACCTAGCAAATCTAGTGTAAAAAAATAATGAGTCAACGCTGACCCACTCTGTGCTTGAACTATTCATCACCACGATAGGCTCCCTGTTTGGACTGTGTAGTTCTTTTTTACTGTTACCGAGCTATCTGGCAGTAATGTGTGTTTTTTCAATATGAGTTTTTTTTCTCATAAACTAAAAATTTTAATCTCAGAAAACATCTTCTAAATTCTGAGTTGTTGTTTTTTATTTATTATTACCCTCCATAACTGTCCTAATATGTCGCACAGATTTAAAAATGTACTAATCAAATGAGAAATATACAGACGCAGCAAATTAAAATTACACTGAGAAATTGACTGACAGTAAATACATAAACAAGGAAGCTGTATGCAAACATACAGTAGGATGCAATATTATTACACGTTTTATTTAAGACATATAAGCAGCTTCATAAAAACATGTACATAAAAACATTCTTTACAAAGTAATTCACACTTTTTTCAGTATAGTAAAATATATTCTTAATAATTGAGTATATATGGATAAATGGATGAGCAGCTCACCTCTTTCCCTGCTTTAGTAAGTCCTCTAACAGTGTGTTCATCCACCAGACTTCCTTTGATGTTCAGATACTTCACCTTCCTGCAAAACAGAGAATAAACAGCCAGTTGTCCTTGGGGTTGCTTAAACTTTTTGAAGTGCAGATCACACAGTAACTTGTGCATTTATTCACAGCGGCTGCATCATAATTTCTGTAACGTATTTCCTGCTGTATACTCATACTAGACTGCATCTCTTTCATGTGCTGAAATGTAAAATAACTCTTGCAAAGTTATCTCAAAATACACGCAAAAAGAAACACCAAAAAAAATACAATATGATTGCATAGAGTAGAGGCTAGACCAGGCAACACAGTATAGGGAGATCTTGTAGTATTTGTTACTGGGTATGTTCTGCATCTGCTCTTATACCAGTTATTAACAGCACAAGGACAGGGACTGTAAATTAGACACTGAAGTATATGGATCAGTATTGTACATACTGATCTGCTGGATGAAGAGTAGAGAAGAGGCTTATGCTACAGAGGTGGTTTGTGAGATTTCTATGGACATTTCTATCGACATTTCTATGGACACTTTTTTCCAACATAAACAACACACAATTTAAACATTGTATTTCATAAATTCTGCTATTTATGAAATACAATCACATTTCTAGTCTATGAGAGACACAAGTCAGCAGAATTTGTATTTTAAAAGGTTTTGTTTTTTTCATTTTTTTCATTTGATATGAAGCCGCATAATGATTTTATTTTGATATTATTTTAATATGTGATTGGAAATGACTGCTAGAAGACAAATTTAATATTAGCCACATTTGATTTCACTCTACTACATTAAATATAAACTGCAAATTTCAGTTTTCAATTCAATTTAAATACCCCTTAGTTAACAGGACAAATATTAATTTGTTCCTTGCAACGATACTCTAACTGTTAAATACTACTCACACCAACTGAACGTTATTGCTTGCAGGAGAAGTCTGACTTAATTATTGATGATTCAAAATGGGACATTCATTAAGTATCTGTGCTCATTTATCATTATATTTGTAATGAATACACTTGTGTAAAGTAAGTGCTTTGCAGTGTGGTTAACAATGCCTTTGTGCTTTTCCGAGAGCCTCTCAAGGCTAATTGTTAATTAAAAGGGGTTTAAATTGTATTAGAAGCATTAATAATATGCCGAGTCCCAGCGAGTTATCTCACTGGAATGGAAACACTTTAGGTTAAGCTTGGGCACATTTCACACAGAGGTTAACACCTGTTTGCCCTCCAGCCAGCCACTCCATCAACATGTGGTCGCTGACTATCAATCCTTCAGCTGTGTGCCAACAGAAATGTACAGCCTTCAGCAATATTTCACGTCATATTAAGGAGAAACAGGTCAATGAAGATATGGACATTATTTTATTAAAACTCTGTCTTAATGAAAGTTTATCAGGGAAAATGAATGGAACATTGAGGGATGAAGTGTGACGTGATAAACTGGTGAGTGATAAACAAGTGACACCAGGGACTGATTTTAGAAGCCAGGTTGATACCACAGAATCCATGAGATCATTCTTTGATTTAAATAGATATTTTGTTTACATATTCAATACTTGTATAAAATATATATACATTCTGAAGAAAAAATGCAACATTTACAAGAATATAAGATTTTTTGGGGGCAGAATATAAATATTTGGACTATAAAGGAACACAATAACTTTCCTCTGTAACTAGGGCTGCAGTTCATTGAACTTTTACTGAAATTACAATATGGCTGAGTGCAATATCCAAAGGTCAGGAGCTGCAATTTTTTAAGAAGGTAAAATGCACCACAACACACCATTATTAATAATGCATTGTGGTGCTACAGAGATGCGCCGCCTACTAATCATATTCCAGAGGTAAGAGAACATGCTTGTTTGGTATAGACCCCAGTGAAAATCATCATCATCATCACTTTTATGTATTTTCTTTTCTGTAAATATGAAATTCATAAGTTACAATTGCTAAAATTTAGACTCGTATCCCAAACTATCTGTCAAAATACAAGCAATATGATTATTTTTTGCATATCATGCAGCCCTTACTGAAACTCCTTGATGCAAACTTCTGCCTACATTATCACCTTTACATAAATTATAAAATGGAACATAAATATTGAAATAAATAAGTCTAAATAAAGCAAGTAGAGCTTGTGACACTTACTTGTCTTGGAGCTGAACTCTGTGACCCCAGTTCAGAGACCTGACGTGGTTTTGCACAGCCTCTGCCATGGTGGTCCTGGAAAACACACCAGAGGTGTTCATTTAACACACACTGCATTTCTGACCAAACTGACACGACATTAGATAAATTATGATCAAAACAGAAATACTGATCAAACACTATACATTCAAATTTAAAAAGTATCATTTCAGCAAATGTATGCACTTTTTACATAACTCACAGTTTTGGTTTTGCTCTTATGATTTAAAGTTGCTTTTCTTTAGACATTTTTTAAAGATTCATCCATCTGTCTGGTATGCACTCATTCCCTTATGAGTTGAGCTTTTATTTTGGAATAGATCATCCTACAGGCAATACATTAACTGACACAGAACAGAGTTACATTTTATCTAAGCACCTTAACAAAGCAACTGCATCAATGCAACCGCCACTGTAGACTTCATTTTGCATCCAGCGGTGGCATCTTTGTCCTACTGCACATATGTCACTAGATGGTGCTGTTTAGCTACTCATAAACATTTATCAATCTGTTTTTATCAGTTAAGAAAACTTTTCCTTTAAAACTGATACAACACAAAGGTAAAAGTGCTGACTGACTTACCAGTCATGGCAGATTGGCCCTGAGATCTGCCAGCCGTACTTCTTAGCATCTTTGAGAGCAGTGCCAAGCAGAGCAGCCTGGTGCATGAGCTTCTTAGGAATGCAGCCAACATTAACACATGTACCACCAAGACCCCACTTAGTACCTGTTTGGACCAGCATTTCAACTTCACAATGGTGTCTCTAAATCTTCAAATTGTAAATTTTGGTAATCAACCAGAACAACAGGATCAGGAAAGTTGTATTTTTTTTAAATATGTGGTTTACCTTTAACAGATGGCTCCACATAATCTAGAACAGCAACTTTCTGTCCAAACAGTGCCGCTGTAAATATAGATGTATATACTGTCAGCGTATTATGAGAAAGAAATTGCTGTGCAAAGCATAGATGACCAACCATCAAAGAAGTTCAGAGGATCTCACCTTCTTTGGAGCAGGCGAGGCCTCCTGAACCTCCACCAATAACCACCAGGTCATAGTCATACTTCCCTGTGAGAAATTAGAATCAGAATCAGGCCCAGATTGATTCCTCACTCACGCTATTTCACAAAAAGCTAAAAGACACTCAGTTTCAAATGATGCATGATATTTACCCTTTTTAATGATTTTCTTACACAAAGATTTAATACTGATAAGAACAAGATGTGGTTTCTGTGAATCTGAGACTGAAACTCTTAAACATATTTTTTTTGGTTCAACATTTTTTTTTTTTGGTCCAGCATTAAAAAAAAATAAAATTTAAATGCAATTAGGTAAGAAGTTTCTGCGAATCATTTCAGAATTGGATAGCAGAAAAGGACCCTCAAGCTCCTAATGTGGAATATGATGATATTAAATTTGGTGTTCTAATGGCAGATTAAAAAAATTAGACATGATGTATAATTGTTTGATTATTTTGGCTAAACAATTTATCCATAGATGTAGATTTTTTTTAATGCTGGACCATTATTTCTTGTATACATGGATGAGTTTTTAAAGTAAAACAAAATAACAAACAAAAACACAAAGATGTATTAAGACCAAACAAGCCTTGCACATTTATGATTACATTACTGTAATCTTTCCTGAATATGCCTGTGACTTTTAAAAAGAATCAAAAATTAATTACTAATTTATGTATTTTGATTTATGCTCAGTCGATCATTTGTATTGTTCATATGTCAACTTGATGTAACGGCCAGATAAAGCTTTGTTTAAAAAAAAAGCAGACACGATAGAATTAATGTAAATATCCATAGATCTAGATTTTTTTTTTAATGCAGGACATTTTTTTCTTTTATTGATGAATGAGTTGGGTTTTTTTTGTTGTTTTTTTAAGAGAAAATAACAACACTGAAATGTATTAAGACCAAACATGCCTTCAATATTCATAATTACACTACAATATTATTTCCTGGATAGACCTCTAACTTTTTTTGTATGTATTGCTAATTGATCTATTTTGATTTATCCTCAGTTGATAATTTGTACTGTTGCTATGTCATCTTGATGTAACTGCCTGAATTTATTTCCAACTAAAGCTTTTTTAATAAAATAAAAAATATATAAATGAGCATATGGGAGGATAAATAGCAGAAACAGTAGAATTAACACAAATAGTTTAGTCTTTAAGAACCATTTAATATTGCATTTCCCTCACATATGACGTTTTTGTGCAACACATATTACCAAATTATCTCTGATGACGTAGAAATCGCTCAACTCCAGCATCCACACATTTAGCTCCTGGAAGTAGCACATCGATAGAGCAACACTTGTACAGCTGTTCATGGACACAGCTGTATTCAGCTTTATAGCGTCGAGCGAAGCCAGTTTAACCACAGAAAATGAAGCGGTGTGACAGCTGACGGTTCAGTGGCTGCTTAACTGAAACACAGCAGCCGGGAGAAATGCGCTTTAACTCTGGTTGTCGCGTTAGAGTGCAGCTGGGCTTTGATGGCAGAGGACAGCAGGTGAAAAGTCGTAAACACTAATTAGCAGAGCAAATAATAACCAGCAGATCCACAAGTTAGTTACATCAGAGTTACATCAGCACCGCAGATTTAGCTGCGCACCGACACAAACAGCTCCAGTTATTAACCTCAAGCCCGTTCTGCTCTCTGTAGATACATGACACAGTAGAAAAACACATTGTTACCTGTAAGGTTTCTTGTCAAAACACGAAAATAATTAGTCCTTTTCCACCTGTGCCTGCCTCTACAGAAGGCAGCCATGTTGTTATTGTGAAAGGACCCCGGCCGGAACTATAGTGGCTAGAGAATTGCCTGAAAAGAAATGGGTCGCATACGACTGTTAAAGATATCAATATATCTCTCTTCCTATCCTTACATACAGTCTGTGGTCGTACACAGAGCAATTTCAATAAAAAAAAAAAATGCGTCTGTAAATTATTCACTTGTCATTTTAAATCAAAAATTACAATTTTACTAAATATAATGGAACAGTCCTGAGACTGAATGCAATTTATTGATTATGGATGTATTGAACAATGGCCACCTTTTGCAAAGATTATACAGTGGTGGAAAGTAACAGTGCATTGACTCACGTACTGCACTTTAGTACAATTGTAAGATATTTGTATTCATCTTCCGTGTTTCCATAATATTTTTTTCTCTATACTTCTATTCCACTACAATTCAGGGGCAAATGTGGTCCACTTTATACTCCACTACATTCATTTAATGCCTTTAGTTATCACTTTACAGACTCAGATTAATCATACAAAATATAATAAATGATAATGTATTATGATAAGAATAAGACTTTATTCGTCTTTTTTTTTCAAAATTCACAAGCTACCTGGCAGTATAAAGTTTGAAAAAACACTTTATAACTCACACTTTTACCAGCTGCTACATTAAATATGGTGAACACATTTATCATCAATAATTATAATCCAAAAATAGTCTATAACATACATTATTCTGACATGGTTTATTCTACATAGGCAGCAGCCTACTTATACTTTTGGTACATTTAATGTATTTGATGCTAACACTTTTGTACTTTACTTCACTTTTTTGTACTTTTCCCAGTTAAACCTACATTATTTAGGCATATGTTCATTTTTAGTTTATCTTTTGTTTAACCCTCTGGTCCTCCTGGGACCCTTTTAGGGCTTTTCAATTGTATTTTTTGCTCTCATTTTGGTAGTTATTATGCTGAGATGATGATATCTGACAAAGATGTTCATTTTTTAATGAATTTTAGAATTTCAGCATCAACACTGAAAAAAAACAAAATTTTCCACTGTCTAGACAAAACCTCACACTCGTCCTACTGGAGCCCTTTTTGTCCCCATTGACTATCATTAAAAGCACTTATTTTCATTCTACAGCCATTGCAATACAGAAATGGGAAATCCTGTTAATTCCTCTGAAACCCTGTCATTCAGAGGCTAAAAAAAATGCAAAAATAACAGTCACCACCAGATGACGCCATTTCCCAATTTTGCAGAGATGCATTGTGGGAAATGGCGCCTTGTTTGAACTGATAGGATATAACAGTGACTGTAGGCCAGTGGGATAAATTATTTCAACTAAAACTATTTTGGGTGTGTTCTATGGACATCAGAGTCTGGTGTGAATGTGTATTGAGAAATGCGTGTGTGTGTGTGAATGTGTAAGTGTAGCCAAAACACACACTGAAATCTGTGTTGAAATAAATGTATTGATGAAAACCAAGAAAACACTGTATTATTGTATGTCCGAGGCATGGTATAAAAAAACATAAAATTAATTATGTTGGGAATGCATCCTGACCTTAGGCCTTCAAATTTGTAGTTTTTAGTGTTTTTCATCGGATCCACTCATTTCTTATATGATTTATTTGCACAGACATCACATGGTATTTGCAATAGGTTACATTAGATGGCGCAAAATGCTATTTTCAGGGTTATAGAGATTTCCAGGCCACTGTAGCATTGTGTGTTTGTATCCCTATGCATGTGTAAGGATTGTGTGTGCGTGTGTGTGTGTGTGTGTGTGTGGGGGGGGGGGGGGGGGGGGGGGGGGGGGGGGGGTGCAAGAGAGATGTAGTCTGTAAAATCAATGGTTCTCACGGCATTTTCTATGATTCAAGTATTTGAAGTGAAACGATCAAAAAGTGAGCAAAAATCCCTTATATAACAACATGACCTTTTCAACCATGTCTACATCATAAAAAAAATTTGGGAACCAACAATCAGTGAATCCCTGCAGAACAGAGTGTAAACAAGGCAGCCAGACACCTCAATTTGTTTATTCAGGTGCAACTGAGAAGTTATATAACTTCAGCCAGGGCCAGAATTTTGCATTTCTACCTGTCTGCAAACATGGAGCGACGTTTCCAGCTGCTGTACAGCCTGGAGCAAGCCATAGGAGTGCCGGAGGGGCCAGAGTGGCCGCCCCACGCAGCGCCGAGCCTGGACTTCCAAGCCTGGACTTCCAGGCCTGTACGCTCCGCCTCCCCTGGAAGCTCCACAACGAGCGTCACATGACCCGCCCTTCCAGAGCCTCTGCGACCCCGCCTAGCCCAGCCCACACCGCCACCTGTTCCTCCTCCTCAACCTTCGGGTCTCTATCCTCCTCCACAGAAGATGACAGCAGCTCCGTCTCCGATCGAGAATGGGAGCTCCCCGGTTCCAGCTCTGCCTCCGACAGCAGCTCCTCGGGGCCGGAGTTACCCGGTGACACAGCGGGGAAGAGAGAGGGGTGGCTGTCAAAAAATGGACTGATTTCCTAGGCACCCACCGAGGCTTAAAAACGCTCCGGTACACCCCAGCCACCTGTCTCCCTGAGGGGCCAACGGCATATGCCCTCCTCCGCATCCGTGACATCCAGTCCTGTATGGATTTGTTCGTGACGGAGGATATAGTCCAGCTGGTGTTGGATACACAAATCTCCACGGCCGGTGTACTGATGGTGATTAGGATTTCTTTATCACTAATATAGCTTTTCACTATTTCTGTGGGAAAACAGAGAAACATAAATCTTAGGAGAAAATACCATGCCTCTTCTGGAATCCACCGAGCACGACATGGACCTCCACCATGAGGAGACAGATGGAGACTGCGACATCTTTGCCATGAGCTTGAACCTGCGGTCCATCACTGAGCAGCTAAAGATGCTGCACCAAGAAATTCACAAGGCCAAGAGACAGTATAAGAACTGTGACATTTCAGAGGAGGACATTAGACAAAATGAAAGCAGAGGAAAAATCTGCCAGAAAAATCTGTGTCTCCCTACAAAGACAAGTCCGTGTGCTCCGTGACAAGGTGGAACGTCAGTGCGGCATTTATGACACGTACATGACAACGAAAGAGTTAAATGAGGCACTTGTTTATCGGCGACAAGCTCTAGAACAAAGTATTGAGGACTTTACAACTAAGCTCAACCACCTTGATAAAGTAAGGAAAAGCATGATGCTGAAATGCAAGAGAGCAAGACTCAAATGCTTCTCAAAAGTTCTTGAGGACCTGGAGAAAAAAAAGACTGAATTGTGTGTAGCATTTCAACACAAGGAAGAGGCAATGCACCTTGAAAGTAATGCCCTCCAGCAGCAACTCCAGGATATCAAGGAAAAATCAGACAAGTTAAAGACCTATGATGATAAGTACCAAAAAACACAGACACAAATTGATAGCTTAAAGAAGAATCATGTCATTTTGAAAAGAAAATCCAGGATGCAAAGGAACTGCTTAAGACAAGAGAACATTATAAGAACGGAGTCGACAAACTGGAAGCTGAACAGCGCACCTTGATGGCAGAAGGCAGAAACCTGTGTAAAAACTGAGTATGACCTCAACTGCAAGCTTGATGTTAACCCAGACCTGAAGGCCAAGCATGACGCCTTGCAGGCAGAGGTCGATGACTTGAGGAAATGGAACATTTCAACATCTGACAAAATCCAAATTGTAACTGACCACCTCAAAGTTCTGAACGGATTCAAGGTTGATTATGACAAAATGGAGGCAGAGAAAAAAGTCCTCACTGACCAAAATAGCACTCTGAAACAACAACTTGAGGAGCTGCAGGAAAAAGAATCAGCAAACTGTGCAAGAACAACACAACAGGATTAAGTCTGAGAACGAATCCCTGAGCCAAAGCAACAGGACCCTCCAGCTTCAGATTCAGGAGCTCAGCAACAGCCTCCAAGGGGATGTAGCTTTGGCCAACAAGTACGAGTTCCTGAAGGTGGAAAAAAAAATCTTGAATCGCCAGAATATTGCTCTCTGCAAGGACATCAAGAAACTTAATAAGAGAGCAGTCAGAGAAAGAGCTCTGGAGGCGAGGTGCGAAGTGATGAGGGCTAAGAAAAACACCACCATCACAGAACAGGACGCCCTAAATCAGGAATACGCAGCCTGCTCTGCTCCGGGGCCAGCTGTGCAAAATGACATGACGCCAGAGGCCAGTTGCAGCAACCCTGTGCAACCAGTCACAGCAGCCCCACGCAGATCGGGTTTCTGCCTGAACATGTCCAGATTATTTGGCTCGAGGGATGTTCGCAGATCAGACCAGAATTGTTTATGTATTACTTGATTTTAACGGGTTGACTTATGGTTCTCTGGTTCCTTCTACACCAAAAAAACCTTACTAAAAATAATTAATAATAATTAATAATTAATAATTTCTTAATAATTTCTGACTTTTTTTGTCAGGTTGACTCTGGGTGATCCAGCTTTTTTCCCCATGTAGAAGTATGGCTGTAGCTGTGCGGTGTCTTCATTAGTGCCGCAGGATCAGCATGTCTCTGCTGGGGGCGCAGTCTATAAAGGTGGGTGGTTGTGCCCTGGGAGCTCTCTTGCCTCGAAGCTTCTGGGTGCGCCGCTCCCACCAGTAGCTTCACCTGATCGCCTCGCGGCCGGATTCGCTCGGCTCGCCGATCCCGGGTATGTGCAGTGCTGCATGGTTCTGTGTGCTTTTCATAAAGTTTCGCGGTCATCATCAACATTGGCTCTTGTCTCTCATGCAGTGCCTGGGCTCGGGTTTTCCTCTCCCTTGACGGCGTTAATCGCCGGGCGGCGACTGTCTCTCCCCGGCACCTCATCTCGCGTGCTGCAGCGTGGGAGAGTGATCCACGGTCTGCCATGTTTGTAAATTATGTCGCTGTGGCGCAGAGTGCTTCTCTTCCTCACTTTTTGATGTTCATTCAACTCCTGACGGTATGTAGACATCGTGATGCCAAGTTACCGGCATAGTTAATTTATGAAATAAAAAAAAAATAAAATATGTCTTTCAATGGCAGGGTACACGTGTGTGCGATCCCTTCCACCAGCTCTGGCTCCGCCTCCCTCGCACGCCGTGTCGGCTGGCTGCTGTTTTGCGTGGCGATTGTTTATCTCCATTCATCCAACTCTACGTCTCCAACTGTGCTGCTGCTGGCACTCATTAAAGTGAATGCTGTCCCTGTCCTGGGCTGCGCATATTTTAACCCTTCCTTAAGCATGGACTGAAGTTTATTAGTAATAGTTTCTTTTTCTTTACTATTGTGTTGCATGTGTACTGGGGTTTAGTTACTTTTGATAGTTGTTGCTTTATTTTTTTGCTTTATGTTTGGGTTGTTTTGCATGTTTGTTTTGGTTTACTTATTTTAGATTATTTTTCTTTGGTTGCCTTGCATGTTTATTTGGGTTTATTAGTTTTGACGATTTCAAGATTATTTCTGATTATCTTTATTTGTTTTGGGTTGTTTGACAGTTTTCTTTTGCTCGCATGTGTTGGGTTTTGTTAATTTATGTGTGGTTCATTAATTTAACCATGCTGTAAAACTAATTTAGTTATTTGCCTTTCTTTTTGTGTATTTTGTGGGGTTTGGGTTAGGAGTGAGTGCGTGCGTGGTGTGTGTGTATAACGATTTTATTGAACTGTGTTAAGTAAAATAATATATTGTTAAATAAAATTAACTTAATTTTTACGCTGGACCCGGTCTCAAGCTTTCATCAGTGAACGAACTTGTGTGCTTTAACCACTGTGGAAAGGGTTAGTACAATTCTCCAGGAGAAATGCCTGGGGTGGCGTTGTCGGTAAGTGATAATTAATTTGTTAAATGCTAATTCCTCCAATAGCAGTTTGGGTGTGGTTGGCCTGATCAAAATTCTTTTTAAGAAAATTATTAAACTTTCTCCATTATTCAACCTAACACCACCACCCCCCTATGTTGCCACACTCACAACAAAATCTTAGTTTCTGAATCTTTTTATATCTTATTTTCTGACTTTTTTTTATCAGGTTGACCCTGGGTGATCCAGTTTCTTCCCCACCAAAACCTCTTTATAACTTAATTTCTGATTGTGTTTATCAGGTTTTCTCCGGGCGCTCCGGTTTCCTCCTGAACTTTGTTAATTCCTTAAAAAAAAAAAAAACACACTCTAAATCAGGAATACTTAGTTTTTCCTGCGCAGGGGCCACTTGTGCAAAATGACATGATGCCAAAGGCCAGTTACAGCAGCAGCTGTGGGAAGGAACCAGACCTGCTTGTCCCGTTGCCACGGAGCCCACCAGCGTTTTATGCCTTAGTCGCCCCTCAGCTTTAGTGACAGCTTCTTGTGTCCGCCACTTCCTCCCGGTCTTCACGAGGATTCCTGCTTCTGCGATTTTGGTGTCTGCGGAGTCCCTGTACATCATCACTTCTCTGGAATGGCTGTGCAGGGCGATGCTGCTCAAGGACCGGGGGAGCCCCAGCCATCTCCTGAGAAACTGGCTGATGGACTTCTCAAGAGCCTCTACCATTGTTATTGGTACTTTGTAGACTAATTCTTGGTAGGACTCCATGCTGGTAGATCCAGGCTTTTAATTTTCCAGGGAGGCCAGATTTGTCAATCGCTGTGAGCCAGGTGGACAGTTTGCTCTTGGTTTGCTGTATGGCATCTGAGTCCTTCAGGGAGCTGTCAAAGATCTTGCCCAGGCCCTTGACCGGTTTCTCGGTCACTGATGGAATCGTGGTCTCTCCTAGGGCAAAGCAGAACCGGCGCTGTTGAATTGGGTCCCTGGTTCTGGTGGAGCCACTAGTTCCATACATGGTCCGAGCTCATGGTCCCTCAGGGTGTCACTGAAGGTGGCATGGAGATGATGGTCAATTTCCCTCTACAGGGCAAGCGAGGTGGCCGCATCACTTCTGGCCCAGTAGTTTCTTGGTAATGCCAAAATGATTGCCGATGAAAGCGTTGCGTTTCCAAGCCCTTTCCTTTCCCTTCCTTCGGTGCTATTCCGCCCTCCTCAATGAGTTGAGTCTCTTCCTTATGATGTTTGTGAGTTCTGACAGGGTAGTCCTTTCCTCTTCCTTGGCTGTCTTGAACTGACGTCTCAGGGATTTTAGCTCTTGTCTCAGCTGACTAACCTTGGCTTCTCACCGGTTGAACTTCGCTGGCTTGCTTGCTTCTTGTCTATCTACGTCGCCAAACCACTCTGCTCCCATGTTCATTATGATGGTACACATGGTCTGGAGTTTCTGGTCGACACTGCCCTTAGAGATGGTTTCCAGGCACTTGCCAACATCCTCATCCAGCTTTAGCCACTCCTTGTTGTTAGTGGCAGGCCACTTCACCCTATGGTGTTCCGACTTCCTGCTTGATGGGGAGACTTGTGTGTCTTGGGGATTCTGGGTACTGTGGGGAGATTTAGGACCTGGTTCCTCCTCTGTCTCACCAGGTTCCGCAGTCAGCACAACAAGAACTGTTGCGCCAGCTGCCGTTCCTGAGCGTTGCTTCACTTGCTCCCTCCTGAGGCAGGCCATCCTTGCCTGGTATATCTTCAGGCCCTTCAGATTTTTGCAGACCTTGTCGCAGATACAGACTGCGCTCGTATTCCTTTGTCCATTCGCTTGGGTCGTTGCCAAGAGTTCCGTCCGATTGGGGATGCAGTCCTTTCACTCCAAGGAGTTTGAGGGTTTGCGGAAGTGAATGGCCAGCGAAGCCTCTGCAACCGACCTTGACTGGCTCACAGCGGGCTTTCCAACCTTGGGCTCCTTGCTCTGCGTACTTGGCCCTCTTTCGCTCATGGGCCTCTTTAATCCGGTCTTCCCAGGGGACAGTCAGTTCCAGAATAACCACTTGTTTGGTGGACTCCAATGTTAGTACCACGAAAAAACAACTTGAATCGCAGAATAACACCCTCAGCAAGGAAATCCAGAAGCTTAATAAGAAAGCAGTCAGAGAAAGAGTTCTGGAGGTGTGATGAGGGCTAAAAAAAGACACATTGCAGAACATGAAGCCCTAAATCAGGAATACACAGCCTGCTCTGCCCAGGGCCCACTTGTTCAAAATGACATGACGCCAAAGGCTGGCTTGCAGCAACCCTGTACAACCAGTCACGGCAGCCCCACGCCGATCGGGTTTCTGCCTGAGCATGTCCAGATTATTTGGCTCTAAGGACATTTGCAGATCGGCACAGATTGTGACTTGATTTCATGGGCTGATTTATGGTTCTCTGGTTTTCCCACACCTCTTTTTATAAGTGGACATCGATCACGTGTTAACCACTTTTGATTTCCGCACCTCTCTATACCTTAATTCCTGACTTTTTTTTTTTTTTTTTGTCGGCTTGGCTCCAGATGATCCAGTTTCTCCAACACCAAAATCTTTCTTTAACTTAATTTCTGACTTCTTCTTTTCTCAGGTTGACTCTGGATGATCCAGTTTCTCCAACACCAAAGTCTTTCCATATAACCAAATTTCTGACTTTTTTTTTATCAGGTTAACTCTGGATGATCCAGTTTCTCCCACAACAAAATCTCTCTATACTTTAATTCCTGACTTTTTTTTATCAGGTTGGCTCTGGATAACCCAGTTTCTCCAACAATGAAATCTTTCTTTAACTTAATTTCTGACTTTTTTTTATCAGGTTGACTCTGGATGATCCAGTTTTTCCCACACCAAAACCTTTCCATAACTGAATTTCTGACTGTGTTCATCAGGTTTTCTCCGGGTGTTGGGGTATTAGAGAGATAGTTAAATGTGTAAGCCTATTTGCATTTCTGTAATTGGAGTTTTACCATGTCTTGTTTAGAAAAGTTTGTCTAAGGAGAAGTTAGACCACTTTTGATCCCAAATAAGAAAAATAAGAAAAGAAAGAGATGTCTTGTCAGCAGAACGAGATACCCTGATATTTAGGCTACATTCCAATTACAGTCAAATCAGATTTGTTTCTTAAATAAGATGTTTTACTGGTTCAGACCTCAAATATGTTTCAGACACAAATGTATTGTAATGGTGGCTTTCTAATGCACCTCTGAATTCACTCAAAAATATTTACCATTTTTATCTTTAATTAGGATACTTAATTATGTGGTTTTGTTTCCATCCATTACAGTGGACAAAGAATTTTAATCCAGAAACCACATAACATTATAAAGCAACAGCCAACAATGTAAGAAGACGCAAAAATGACTTTGACTTCACATGTTAGGAGTTGAGTAGCAACAGCTATATCTTTTGAACAATGTAGGTGTCAGTAGCTAAGTGATAACACTTGTGACGCTGCTTTCCAATGTAGATAACATGATAAACAGAGACTAACGCTGGATTTCCACTGCTTGCATGTAGAATATATTCCTTTATTGATTCCTTTATTGATCCCCCATTGGGGGAAATTTCAAAGAGGAGTTCCCTGACCGGGAATCGAACCCGGGCCGCGGCGGTGAGAGCGCCAAATCCTAACCACTAGACCACCAGGGACCACCATGTGTGTTGCATTACAGCTCCACTGTGGTTTTGCTCCGTCCTCTGTTATCCGTTGCAGTTGGAGTCCGGCACTGGTGCAGTACTGCTGGCAAAGCTGGAGTAGCGAGACCGAGAAGTTCTTGCAGTAATTACAGAATCATGCGCATTATATCGGTACAGAAGAAGTAAAAACTCCATTCACTCTGTGGATTAATTATAGCAATGTCGATGCACTCCCATAACTTCCAGTAGGTTGCTCCATGCCATTTCCTTTATATGGTTGTCCTTATTAAAGGATGTGTGGTGTCATAAATAATTTTGTGGTTTTCCACCTCCATAATTAACTTCTCTTCGCCCATGTTGCCTGTAATGACTTCTTTTTTTGATGTAGGTAATGAAATACAATCAGACATAAACATGGCGTGTTTTATTCTGAAAATGAACCGGATGTTTTAATGTTATATTGCTGTCTGATTTCCTGTCTCCTCTGTGTAAAATTCAGCTAAATGTATGCGGAGTGATCCGGCGTCTGGCAAAAATTGGAGGCTTGCGTATCTGATCTGCAAGCCTCCAGATCATTCAAGATCGCATTTATCATTCAGGTTTTATTTTACAGCATTTCAAGGCTGGATTATATAGAAAAAGTTAAATCCAAAAACTCAACAACAACATCACAGGCAACACTTTTCATACTTTTCATAAGGACTATTTCCATGGTTAAAAAAAAAGTAGAAGTTTCAGTGTTAGTGAGCATCACAAATAAAATCTCATTTCTTTAAAAAGAATTTGGCTGAATTGCTCCCTAAATATTTTTGGGTTGCAAAGAGCAATGTAGCGTGTAGGAGCTGCGATCATGACTTTAGACCTCGAGTCTCACTGTAAATGAATGACATCACATTAAAAAAGACATAGAGTCGAGCACAGCTTCTTTCCAGGCATGATTTATTGAAAACACACCAAATTTATACTCTACAAACCAGTATTTTTCCGTTATGTTTAACAAGCGTAATATTTGCCTCTGGGTATTAGTAAAATTAACATGATACATTCTGTCACTGTGGCATCGCTTCTGCTCGCTACGAAAGCATTAACAACTTTACTCCTCTAGGAAATCAAAACCGTTATTTGAATGACTATCTTTTTAAAAGTTTATAATACAATGTCATACAAGGCAGAAACCCACCAACAGTCTACACTACGTGGGGTTTGGGAGGGGGGTGCAGGATGAATGAATGAGTGAGTTGAGTGGAGGAAAAAGGGAGGGAGGGTGACACAGGGAAGAGACGGGGGAGAGGTGAACAGACAGAATGGAGAGATGACAGTTGAGAGGGAGGGATAAAGTTATATAAAACACACTTATCTTCATCTACCATGGAAAAGGTTAAGGCACATGATAGGTACAAACACATCTGCTACTGAGTAGTACAGTTACTGTATTTTGACGGTCTTGATTCAGTTTTATCTACACAGGTAGGTTCCTTTGATTGAATGTGTGTCCGTGTCCTGCGTTTATTTTACAGCACAGTTGCTTGGCTCTTTATTTTGTAAATGTACAACGTGCTGCACATCCACCAAACCAAAACCTCCCTTTGCTTTTTGAACGCATGTAAATACAACTCCAGATCCTTTGGTTGTGGTACTGCAAAAGTACAGTCAGGAATAGACAGTCATATGGGTCTTTGTTGCAAGGGTTTAGTATTGTCCAATGAAAGCACACACTTTTGAGGACACACGAAAGGGATGCTGGGTATTATTATAACTTTTCTTTTTTTTAATCCTCTGAAATTAAAATTTATACAGTAAGTTTTTTTTGTAGTTTATTGATTTTTACCACAACATACATCTTTGTAAACACTGTGTAAAATATGCAAGCTTTATAAAGTCACATACGTCACAAAGAAAAATCAATGCAGGCACATGCCGTTCGCCTTGATGACGCATGAGTGATACCAACTCGGATTGGATTCTCTTTCTGTCTCGCTGACAGACGGAGGCTTGAGAGGAGACCGTACACGCAAGGGCTGGATTTTGTGTGCCGTCGCGCCAAGCAAGAGAAAAATGGCAATATGATTCTGTATCGCTCTGCTTTTGTCTTTTCCCCGCCCTTAAACATTGTAAAAATATATACTATATGACTGAAATTGATGTTTTGTTTTGTACAGTGTGATGCAACTCTTTTATTTTGCCTTCCAGATCCATTTGTCCACCTGCACACTCTTCTTGAATGAATTAGTTAATATCCAAATGACACCACAAAAAAACTGGCACTTGGAAAGAATAGAATATAAACATCTGTACAGTTTTTCTTCATGCTCACAACTGAATATTTCTCTTTTAAATTCACCGGTGAAGGAGAGTTGGCGGTAACTTGGTCTGAATGCATCAGGAAGAAAAACTAAGGAACTCTTATTAACTCTGTCGTCTCCTGCCTATCAAACCACCTCAGTCTGACCTCTGACCCCTCTAGAGTGTCTGGTTCGAAGATGCATCAGCTGCCAGACAACACGTAATTCATCGCCTTTAGAAAGAACACTGCAGATAAACTTTTTTTTTCTGTCACTTTTTGACAAATACAAAATATAAATAGGTGATCGTCGGTGTAACTCGACAATATCTGACACACATTTAAGTTACGTGGTTATTTCTTGTTTACAAACATGGTGAGCCTTTATCAAATGTGATGTGCTTTCCAAACAATGTGATATTAACATACAACTAAGAAGTTGGTAATTTTTTGTTTTGTTTTTTTTTCCTTCATTTTTCCATTTTTTTCTCCTTTTGACCCTAATATACATTTATATAAAACCCAACAAAAATAAAAAATGCTTTTAGATCGAGCCTTTCAACAAGAGAACAATCTTCTGCCTCTCTTTTTTTTTCTTCAAAAAACACAAATCATTTATAAACAAAATGCCTTAAATCCTCTTTAATACACATCATTGACAAAGAGCAACCAGCCGGGAAACTCACCAAACTGCGTCGCTACACAACCTGACTGGTTACACGCGTAACCACAGCTCCGTGAGTGAAGGTCAACATGTTGACCACGACGAAACAAGCCATTTGTTTCCGTTTCAGCTTTGCGATGCAGTGTGAACAGAAACTTACTCCATCTGATGAACACACCATGTCACTTTCCTCTCTCCAGACCACGACTTGCAGACTCCTCTTTTTATAAATGGACATCGATCACTTGTTTGCCACTTTTGATTTCAAAGCATCTCAGTGCACTTTTTTCTTAAATAAACACAGTGAACCAAATGGATTGTAAGTCTATGAGAGCAGACTGCTGGGTGTACATGTTTATCCACTATGCTACAACTCTTCACAGGCTCGGTTCCTCCCCTTTTCCGTTCTCGTGTCCATCCCACCAATCTAAAAACAAACATCTCATGACCTTCAAACACACCAGTCCGTAGCTGTTCACATCAAAATACCAAAGTTTGACAACAAACTGAAAGTGAAAATTCTCCAAAACCCACAAACTTGAGGGATAAACTTCTTCCAGATGTGAAAACTGAAATGAAAAAAAATTCATTTTGCACTTCCACAGGCTTTCTTCCAACACACATTCTTTCTCCATTTCCTTCACCTCTTTGTCCACCTTCATATGTCCATTCCTTCATCAGCACCGGCCTCTGTCCGCTTCTTGTCACTGGTAGAGCTCCACAAGAGTCAACACTGTAAAATTCACATGATGTCCAGTGGGAATGTAGATATGAGAAAGTAGTAGGAGTAGTCACTTTTTATTCTTTTTTTCCTTTTTTTTCTGAAAAGCATGAGAATGCTGGCTGCTGCTGGGTAGTTGCTGTTGTGATCATTATTATTTTTTTTAATCCTCTTTTCTGTACACAGTCCAACTCAGAAGATGAGCTCCATGTGAAATGGCAGTGATGATATGAGAGATCCTCCTCTAGCTTGAGTGTCGCGCTGTTGTTATTTTAAGCCTGCAGCGCAAGAGAGAGAAATATTAGAAGAGCCACTAATACAGTTTGAATTGAAGTTAATGGAGGGTTTCGGTCGGAAAAAGGTACATATAGACTGTAAAAAAATGACATCCATTGTGCAAAATAATAATTTAAATACCACACAGTCATAAGCTGGTATTATTCTATGTTTATTCTTACTGTCAACAGATGCTATTAGAAGAAGTAAAGAATAAATGAGTCTATCAGTACTTCCTTTTTAAGACTGCCATACTCTGTGGTGCTCAGTCCCAAGCAAATTCATTCATTCAACCAGTCAATATTTTTATATTAACACGATATGTATTGTTATAGGGATTGCTTGCAGTGACACCACCTAACTCTACCATTTCACTTTAATTCTATGGAATATTTTTGGACCTTTCAGCTTATTGTTTTGTCTATAAATTTACTGTTTAGGATCAGTCTTGCTGTTAATCATCTCTCATTGACCTCATTTCCAGCCTCAGTGGGCATCTAGTGGAGTACAGCTGTTTTAAAAGATGTGTTTACCCACTGCTATCTAGAGGTGGGGTAAAACTGATTCTTAAATTCTTCAATTCTCAATTAAAACCCAATTCTCAACATTATGATTGCCTGTAACCACCAGTTACTGTTGCTAGGTAAGAGACGCTTGACAAAAAGAAACATGGGGACACTGTAACCTACACAGCATCAACCAGCTGACAGAAACTATCGCGACTAGCTGGTGGAGGTGGAGCATTTAGAAACTTAAAAGCCAAATATTCCCCTCAGGAGATGGTGGAGAGCAAAATAGAGCTAACGGGAGACTGAATCTTGGGTTTACCTTCAAATCAATATGATTTAATATTACGTCATGTATTACTTTTGGCAAAGAGGAATAAGATATATCAGGTTTTCGCTATACAGACAATACCTGTTACTATGATACATATATAGTTGTTATTTGTCTTTTTCATGGCATGTGTTGAGAAAAATCCAAAATATTACCAGCCTTTTCTTTCATACTAAATTGTGCTTTTTTTTAGAGTACTAACCACATTTTGTCACCAATGGATGTGAATTCGAGTGAAACCCTCCAGTTGTGCTTTCATGTCCAATAGCACGACAATCAGTTGGCATTTTCACAGTACTTGACAAATCACATACTGTTAACAAATGACTTTAATCATGTCAGTCCAGATGGTGAATGGAGGCAAGAGACAGCAAAACAGATGCTTAATGTCCTGGATGAAACCCTGCATGTGCTCAACGAAAGGAAAATGACTTACCTGATGCTCCATTCTTAATATTACCTTAGCTTAACTACAGTGATAAAAGTACAATGAATACCACAAATCACACCACTGTACGTCTAAAGAGTCTTTGTGATGTGTTTTCTATAATAATGGAATGGATGGAGGTGAAAGAATTACACGGATGGCCACTGACAGAGAAGATGAGGAAGGCAGTGAGGTCTGACAGGAGAGGAGAGGTGAGGAGGAGGCAGAGGGAGGAGATACATGCTGCTGATACAGTGATGACAACTACTGAAGCGCACCCAGATCAGCTCGCAGCTTTGCAGAAGTCATTTAGGGGGACATTAAATAATGGGTCAGTTATGGGGAACATTCACCAATGCACCGTAAATAAAATATGTACAGGTTTAAAGGCATGACTAATTTAGATTTCTTTCCTTGAGACTTTTCTAACAGCCTGTTGCCTTAAAGCTTGAGTGCATGAAGGTGAAAAAAATGGCTAGAAAGAAGAAATTCAGCTGCTGTTGGACGCAGGGGAACAAATTAGTATTTCTATTGGACATAAAAGCAACAGCTTTGACAAAAAGCCTTCATTAAATTTTAGCGGTTCTAGTTGTGGTGGCATTCACTAAACTGATCAAAGCTTTCCAGTGAAACAAGTTCTCTCTACTAAAAAAAAGGGTATTTTCAGAAATCTCTCAGGCACAAAAAGAAACTTAATTTCTTCCTTTCTGTTGTAGCTGTATGTCTGTCTCTGAAATTCCTTGTGTGTGTACACGTGTGGAAAATGAAAGCTTTTTTCTAATTTATGACCATAAAAGTTACACTTAGCAATCATTTATATTATGAATTCAAACACAAAATAATAAATAATGAAAAAAAATCAAATAAACTACTTCAGATCGCATCTGAATCGATGTGAGCTCACCTGTCATTACATCTCTGCCTTGAACATATCATGTGCGAGTGTATGCGTTGGCTCCCGTCATCACCTTACATGAATTATTTAGTGGAGGTTATCTTGTGTCATGTGCACACCAAATGCATACAGAGAAGAGATTGCATGTGTATATATGTGTGTGTAGGTGTCATCTTTCTCTATCTCCCTACTGCTTTTCATTAAAGGATAACTGAGTCCCTGGGGGATGCATCTGAAGTGCTAAAGAATGATTCCCCTTCATCATTTGCCACCAATTTTCAGCAGAGGCTGTCAGTGGAAGCATTGAGTGGAGCTAGGCATACATTTCAATCAGACAGGTGCTGTTGAATTGTAAACACAGATCAAAGGCTGTCTGCTTTCTTTGTGTATTACACTTTTTTTTTTTTTTAAACAATAACATGTAGCTCACCCCGAGTGGCTTCATTTGGATATTACAGTGGTAAAATGACAATGGGATACATTAGAGTAATGTTAGAATAGCAGTTGTCCGTTTGCTATATTTCACCCCCTGTAGTTACTGTTGCCACAACTGCCAAGCTCTCTGTCTTCACATGTTACATAATGCAGTTTACAATAAGATTGACTAATCTAAGTTCTTAGCAAGTTTTGAGATGATTCTTATTATTATTATTACTGGCAAACAAAATTGACGGCTGCTAGCTAGTAATGAGGTGTCTGCCATTGTCTACCTTTTCATTTCTAGTCAGCAAATATTAGTGGCTGAAAAGACAACTGGTGCCAAGAGATTTCATCAGCTGTAGCTAAACGAGCTAATGTTTGCTCCATTAAATGTCCTGATAAGGAAAATCTAAGAAATAACACGTTCTTACTCCCAAGTGATCAAATACTGACGCTCGGTCAGGGGCCCTACAGATCCAACTATGATGCTCTATATATCCCTCCAGAGTTAGTTTTGGATGTTCAGGGACAGCCTGCAGTGTCTTTTTTAAATTTAAACTTTCGGTTTTCACAGGAATAAGTATAGTAAGTATAGTAATAAGTATGTTTGCTACCAATGTAACGCACCTTAATGTTATGTCATGTGACAAACGTAACTTGTATAGTATGCAATGCCTTGCCAGGACGTTTGCCAGAATACAATAAAGAGGAGGACAGAGCTGGAAATCTTACCCTGACCTCTGACAGCATCCAGGGCCAGTTTCCACACAGTGGGAAACTCTTACTCTTACTACAGTCCCATGCAAACTGCTTCATCATGTGTAGAAATCTAAATCTTGACAGGCTTTCTCTGCCCTGTTACAGTTGCTAAGGCTATGATAGAACAATGGATGTTCGAGGGAGCAGATTAACGGTCAATAAAAGTAAAACAAATGAAGCATATCTGAATGAAAATCCACCCTGGGATACTGTTTCACCAGGACACCAACCAGTTGTGATTGTCGGTATATTTCACTAGTTTTCTCTTTTGCAATTAGATCTGTAGTTTTATTATGTGTGTAGAATATCCGGTCCTAAGTAAATATGAAGAACTTAAAAACGTATATCTTTATGAATTTCTACTACATCTAAATATGTATTTTCAATTTTAAAACTGTGAAAATTGTTTTCAACTGAGCGGCAGGTGAATAATGTAAATCATGCATGAAAAGAACAAGGTGACTTCTCCAGCTGACTGTTCTGGGCGCAGGGTGACAGCAGGTCTACATGATACAGTGTGAGGTTGAAAGAAACACAGGTGGAAACGATGAACAAACAGGGAATGAAAAGGATGCTACAATCCCACCCAAAAGGTGAGGGTTGTTATTTTTTTGTGCTCTTTATTTTTTCAGACCTACCATGCATGCATTTAGACCCAGGAGTCAACAGGCTGGGGCTTAACATCACAAGCGTCCACCAGACTGACCGCAGGCCTGTTACTCCTGATATAGTGTTTCCTATTTGTGTCATTCTGTGGCCACAGGAGGACGGGTTAAAAAACAACAAAAAACACAGCAAAACAAAAAGAGGTCAATACATTTCACAAATACACTCTCATACACACACATACACATGCATTCAGGATCAGAGAAGCCAGTGTTAGTTCCCTGCCTTTAGGATAGCTTGGAAAGAAGTCAGAGTGATTTTCAAAACAGCGAACCAAAACATGCAAATGAAAGAGGGAGAGAGCAGCTTCAACAGCCAAGTTACATTCAAAGCGGGCACAACACCTCTGGGAAGTGCAGACGGCAGACTTAGAAGACAGCTTTGGAGTTATGCTAGAAGGCCTTTTACACTCTGAAGACAAACACAACTGTTTGCTGTGATTACTCCTGTCTGTGGCTTCTGAGCTCTGTAAAGTTTCAGCCCTTCCAAGATGCGACAGTGGAACTTCAGCTCTGACTGGTATAACAGTTGAGCTAAATATGATATAGAGTAGGTGTCAACCAAAAAGGATCACTGAAGCCTGAGGTCAGAGTTTAGAACTGAAGCCGCCAGAAGCTGCTACTCTGCACCGCTACACATTAGCCGCTTTATTTGATCCTTAAAGGGGGAAAGATTTGCGCTCGTTTTAGTATAAAGGCCTCTGAGGAGCTGTAAGAGGTCGTGTTAGACTTAAATTTTCTTCTTTTTGGCTCAACACAAACATTTTTTTTTTACATAATGTCAATATAGAAAATACATCAGTAAATATAAAACTCGAGAGTTTAGTTTCTACAGACCTCCAGTGATTAAACGTAATGTGATGCAGTGATGTGGAGGTGTACTCCTGGGTTTGGTCAGTGTGCTCTCACATCACTGTTATATGTGGTTACAGTGGCAGTAGAGCACACTTCTAACACAACAAACAGGCAGCTATTGAACCTTTGGATAACAGAGGGCAGTAAACTGCTGCTTTACAGCCTGGTGTTAAGTGCCCCTTTAAACAAAACAAATCACTGTAGCTGCACATTTAACTTTAAAAAGAAATTCTGAAATGTTACCAAACACTTTCAGTGTAAGAGTAAAATCCATAGGACTGTACTTAAAGTCGGAGGCTCAAATCATCCCTCATCCAACTTCAAGTCGAGGAGTTGTTTTTTCCGAGCACTGTACTTCTGTGGACAATTTGGTCCCCAGATTTTGCTGTGAAGTGAGTGCTCTTGACTGTCACGCTAATTTTTGAACATCTTTAAACTGAATTTACAGCTCACAGCAAGTTAATAGGATACAGTTTCTGACTTTTGTTGATATTTAGTGTTGGCAAAAAATGCTGTTGTGCATTTGTGACCCGTTGTTAGCGGCGTTAGCTTGTATATGACGTGGATGCTGCTGTCACTCTGAGCGTCCCATGTTCAGACTTCAAAAGTTTGTGTGTAAAACAAAAACAAATCATCCAGTATTCCTATTGAACTTCCGATCTGATTCGACTGGCACAATACTGAGTCAGGTACAGCCCTAAAAATCTTTTCCCCGATTATCAGCTAACTGACATTACTGAGTCAGGTAACTTCATGAGTCTTGTGCTACTGTTGTACTTGTGCTATCCTTACACCACATATAGATTATTTACTGTTTACTGTTGGACACTAGTTTTGTAAAAGTTACATTTGCTCACTTTAGGATACTGGATTTTCTGTATGAATAAAATTGCTACAATACTGAAACAATACCCTAATAAAACATGAATAATTACCTCCTAACTGTAAACTAATGTGCAATTCAGATAAAAAGCCCAACCCCACAGATTATTAACTGTTCCATTAACTCTGCTCCAGCAATAACTTCTATTCTGACTTTGCCTTGGAAAGCTTTTAAAGAGGCTGAATTGCACAGAGTAACAGATATATGATCATACACCAAAAGAGACTTATGCTAACCTGGCTTAATGGACTCTTTATTGCATTCATTTTACAATCCCACGGGGAAAATCCTTTTCATCTAGCGCTAAAGTAGATCAAAAAATAAACTACAAAAAGTACTTGAGATCCATTTGACACATGTCAGACATCCCCTGAGGCCATTATCCTGTGACTCCTCTTTGAGGCTGGATGGCAAATGAGCTCAACAATAAACAAACTTTGGCTGCAGTGTGAAGTGGCTGTATAATCAGCAGACGACCACTTGATAGTGCAGCAGTCTGTTCACTGCCAAGGCAAAGGGTCGTCTCCATGAGGAGCGGTTGTTGCCGGTTCTTTTAATCAGTCTCAGATTAATTACAGACGCCAAAAGCTTACACTCAATTAACTGGTGGCTCTCAGATCTGAGGCTGTCCACAGCGGCGGGCTGCGGCGGGCAACATTAACAGAGGATGACAACTTGCAGCCTCTTTACAGAATCGATAGGATTAAGAGCCTCTAATGAGGACCACCACAGAAAACATGAAGAGAGTGAGACACAGAGGAAGAGGACATGTGAAAACATTTCACTGAGACATCATTATTTCACCCTCTGTCCCCTCCCCGGGTGTCCAGAAGAGATCTGCCTGTACCTTTAATGGCTCTCGTTCTGTCAGGTCCACTGAGCTGTCGACTGTCTTGTATTTGCAGTCCTTGTCCCTCTGGTCAATGGTGGAGTAACCATCTAATGGGGTCAGAGAACACTGGTCAGTTAATTCCTCTCCATCCTCGATTTAAAAAAACAAAAAAACAGTGACAGATAGCTTTAAAGAGTTGTTCTAACCTGTGTGGAGCACATTCTTACCTTGCACTTGTCTAGACTTTCTGGCACTTGTGTTATTTACAACCACAGCAGGTTTAAAACAAACTAGACGAAGCATCCGCAAGCGCTGTATGACCCCGTCCTCATTACTGTCTTTAAAAATGCACTCTCACATACTCCAGCTCAGGGCCAGTATTCATCAAGCATCTCAGAGCAGGAAATAAGCCCCAACTACCCAACACTTCTCAGAGTGAAACACACTGTATTTGGTCTTACTTTAAGGATTAGGAGTTCAAGCTTTTTATCAACATCTGCAACCTTGAAAATCACTCCTATCATAGCAAAGATTTTGGAAAGCTGAAGGGATTTTCAATGTGCCAAAAAGTCTCTCCTCCCTCACTCATTTGATGAGAAAAAGAAAAGATTGTTGTGGCAGACATTTTTGTTTGACTTACCTTGTATGACATGCAAAAGAAAGCACATGCCCTAAGTTACTCGCAAAACCTGCAGACCTTGCAACCTTACAGCACCTGTCATTACATCTCTGCCTTGAACATATCATGTGCGAGTGTATGTGTTGGCTCCCGTCATCAGCTTACATGAATTATTTAGTGGAGGTTATCTTGTGTCATGTGCACACCAAATGCATACAGAGAAGAGACTGCATGTGTATAAAACTTGGCACTATAAAACTATGTGACTGAGAAGAACTGCCTATTGAGTGTCAAACAGCTATCAAATCTTTTAAATTGCATACACATTTATTTCTTAAGCCTCACGTGACCTCCAGTATTTACTTGGAGCCTAAGATGTAAATGGCTTAAACAGTTTTATGTGAAGCCATTGTAAAATACTTAATAAGAGCAGCAAAGAAGAATTAGCAAAATGTCAGCTTTGGGAATAGTTTACACTGGAAATAAGGCTGGCTGACATAGCTAAAAAATAATATTGCAATAATTTTTGGGCTATATCAAGATACCCAATATATGTATGGGTATATTGAAATCCCTGCTAAACTACTGTAGACTACAAAATATTAAAAGAATTACAGTTACAATAAAGTTTAATAAAGTAACTACTGTTATTTAAGTATTGTTATGATGAAATAAATCAAAGCGGAACCAGTAGTGCTTTTAATTTTAATTTAGTTTTCAGCTCTCCAGGTCATATATAAATACTATTACTATAAATATGTGACAATGTATACTCATTGTTAATGATATAGATATACACTTCATATATATTTTCATAAGACATGCTACATCAATTATATTTAATATATCGCCCTTCCTTCACAGGTAGGGCCCTGCAGTTTAGAGTTTAACCTGAGCCATGCTATAAAACGATGATAGCAATCATTTTACATCCATAGAGGGTTAGTGTCCAACTGTTTATTTATTTTTAATACAATGATATAAGTGTGGTATTCAGTATCGGCTTATAAACAAATTCAAGTATAGGTATCAGGAAAAAAAGGCATCTGAAAACCTCTAGCTTTAGGCTAATTATTAATTTTGGCACCAAATGTTTGCACAGACTACTTATACTCAAATGTTGCTATTTTCTACATTTCCAAATTTCTACTGTTTAATATTTCAAACTGAAATCATCACAAAAAAATGTCATCATAAATTCTGTTTAAGAGCTCTGAGTGTTAAAACAACATTTTCCCCTGAGAGTTTGTCTCCTTGTTCAAAGTTAATGTAGGAGGGCTTCATAGAGGCCCTACTTTGTAGCGGGAGTATTTTTAGTCCTACTTTTACTTTCAGCACAATTCCTGAGAGGAATTCTTAGATGCTTGATAAATATGGAAATGGCTTGAAGGGAAAGCAGCATGATATACAGGGCGTCTTTAGGTAAGTGGGTGAAATAAAAAAACAAAGTACCTTTAAAAAGTTACTTCTTCACAGCACAAAATCTTCCACCCCAAGAGTCACAACATTCTTAAAGGTAAGAGGTAAAAAAAATCTCAACAGCAGCAGGATTATTTACTTTGAAAGAAGCACAGTGGAAGAGCTCTGCCCTATGAGATATTAGGAGTGTTTTTTTTATTTAAGTGGAAAACCACCCACATCTTTTGGTGTTGAGCTGCTAATGAAGGCCCAGCTTTGTACAAACATCTTGTCAAGAGAGGGGTCTTGCACACAGCATCAAAGAGTGTCATGTCTGAAGTCATCGTCGCAAGATCAGAGTGTTCGGTAGTTTGAAATTTCAGATTAAAAATAACATCTTGGCAATGGTAAAAGAACTAGTGTGGAAGAGATGTCGAATCAAAGACTCTGTTGGACACCGGAGAGAGATTAGAGGGGAGCTAGCTCTTCTTTGGCTAAGGACGATCATGCAGTCTGGCTCTTACCTGGACCCAGCTCATCCATAGGTATCATATCACCACTGCCACATTTCCTGGTGCCTGAAAAGCATTCATATGCCATTTGTACAAAAGCGGCGCATACACAAACTGAGTCATTGAGCCAAAACGCTGCTGCTTTTCAGGGTAATGGTTCTCGGCCAGTGATTGAATAATGCAAACTGAGAGTGGGCAGGCATGAGCGCCTCGTTTCATGTGCATGTATGGATGCAAAAAAAAGAAAAAAAAAAAAAAAAGAAAAAAAAGGAGGGGCATAAGGCCAAAAATCAGGACATTAAACTGCTGCTATGCTATTGACTCCTCTGTCAAAGAGATGTTTGTTGTTGGGCCAATGCACTGCATGAGTCCTCCACCCTCCCCCACAGATACTGCTGCTGCTATAGAAAACCTCCATCCCAGTTTTTTTGATTGTGGAAACAGTTGTACACACTTGCGTAAGGATGGGAAATTTTCATTATCTCCGACCCCTTTTATGTCAATTTAAAACCCACAATGAAAATTAAAAAAAAGACATTTCCTCATATGTCAAAATTAACTTTTTGAGGATTGGAGGTTTTACTTCAACAGCAGCAGCCGTTCAAAACTCCAGTTCCCTTTCTACGTGTTTTATTTTTGACCCCTATGAACAATACTGTAGCAACATATAACACACCACACAGAGGATGAGAGTAGTAATGTGACAAGCACAGTGCTTCAATATAGCCATGACAAAAAAGAAAAAAAAGACACGTTCCTCAGCAAAGTGGACACAGTCACACGCTATTTTCAAGATAATGTTAGTATTTTGTTTCAACCTGCTTTGAGGACTTTTTGGGTGGGATGCTTCATGTCCGGGTAATATGACAAAAATACAGCCTGTGTTATTTATGCCCTGGCATATCCTTCCTAAGCATAAATCTGCTAATATTCTATTTAAAAAAATTTTTTTTTTCCTGATTTTGAATAAATCTCATAAAAAGACCACAACATTGTAAATGAACATGGGAAATGCAGTGAATCTGACTTCATCTTATACACACTCTCTTGCTGCTGAAAATGCTTATTAGAACTCCAAATGTGTATTCCTCCATCGCTGAAAAACATCCCCAAAAGTGCTCTATTTAAGATTCAGGTTATTCATTTTGATAAATACTACATTACCTAGTTGTTTTAGGAAATTTCTGATTCTTTATGAGAGTGGAAATCAATGTTCAGGACCTGTTTTTAAAGATTTACATCTTAAGAAGGAACCAATGTGCTAAGAGACACAGATGGGATAGGGAAAATAAAAAGTATTGAAAGATGAACCTGTCCATTTTTGACTTTGAAGCGACGTGTAATTAATATTTACAGAGGAGAGATCTTCTCTGCCTCATCCCACCCCCTTGGTCCTCAAAACAGGTGAAAACAGCAGCAATCACAGACACACACACACACACACACACACACACACACACACACACAAAAACACACACTTTAACTGACCTTGGTTCTTCTCCATCAGGGGTAGGGTGGTGTCGTCGTAGCCTGGCTTGCCGTTCTTAGTTGCCTTAGGGGTGACTGTAACAGTCGGCTGAGAGAAGAAAAAGGTAGGTTTAAACTTTAACATTTTTGCTCACACACAGACTGCTCCCACAAGTACCTAAGTAGTAGAGTTTTTGCTCTGTCATCTTGGTCTCAGCTGCAGTCATCTTTATAAACAGGCCTGAGGACCTTTTGAACACTGAATGCTGCTAACTGGCACTTTGTGTTAAGTTTGCTGCTTGTTGCTTCTGTGTGAACTTCCATGCTCTTTATTTTAACTTTTTTTGTTGTGTTTTTAGTCTGTTTGTTCTTTTATATATCTTTTATTTAACCAGATAAAAGACTCATCGAGATTTAAAATCTCTTGAGTGACCTGGCCAAGAGGGCAGCTTAAAACAAGGTTATAACAATAAATACAGACAGACAAATACAACTATCAAACAAATACAACTATCACACAATACAAAGAGTGAGCACAATCTCCAGGTAAAATGCGAAAGTGCAATCATCAAATTTCCTTGGTTTTATGTGAAATTCATCATGCTGCTGTCTTGGCCAGGACTCCCTTTTAAAACCGTATTCAAACATAATTTCAGGAAGCTGGCATACATGAAGAGAGAGATGGGAAGTTAAACTGGAGAAACGTACGTGATCAACAAATCGACACATATTAGAGCGACGAAAACAATTTGCCGTTATGTTACAGCACATGTAAGGCTATCCATGAAAGATTACTGAAACGATTTCATTACACACAATAGCATTTCCATGACTTTTCCAAAACTCTCAATGATTTTTTATTAATTCCATGACTGACATTGCATGACTTTTCCCAATTTTCCATGATTGTAGGAACCCTGAAGATTACATTTCTGTACCTGGAAGTGGCTTTTGTTCCAGCCATCCTTGGTCAAAGCGTTTCTCAGCTCCTTATAACTCCACACCGTCTGAAGCACATGGGACGCCGCCTTGGTTTCACGAGCTGATTGGCTGAGGGGGCCACAAGAAAGAAGAAATAAATGAAGAAATAATACAGCCATTAAAGTCAGAAACCCCCCAAACAGTGACGGCTGGGTATACTAGCACACAAATCAATCTCTTTATTCAAAGACGTCGTGTCTCTGGAGCGGCTGCAGGGTCTAGTTTTTAATTCACAGCTAGATGAGTGCACATTTCCTTTCATTAGCTACCTCTGAGCCACCCGTATTAATTACATGTGGGTGGGGGTCTCACTTCAAAGAAAGCTAATCTCATGCGGGTGAGAGGAAATACAGCTATTTGGTCTTTGATTGAACTATGTATATTCACGCTCGCTGCAGTGACGCTCCGTCTGATCAATACTTCACCACACAAGGACGAGCTTCTGAAAAGTGCTCTTCATCTTAAATGAAAAGTGTGGTGCACACTCTTCTCTTTAGACTGATGAACACTGTGTGGATATTTGAGACACCTCTTGACAATATCTGCTTTTCTGTCAATATCTGATAGTTTGCATTCATTCGGCATTAGAGGAGCATCTACACTCACACTTTAAAAAGCAGCAGCTCCAGAGGCAGCCCCCTATAACAATGGCCTCCACTTCTGAAAGCCTCTTAATTAATGTGTGGTGAGTTGTGGTGTGTGTGCAGGCCATGGCTTGTTAGAGTATAGTATTATGGCAGCCAAGCTCGGGCCATTAGAGACACATTACATTATCCTCCATGAATACTAATATAAAGGCTCATGATGCAAATTGCATTCAAGGTCATGCTGCAATTATTACATGTACAATGGTATACATCCACACTTCTGCCATGGATTTATATGAATATAAATGTACAGTTAGTGCTTTGTTCACTGGCTGTTCACCTACAGTATGTAAATACACACAAAAAAGCAGCAGTCACCTACAATTCACTGAACACAGCAAGTATTTGAATAAACTATGCATTCTTTAGGCAACTTGTTTTGTGATAAAGGTTGAACAGTTTTGCCAGTGTTGCATGTATGATTTTGCATGTGCCAATTGGGGCTGCCTATGTGTAAAAAGTGATGTATTTATTCATTGAATTCTCAACAAAATCAATTTCCAAACATTAATGAATCCGAAGATGACTGGTTCAGATGCACGCAATCTAGAAATTAGGGCTGGACCCAAATATTTGGCTTTTCGAATATTCGTTAATTGGGTGGGTATTTGGTTTTCAATTTAGGGATTCAGATTTTCTTTTTTTATTGCAGGGGATAAATATCATGAAATTCTTTGTGAGAAAACAATAAATAATAAATGTATCCTAAATTGAGTGTGTCACTACATCCTGAAGAAGGCACAAGCCGATGCACATCATGTATTTTTAATGATTCTAGTCCTATGAATTAAAGACCTTTTATGCTTTTCCAACTGTCCTGAGTGCCTGGATCCGGTTCTTTTACACCACAGTTTTTTTGGTCATAAGTTCCTCCCTTTTTTTGAAGCATATCCTAAATCTTTTTGAAGATAGCATGTTCTGCTTCTGTTTCACAGGGCTTTTTCTGCTAATTGTAAGTAGCTTGGTTTTACGTTCGTAGGTCTATAATCATTTGTCAATGATAAAAAATTGTCACATGCTGTGTAATGTCACAAAAAATGCATAGAAAGGTCATTTAACCCAACACCTCTGGAGTTTGGAATGCCTTTAAACTCCAGAGTCCAGAAAATGCTACTCAGGGCAGCACTACAAGAAATCCTGACTCCTTACATGTTGAAAAGGAACATTAATATGTGATGTAAATCTTACCTGGTCCTGTTGATGGCGACTAGCTTCTCAATGGCCTGGGCCTGGACGAGGGAGCGGGCGTTTTCAGAGCTGTCAGTGACAATCTCGTGGATGGTGTTGAGAATGGCGACCACAGTGTCCTCCTCCAAGTTTTTGGCTGGCCGCTGCTGGCCGCTGGGCAGGTTGCTCACCAAGTCCCGCATGGCATAACTTCCTGTAAGGTGAAATCATTTTTAATGTTAGCAAGGTGACAGTTCTGGTAATAATTTAGCTATATGTTACCTATATACTTATTCATATTTATATTCATATTTTAACATGACTTAACATGTCATGTAGTACAGCACCGAGTCTTTTGAGTCTTGTGAGTCTTGTGAGTTGAGATAATTTCAGTTGTTTTGATGCTGACTGGATGTTTTTAGTGTGCAGTAAGCCCATTAGAAACACTCCAAGGCTTTAGAGCGGGCAGAGAAGTACTATTTGTTTTCATAGATTACTAGTCTCATTTAGTGCTATGTGGATATAATGATAGTTTCAGCAAATATTACACAGATTTGATTTTTTTTACAAAAGTCACCAACTGTAGCTTTAAGAGGTTATGATTTGGATAAAGCAAAAACAATAATGATCCACTGTATTTGTGTTGATCTGGAACACTTGTGATGAAACTTATATCAGTGTGTGTTATGTTGCTAATGGTTTGTACCGATCAGGTCCTTGTTGCGGCGGTCGATGGACAGGTTGCGCAGGGCGATGGCCACAGCTCGCACCACCTTGTCAGAGTCAGAGCGTAGCAGCTCCACCAGGATGGGAAGACCTTTCTCCTTACGCACCGTGGCTCGGATGTAGTTGGACCACTGGAGGGCAGACAGAGAACAGGGTGTGACTGCTTTTTATAATATCAAACCTTTAACCTTTAGTGTAAGCTGAGTGAGCACACGCTGTCAGCAGCGTCCTGTTTGACATTCATGCAGACCTACAGATTCCCACCTGGGAGCTGCCCAGCATAACCACACACCTTTTCATGTGACCACTGAGACAGCTCCACTGGAGGAGTCCAGGTCACCTCCATGAGGAACATTTCTGATATATGACTTCATGCTCTCTCTCTCTCTCTCTCTCTCTCTCTCTCACACACACACACACACACACACACACACACACACACACACACACACACACACACACACACACACAAAACCCAGACATGCACACACACCAAATCATTCATTCACTACAAGACAGCTCAGTGCTGCTCCTTGGGCTTGACTAATTCACAACATTCCACAGTGGGGCTCTGAATGGACATGTGATATAATTTGTCTTAATTTAAACATCAGTAGATTTTACTTCTCATTTTTTTGTAACATGAAACATTAAGTTTGACATAAAAGGGTTTATCTTCTAAGCGCTGGTACCCCAAGAGATGTAATTAAGCAGAGGACAGGCACAGCTGAACCAGCAGGTGGCAGTAGTAAGCTTTCAGAAAGGGGTCAACCCAGTCGCACAGAACAAAACAGAAGCAAAGAATGAGGAGGATTTTACAGAAGCAGCTCTGATATCCTCCCAGGAAGCAGGGACATGCTTTGTCCAGATATGACAGTGTGATGGGTTAGCGGCTCCACAGGTTCCTGAGCCTTGCTAGGCATTCTGATCAGCTCCAAAAGTAAAAAAAAAACCAAAAAAAAAAAAAACCAAAGGAAAGACCGATTTCTCTTCAAAATGCTCACCTGAGCTGAAAATCACTACTGCTGAATTATTAACAAGAAATTTGGGACCCAGGGGCTGAATCTAAAAAAAATATCAGGAATTTGGGTGTTTTTCCCACTCCAGGTAAAAAGGTTTCAGAGGACTCAAGGATGTTTACAGTCTGACACACGGGTGTTAAGAGAAGTGCTGCCGTGGACTGAATGCAGCCGGCCTGCTGAAAAACATAAGTGACCGTTCTTGCCCGAGGTGCTCCTCGTAAACTGGCATCCGACAACTAGCCTTCCCTGTTGATAATTCACTGCTGCCTGCGAGCCAGACAGCCTCTCAGCAGCTCCACAGCCGCTCTAATTGGAATAAATGTCTGAACTCGGCTCTGGAGGTTCTCACATCATCCATCATAAGAGGCAACATCTAACAGAGATGAAAGCTTCATGTACATTAGTTATCTAACCCTTATTTAGTCATGTAATCCCACTTAAATGGATGGTCGTGACCAAGAAAGGTAGCATCAGTGAAAAGATTGTGCTTGAGCTACCTGCTGGTTTGACTGCAATTCAGCTTACACGGTGGCTATATATTATGCAGAGAGTGCATCTACACCTTGTTAGTAACTCTAAATTCCTCTGTTTCCTTTTAAGTCCATCAGACTGTATTTTTTGCTCCAATCACATTTCAAGATATCTGCTGCTGAAAGGTCAGTGATGAGGACAGACGAAAGAATGCAATGTACGAGGAAAGAAATCTAAAAGTCAGACAGGACACTGTGTCTACGTGTTGCACCCTCCCCAACCCTAGACTCACGGTCCACTGTCCAGCGCTGAGATTTTGCAGAGCCCCGGCAGCAGCCTCCAGGGTGTTGTAGTTCTGACTCTCCGTCAGCAGAGATAGGTAGAGCCTCACCACTTCCGGCTGATACAGCAGCTCGAAGCCTGCAGGGAAATACAGAGAAAAAAAACACACTGGTTAGACTCCCTGGTAAGACAGACTGGCCAATTAGGCTGTGAAGGTACCGGTGGTACAGTGCTGAGGTTTATCTTGGACCACTGGGAGAGAACTTTGGCAAGAGGACATGGGGAAGAAGCTTGGGTTTACCATAATGTACAATGCCTCCGGTTACAGCAGGACAACCCTGACAAATGCCACAAAATGTGGGATGCAAATACAGTCTGTCCACTTGTTTTCACAATAGGCTGCAAGTGCTAGAACAGAGCCTTGTATCTTTCCTAAAGCGTTATGATTGAAAAAATACCTTTGTTATAAATGCGGAGAACACAAGGAGAAATTATTGACCCAACCAAACCCAGAGTATTTGAGAGGGAGGTTTATCTCGCTAGCACATAACACATTCCACCGCAGTCAATCATTAGGCCTCCCTCTGATGGAAACGTAATTACATTATCAGCTATTAGACAGAGCAGGCACAGGGAGAGACAGAGGCGTCGAATCACATCAAATCTAATTTATTCATCCGGGGTTTTTCTTATTTCGCACAAACAGGTTAGACGCTAAGTGCTTTACAAGGGATCAACAAGACGCGAGACGATTCATTTAAAAGGTACGGATCTGAGACCGAGGATGTTTCTTCTGTCAAGGTCATGTCTAGCTGCTCGCATCTCTGGAGGGAGTCATACATTTTTTATGGCGGGATGCATCACACTGCAGGAAGGGGAGACGTGTTGTCACATTTTAATAGCTTGAACAAAACAATGCTTTACAAGTTTGATGATCCTGAAGGCACATTTTTACGACTACGTGCAGGTTCATTTTAAAGCAATTCTACAAAGTGATCTTTTGTATACCAGCTACTCGTCCCGTGTTACATTGAATTTGTAAAGAAAACTTTGTTATTCTTACATGCCTCATTGGTGAACAAAGAATCCAAAAATGGGGGACATTTCTTAATGAACTGGAGTAAATGGGGTCTACGCTGAGCAACAGCTAAACAACATTGTTACTATTAAAAGCACCCAGGCCTGGTCAGCGACTGTGTGTGAGACTGTTTACTCGAAAGTGTAAATACTAAGGATTTAGCGAAAAAGCATGTGTTTGGGATTGACTGAGCAGACTGAGATTGAGTTGAGAGTTAAGAAACTGATGTTTGGATGGAGTTTTGCTGTTGTTAAACGCAGAGCCCTATGACTCCATTAACATACCGTAGAGGCATGTGAGAAAAACAAAGTTTCTATCACGGATTCAACACAGGATGGGTAATTTACAACGGGTTGATCATTTTGTGGGTGAAGTATTCCTTTAAGAAGTAGTCTTATACAATTATCTTGAGATTATTTGCTCAGATACCAGGAACAATCTTAATCTATTGCAACAGTGAAAAGTGGATGTCTTTAGCGTAAGGAATCAAAACAAGTAAGGCCAGAGTGCTTCAACAGGGGGCACTATCTGCTATTACCCACTTAAGGCTTAAACAGACTTTTGCACTATGGATCACATGTTAGCTGATGCTTTAAAACTGGTGGCTAAAATCTCCTTTTACAGAAATAACATTTCACCAGCAGCTTCCTTCCTATCCGCTACAATAGCACACAAGCAATTTCAAGTCCTTCTTCTATCCCTCTAGGCTCAAATTAAAGAAACTGTAAGCCACTCTTTCTTCCCATGTGCTCGGAGACCAAAATTTCCAAGGTTCTATTTGAAAACCCCTGTATTATGTGGGCAGGGATATATAGTAACCCTATTTGATTGATGCGCAAGGGCTGACAAGGCCCTTAGTGCATTCTTTGAGATCTTTTTGTAGTATAAGTGTGACTTGGGTCAAAGTATAAAAGCATGAATCAAAACCCTGAAGAGGCCACTTTAAGGTCTCTTTTTTTTATTGACTTGTTTTTTTTTCAGCAGAACAAAAAGAAAACAGTGAAAGAGGAAAGAGTGTCATTTGTGTGTTTGAGAGGTACAACAAAAACACACAAACTGACATTTGTGCCTCCAAATCCACATCTCACACCCGTAATTTACAGAGAGCGGAAGCTGGGGCGCGCTCTGGGATTGCCAGATTCAGACATAGCTACATAGTTGTTAACACTCAAAAAGCAGGGTTTTCACCCCTGTGCCCCCCCCCAACACACACCCTAACATCATGCCAAGCCTGCTCCAGAGTGTGTGTGGGAGGAACTGCCAGGTGGGAAAGATGTTACTGTTGGTGCAGCTTGAGAAATCTCAAACTTCTTTTCAAAGAAGCAGCAGAAGCAGGAGCTGTCAAGCGCAAGACCCCTGGTTGTAACCAGGTGCAAAAACATGAATCACATCAATAGGTTTTCTCTGAGGGGGCGACGCAAGAGAGGAGAGTCTGCAAACCAGACACTCAGCAACATTCTGCATGCTCCTCATATTTCTGGGCCTACTGGGTGCACACTCAGCAAACTGGAGACCATCTTGCAGGCGGTCCTGTTGACAGACACTTCATCTCCGAGGCACATTCTCTGTGCACAAAATGTCAGCCCGTGTTGAACGTTTGTTGCCAAGTTGGCCTGCGCTCCAAAACTGCTTTTTCTAACAGTATTTTTGTAATATAATCTGCAAATCCACATTTCCTCCATCTTGTAATTCCTGGGGTCTTGGTCAGGCAACCAACTGAAGCGACTTATGAAATTGCCCTTTTACAAATGAAAGACTCAAGACAAAGACAAGATGTGCCGTTCAACAAAGGAGGATGAAAATGGAGGGAAATTCACTGGGCCTTTAAACTAATTCCTTTATCCTAAGTGGAATTTCTCGCTGTTGAGCCAGAGAATATCTCTGCCAGAGCCTTCACTCAGCGTCCTTAGCGAGGGTTTAATGTCAGCACAGAGAGCCTTAGGTCTTTCCTAAAAGCACAAGCCAGGTTGAGCTCTGTTGGCAACTGTATACTGCAGTTTTGTTGTCATCAGTCATCTCTTGCTAGCCTTTTGGCCTGCTAGTTGTCAGTTTGTTAGGCAGAATTACAATTCAGAGAGGAGATGAGCTGTCAGCGTGACATGACCATGGCGTTGCTCAGGGCAACCCACAGCCCTAAATTCTGTGACAGACTGCAAACATGATGAGATTATTTAAATATGGATATATCCAGTGGTGGAGTGTAAGCAAGCACTGAGCACAGAGTATACAATGTTTTCAAACATCACTGTCACATATCTTGTTATAGTCACATATACATGGTGCAGGCTCGGACACCAGTTTTGGATGAAGAATCCGGATCCTTAGCTAGAAGCGGACTTACCACAGTGGAAAAATACCTCCATTACTCCTAAAACAATTTGTCATAATTTATGGGATGATCACATGTTTTGTATGAAAAATATTTTTCTGCAAAGTAACAGCAGCTAAAGCTGTCAAATACAGGCAGTGGAACAGAAATGATAGATTATCTCAAAATGATTGTTCTTAAACACTGCATTATGTTCCATCGCTGCCAGCTGCCAAGTCAATGTTACAAAAATAGAAAAGAAATCTATAAGTGAATACATTATAGTCAAAGTAATGTTGCCAACTCCCTGTGGGCTGAGCCCAGCGTGTCTACTCCCCCTACTTGTGTGTTGGCTTGGCACCTTACAACACCCCTGCTGAGCTCTGCTACGTAACCCGTGCTGAGACACACACACACACACACACACACACACACACACACACACACACGCGCACACACACACACGCACGCGCACACACAGAGTCAAAAATGCATGCAAAAAGAAATGCTTAGGAGATCTAAGCACATCCCCAAATAAGGTCAATGGGGAGGAGCAGCAGGTTACTTTTCAAAGCAGAAGATGACAGTGGCAACTCCTGCAACTGAGGCGAAGCACAATTAGTGCCCTTTGCAGGGCTTTGTGGTGCTGCAGTGCGTGAAAACTGGGTTAGAAACAAAGTTAAGTCGAAGTGATTGAGTGATGCTCAGTGCAGAGCTATAGCATTAACTCGGTTCAAGGAGCTTCACTATTGGCTGCAATTAAAGCCAAGGTGTAGCGGTGTGACAGGCTGGTAAATGATAATGGATTAACTGATGGGCGAGGAGGGGATACACACACTCATACATGTATTGGAACATAATGAGGACTTTTCCGAAGGCTCACACACTCATAGAAACACCTCACTGACTCAATTCTCTCAGCCATCTGCCTTCCTCTAGAATAGTTGGCGGCATCCGTGCAGAACTGAACTGGATACACACCTTTGCCAACACCTCTGCACACACGCACACACACACACCCCCAAGCCCTCGCCCAGACATGTCAAAAAGTGATGTTCATCGATCCAGTCTAGCTACAACGCGTACAGGGTCTCTTCCTGCATCTACACGAGCACTGTGCTAGCTCCATTTATTTACTGCTCCACTTCCAGCACACAGCACTTCCCACGAATCAGAGGGACATGATGGCGTATCACTTTCTACAACTCATAGGGGAGTTTTACAGCGCTGTGAAAGGACTGGAGAGAGGTGGAGGAAGATAAAGAGAGTGGCAGATGGAGGAAAAAAAAGAAAACAAACCGCAGAAAATAAATAAATCCCTCCTATCTGTCAGACATTTTTCTGTAACAGCTTTTCGCTCTCGTGTAGCCATTCTATACTCACAGGAATAACTGAATATCACAGCCTCTGACCTTTGCAGTCCTGACTGTTGGTTAATCGAAATGCTGATGACATCCAGCACTGTAGAAGCTGTTAATCTCATTGTTCAGTTTCTCCAGGTAGAAACAGAGACACTGAAGACATGTTAAGAAAAAAAGGAGAAAATAAAGCATATGCTGACCACAGGGTCACATTCTCCCCCTGTGTAACACACATAAATAAATCAGGCCGCTCCAGTGGGAAAGCCTAAAGTTGTCGAGTCTCCACATGTGAAACTTGTGCACATTTAACCCTGCCAGCCACCCTTTTTATGTAAGAGCGTCTTTAAGCACAGGCGCATGGGAGAGCACTACGGTGCTAATGAAGATTTTTGCGGGGCAGAACCACAGCGGGGCCGTGGCTAAATCAGCACATCATTAAAAGTATTATGCCATCGGTATTATAATGGTCGTGGCTCTCTCCGGCTCATTAAAAACCAAAAGGTGAGCGGTGGAGCCACGTAAACAAAACAAGTAAATTGGCAAGGTTCGCAGGGGCACAAAAAATGCCTTCAGTGCTTCTGCCTTCAGTCAGTGTTTGCAAAGTCTGCTCATTTTCTTGGCCACGCTGCTTGGAAGAGCACCACATGGATGGAGTTGGACAGTGTCAGTTCTCCAGTGCATGGCAGATAATTAAATTGGACAGGCCATAATGCATGGAAATCAACTGTAAATGCAAGAAAACCAGCTCTGAGAAATGCAATGGGCCATATTATTTTTCTGAGTGCTTTTAATTGAGGAATACATGCAAATAAATCAGTTTAGGTGGTAACATATTTTAAGAATGGATGGCAGTATCCTTGGGGATGGGTGAAATTGATGCTGTCGATTCTAAACTGTATAAATGTGTCTAAAGTATTCCTGGAGGAGGTGACGCATTGGAATCTGAGTGTTGTCATTCCATTTGTATTCTGGAGATGCATCTTAATGTCAGGCGTGAATGTAATCAGGCCCCAGATACGAGATGCATGTTAATGCTGCTTATAAATCACAGAAAAGTGCACTTAATTGACTTTCAAATTCTACTTTCCGCTGCTCTTTCTGGTGTAATTTCTGCTGTGAACCACTGTGAAAATCAGCTACTCCGCGAAGGTTACACTGAACAAACACTCTTTTGCAAACACAATTTGACCCATGTCTGGTTCAGTTGATTTAAAACACGCAAGTGTCCTCATTCTAAACCGGAGGGAGAACATGTGATGGAGGCTTGCATTCCCTTTCTCTCTGCAGTCCTCCTGACAGACTCAGAGCCAAGCGGAGCCAAAACAGAGTTCACTGCCAGGCTGCAAAGGCCGTTCACCCCCCGGTCACCCCTTCACACTGACAGGATCCAGGAGTCAAAGCTGCATTTTCTCTTCTCACACCCAGCCACAGAATGGCATCTCAATGGGCAGCCCCGGGGCACCACATATTAGCATACCCACACGGTGGTTTGGCCTTAGTTTGTTGGATGTTGACAAAGAGAGGCAGAAGGTGGCAACAGGCCCATCTCTTGGACAGCTACCCATCAGCTTTGGGCCACAAACATGTCCTGGTGTGATGGGATGGTTTAATAGAGGGCAGAGGAAGCTGGGGAAAGAGACAGAGTGGAGAGATCTCTGAGGCACAAGGCGAATACGCAGCACAGACTCCTCCCTCCCTCTATCTTTGCCATTTCACAACAGGGGTCTTGCTCTAGCACTACCAAAAGTCTGGTCCATGAAAGCTCGTTTCCTACCATTTAACACAATAGGATCCTTTTCAGCAAGCTGCCTCTGCAGTGACAGGGGAGTACTTCCTCCTGCTGCGGGCTTTTAGTTCAGAGAGGACACATCAACACCGTTAGCAAAAACATGCTGACAAACCCGACACCAAATAAAACGTCCAAGCACTCCTTTCACAAAGTCCATCGGAAATGCTCCATCAACCCCTGAACTTCGGACAGAAACGCGGTGCCAGTGGGTCTCTCACTCTTGAGCCGTGGTTGTATTAGGTTTTCTGTGGCTCGCTCAAGAATGTGCCTCGCAGCAATCCGGCCTCTCAGTGGATCAACAGTGGTAATGCTCTGGTTGTTTGTTTCCAATGTTCCTCCTGCTAATGTAATAGTGTTTCAGGGCCTGAGGTGAAAGTGTTAGTTTATATTACAATCTCTGTCAGGTGGACATATTATTTCCCTTGGGATAAAAAACATGTTGACAAGATATGTCACTTTTCCACTTGTGTAGAGTATGAAAAAGCCTTTCATAACAAGCGATTCAACCTTGAAAGTAAACATCGACCAATGTTTAGACAGATAGTACAAATGGCCTGTGCACGAAGACACAAAGGCCACTTGTGAGGAATTTCCTCTCTCTGTGTTTTAAAGAGTAAACCAAGCGCTGCTAACTCCATGTTTAGCACAGGTAAAAGCTGCATGTCATGGATCCAGGTGCTTTTAGTTGGAAATAATAAGAAAATGGACTGGGGAGGAAAACAAGTCAATTCCATTTTCCAAGTTGTATTTACCACTTTGTTGGGCCAGTCATGTGCACTTAAATGTGAATTAGGAGATGTGTGACAGCACTTGGAAACAGCAATAACCAATTTTAGAGTCTGCTGAAGGCACAGATATAAAAGTATAGCTATGATAGTCAACATTACCAACATTAGTGTGTATCCTCCTGCTATTTCTTCCCAATTAGTGCCAACTCTCACACCGAATCCTTATGCCACATTCAAAGTATGTGAGTTATCATGATTGCAAGCTTCCGACTTAAATCTGAATACAATTTGTGTCAATATCCAAGTCCTTATTACTCCTGGAAAACCTTTTAAGATGCATAAAATGCAAAAAAAAAAACCAAGCCTCGTATTAGGCCCACATCGCTGATCAAGGTAATTTAACACTAATTTAATACAATTTCTAACCCTAACACAATCAACTCTGAATTCAAACAATGTGGCATATCCCTAGATGACGGATATGTATTATTTAGTATTCAACTTGTCCGCTGTATTTGTAACCATTTGTTTGCAAGTAATTTGTTTGTTTTGTATTATTACAGTTGATGTAAAAAAATATGTTTCTTTTTCTGTTTTGTTAGTGTTGTCAACATGGGTGTGTTTTGGATTAAAAACAAGAGTTGATAGAAAAACTAATGAACAAGGTTCAACTTTTCATCCAGACTGTGTTGACATGATGAAAGATTAAAGAAGGATTTTACTACTGGAGACATCATCTCTTCATAAAACTGGGCTGTTGGAAAAGACAATATTTTTTAAATTGATGCTATATAACCAGAGAAAAAGGACAGTGGCATTCAGTTGTGCTCAATAAGAAGAAAACCTACAACCACCAGAAATCACTGCACCACACCAGACCAATAAATGCTCCTGTTAGTGGATGACATAATGCAGGCTTGAGCATTTTGACACAGGAAATTTGGTAGCCAGCTGGTGACAAAGGACATTCTGTTACAGTAAAAAAGAACGATAAAACGTGTCTAAAAACATTTGAGGCAAAAACAAAGCGATCAGTAACAAATTCTTCGTTTTATTCACTTTTTTTTGGCCTCCATTTACAGAATACAGCATGTACGCCAGCCGCTTTCTGTTCACAAACTCTCGTAATATAGCTAAACCGTACACTAAAATATGTTTATAAAGACATTTTAGGAAAGAAATAGGTAACACAGTAACAGAATCTAGGTTGATATTTGATCAGTACTGCTTACCATTTGATCGGAGTTTAATCTTAGTTTCTCTATCTCTCGTTACTCTTTCTGTCCAAGGTTGTGGGCATATGAAAAAAGTACTACTGTAGTTCAAGCAACAGCTCTAAAGCAGAGATGAGAAGGGAGAAATGGGGGCTGATAAGATGGAGGGATGTTTACCACAGTTAATTTACACATACCACCTACATTGTTATGATACAAAGCTGGTTGAAAATGGGCAAAGTATTTGCCTAAGTAATTGCTTCTGTGAGAACTCTCCAGAGTTGTAAAAAACTGTGTCAGACTCCTATGAAGTGCTGTGCCATGTTTCGACATCTGGTAAGCCTTAACATGGATCATGTTGCTCAAACTGAATTTCTTGGCTTGAATTTCATGTCTCACATTAAGCAACAAGCTTACACCAAGGCAGCCCCTCTGCATTGTTATAACCCAGGGCTCATTTCAGTCTCAAATACCGCTGTCAAAACCTGCTAGGACAGTTGGAATCTCTAGTACACAAGGAAGCACAATGATATCCCACACTGCTATCTGTCTGGATGTGTCAATTCATGTCAGTAAGGTCAGATACTGCTCAGCTTTGGTGATCAGGCATTGCTATCTGAGAGGAAAATAATTTCACCAACACCACAAAAGAAAGAGAGAGAGAGAGAGAGAGATAGAGGAAGAAAATAAATCTTGAGATATCCGATGAGGTAAAAAACTTGCAAGTCATAAACATAGTAATCTTTCCAATGGCTACCTTCCATCCAAAATTATGTGACTGCAGCTTTGGAGTCCATCTTACACTGATTTACAGTTTACACACTCAGCCATGAAGCTGCACTTTCCATACTACATGCAACCACACGTTGCAGATGCATGTCTGGACTGTGTTATTAAGTCAGGTACAGATGGAGAACTGATACAGAGAAGCCTGCCGCTGTGCTGAGAACATTTATTTTCTCTTCCCGTTGCTCTTTTCTCTGTTTCTTCTTTCCTTTATCGCCTTCTCCCACCATCTCTTTCTTGTTCTCTCTCAGCCTGCCTCTCTCATGACCTCCTGCATCTTCACTGCAAACACAAAATGCAGAGAAACAATGCCAAAACTGCTCTACCTATTGATGTAGACAATATGTAGAGATGAAAGTGTGCACGGTGGTAATACTGGGGTTGCTATGGAAACCCCCTCTCCATTGCCACTAACAAATCTGTTCATCCGACATTGATGTGAGACAGTTGGGCGAGCAACAGCAAAAAAAGGAGTAAGGAACAAACTGCTTTTCAGTCTGCATATTACATAACAGCAACTTTCTCATTTAGGTGATGCACTTCATTCAAAGGCGATGAGTTGGAGGCAAATGGGCAACCAAAGTAGCTTTAAATGGAGACCTTTCTCAACCTTACCTACAATTCCCATGATTCCACAGGATCTGGTCAAAATTCTTGCCTGAGGACTACAATTAGTGGCCAAGCCCTGCTCGTGCTCCATTTAAGTTTGTATTTAGCAGAAAAGGCTCCCTTAGACGCTCAAGTGCTTCAGAGTGGAAAGCGTGTGTATCTGCTTTTGAGCGCATTAGTGAGTATGACGATGATGTGTGTGTGTGTTTAGTAAGAGTGTAGTTTGTTTCAGCATCACCTTGAGTGCCAGCTCTCTTTACCCAGGCAACTCACGTCCTCACTCAGACACAAACGAAACCAGAAACTCAAGCAACAGTAAGAGCCTGCCAGAGAGAAAGAGATAGAGAGGCAAGAATAGGCAGAGAGAGGAAGAGATAAAGATAAAGAGAAGGGGGGCACAGAGAAAAGCTGATGGGGGGCAGTGGACAACATTTCCTATTTCCTGTTTGGCAGTTTTAGTTGCTCACCTGAGCCTGAAAGGCTGAAAAACAAGCTTAAGTTGTCAGGGCGGTGTTGTGCTTTCACCACAGATTCCAGCGTACAGTTGATTCCTAACATGCTACATCTGACTGGGATTTCACCAAGAAAATGTGCATCAACAGAGGAAAGGAGGGAAGGAAATGCAAGTGACCAGGGAGCAGAAATGGATGGAATAATATAGTGGGTGAAGGAGTAAAGGGGAGGAAGGATAGAGAGAAGGAGGAAATCGTGACTGAGTGGATAAGAGCAGTGAATGTTGTGCGGTGGATGGGACAGCTTTCACGGTAAATAGTCCACAGAGATGCATAGATCATGTCAGGGCAACTCGACAGTAATAAGAGAGGAAATAATGGGGAAAAAAAGCCATCTACAATCTTCCAGAAAAAAAACTGAGGCACTGCAGCACAGGCTAAATGATGTATTCGACAGTTTGGGATGGGGGTTTGGAGGTTGGGTGTCCAAGCCTTCGGGAATAAGCCTAGATAATCCTGTGGACTGCTGGTGTGTGTGTGTGTGAGGGGGGTTAATAGAGATATGGCAGTGACTGGAACGAGGACTGAAGATAGAGGCCTTACTGAAGCAGATGTGGGGTAAAGGGGGGTGGGGGTGGTGGTAGAGACTGATTGGGGCCTGAGCCTGCAGCCTGGATGATGGAAAGGAATACAGCTTTAACACACGCACATACACAGACTAAAGCTGCACTAAAGCCTGTTCTTTCATTTTTGGTTTACAGTGTGACTTCACCCCCACTTCTGAGCCTAACTCCACACACAGCATAATTTTGAGAAATGTTAAAAAAGTGGGCAAAAAGCTAAGAAATAGGGGAAACATGTATGACGGAGAAGTTGATTAGAGGCCTTTAACAATCTTTTTTTTTATATACATTTCATGACGTAGATAACTCCCGATTGGTCGACTTTATGTCTGCACTGGCATGCAAGTTTTAGGGCTGATTTAAAAGAGCAGACGTGTTGAGTCATTTCAAACCAAGCGGCAACCTCCAGGGCTGAAAAATGAAGCCAACAAGGAAGTGGCAAAAACTGTAGTTCTTTAAATGGCGACTTGAGGCTCGCTCCAGAAATGAGTAAATCCCCATTGATCCCCCCATGATTCCTACCAGTTTGTCTGCCAATACTGTCCTCAGTCAGTCTTCATGGCTGTCATTTTTGTCATTTCGTTCACGACTCAAAAAACATTTAAGTGTGCAGAAACTCTTTAAAGCGGCTGGAACCAATAGTCAATATTTTTTGCCGATAACAAAACCTAAATACAGAGCTATTTTGCTACCAGAACGTGGTGCAGGTATTTGATGTTGATGCGGTGTGCATGGGGGAATAATAAGAGCAAAACTCTGCAGTTAAAGGATTTAGGAGGTGCTGGCAATGGATTAACATGTCCATTGACGGATAGACTGATTGATAAAAGGCCACAGGTTCAAAAATATATCATACACTGCCCTCATGAACAGCCTGTATTATCCACATTCCTATTCTCAAATGAATGACCTGTGATAGGATGTAATAAGAGTCTGTGTTTTTTTGTCTCAGTGGTAATTTGTTGTGTTTTTTAAAACTCTTTGTTTTGTCTCTAGAGGTCCTCCTGCTTTAGTTGCTCTGCTTTTGTTTTGTCTCCCTGTGTGTTAATTGGACTAAAAGCTTTCACCTGAGTTCATTTGTTGTTTTTTACACCTGTGCCTCCACATAGCCCCGGTACTGGCCAAACACCCACACAGGGGCCACTTACTGTGCCTAATCTGACCTCTCCTCAGGACTGTGTGGGTTCTCTGACTTTACTGTTGTTGTACCTATAGAAACCAGTAATCCCCACCATAGCTCCATCCAAGGCATTGAGCTGTGTGGGTGTGCAGGACCTTTAAGTTGCTCTGGCTGTTTCTGCTTGGGTCATTCTGCTAACACCAGGAGAGAGTGAGTATTTATAGAAGCAATATTTTTGTAAATCAACAGCAAAGGTGGGGAGTGTTGATGCAAAAGCTTCGCAACTCTATAAAACAAGATAAAATATGAGGAAATGTTCATGTTTTCTGGTTTTGTGTTGGCGGTATTTCCTCTATAATTCAGTCTAATTATAAGTGAAAAAAAACATCCTTAAGTCAACCTAGCTGCTGCACCACAGCCCCTAAACAAGTGCACCCTCCAGCTCCGGCTAGACTCTGCGTCTGGGATGCGTGATGACGGCCGTGATGGTGTTTGACGGCGGAGGGATTTCCTGTGTCTGGGTTGGTGTCAGCGCCCATCTCTCATTTAACGCTCCCTCCAGCCTCGTACCCCCCCCTTTGTGAAAGGGCACGCTAAAGTGTGATGGATACTCTGGATTAACTCTCGCCTTGGAGGATGACAGTCTATGCTTTTCTCCACAGATACACGCACACATACACACTGGCACACACACATGGAGGATGCTGTGGTCAATTTTCTCAGGTAATATTATCTCTCTCTGCAGCACCCTGACAAACAACAGCACCTCTAATAGCCACATAATACCACCCTCATGGTAAAGGGCACAGTGCACTGTCCATTGTGTGTGTGTGTGTGTGTGTGTGTGTGTGTGTGAGTGAGGATGTGTGTGTGTGTGCGCTTATAGGAGTCAAATGAAAGGCAGTGAGGATGAGATGAGTTGCCCCCGCCGGCTTAAATGAACCCATCGTCAAATCAAACGCACATTAAAATCCAAAATACTATGATTATAGACCAGTCAAACAGATTGGCTGTGGATGCTGAAAAAAACACTCACTGCCAAAAAAGCGTTTCATGTTGCCCTCTTCCCACTCACTCTTCGCGCTCTCCTACATAAATAGCAGCTTACATCTTTCTCCTTAGACTGTTTATACTTCCTTGTCTCTTCCTCATCTCTTTCATGGCTGTTGTACAGTCGCAGGGATGTTGTTAAAGTGCTGAGAATTTGACCTTTCTGCTCCTCTGCTTACTCGCTTACAAGGAGTGTGCAAATTCGATGTCGCATAGGATATAAGCATCAGTTAAATCCATAAAATATAATCTAAAGCATCATGCTTGCCTGATACATAAAGTAACTGTGAGTGATTTTATGCTGAGAGTAAAACCTCAGTGGAGGGACAGATGATTGGACGCCTGCCAGCACTGAACTCCTCTCTGCTCCATCTGACCCTCTCCTTCGAATGTATACAAGGACAGCAGTCCTCAGGGTGCATTTAGGCCCTCCTGTTTACAACAGTCTAGACTGTTTACGACCAATATTTCATCCACTGTTTACTAGTAACAGGACAGTGGCAAATTCTGGAAGGGGGTATTTTCCCCCCTTCACTAAGCCTGTGTTGTAGCTCCAGCGATGCCAGTCAGTGCGCCATTAATCTGCTTTTAATTAGATTAAAGCGTCTCTTGCAGAAACAGGAAGCAGCGCTCTTGTGCCTCGAACGGGGCCAAACAAAGGCTCCAATTGGCAAGTAAATCTCACTGCGCTTGCTCCGACTTCCCTGGAATCCTTCTTGTCTCATAATTATCACTTTGCTCCAACTGCTCAGGTTTTAGGGAGATGGGGGAGGCAAATGACATGGTTAATCATCTGAAGAGCCTGATGTTGGTGGCTACTGTGTATTCCCAGCACTCCCGGAGTTTTAGTTTTTCTTGGGTACGGAAAGTTTACACAACTTGAGAAACGGCTGATCAGTGCTATCGCACTGGGTGGAAGTCCTGTTAGGTTTGTGCACTGCCACAGAGGAAATGCTGGGAATTGGAGGCACACCATTATCCTTTACCAAACACAGGTGGATAAATGCTGCAATGCATCAATGTACACACAAACACACACACTAATCTGCAAGGACTTCATTCCACTAATGATGAGTAGAGCAGCCACTCTCAACGAGACCTCCTAGGAATAGCATTATTATGCAAACCTCTTTGTATTTCCAACAAAACACAAGGTGGTCCCACTTAAATAAACCTCTCGCTCCCTTCATTTATTTTTTACTCCTCCTAGCCTTATTATCACTCCTTTTCATCACTGCCTGTGTGAAACGGCTCATGAGAGGATGGTGGCAAGTTGAAAGGGGGGGACTGCAGTTGCTGAAACGTCAGCTGCAAGCCGCTGGCTATCCACATAATTAGTCCCTTTTTTCGGTGTTGTGCTTTGTTTTATTATCAACATGAAAGGAGGGAAAGTGACTGGCATGTGAGGAGTGTCTGGTTAGCTGTGGCCAGCTGAGCAGGCTCAGTGGCACACCCAAAAATTGGTGTGGCAGTGCAGGATTGGGTTCTAATCTCAGGTGAGGAGATGGGGGAGGGGTGAATGTTTAGCATCTGGAGCTTTTAACATGTTGGCATATGTATTTAACACATGACATCATACTTTACAGACAAATATGCACACTGTGGCCATGCTGTGTGACCAAGGTAACTGAGGTACTGCCAAACCTTTAAATTTTACTCAGAACTGTTTTCTAAACACGTCGGTCTTTCTCCATGTAAAGAAAAAGCTATGCGTCCCTCCACCATCAACCCACTCTATGGAGTGCCAAAAAGAAAAATAGGTCCAGGTGCTTCAAATGACATGTAGGTAAGATGCCTTTACACTTGACAATTCTAGCAATTCTGGATCAGATTACCACCACACATTCACTTCATGGCTTCTGTACAACCACAACTTTCAAAATCAAGTTGCTTTCCTTCTGTTGCTTTAATGTGACAGTAAGAAAGATGACAGACTTTAGCATCATTTTAGCTTTCATTACCAGAGGGGCAACTTTACAGGCTGCACAACGGCGTACTCTACCATTAATACGCTGGCATATTTTAACCCCTAAAATGGAGATTTTGAAAAAGCAGCTGACACAGTAACATGACACAGACACCAACGTTTGTTTCCTGATTGGGACTCATCGTACCACATTTACTTTAGATCTACTCCCAATGTATGATTTCCGCCGCCCACACAGTTCCATCATCCGTTCAAGCAAAGAAATCTCTGGTGTTATTTTTTACCATTTTGCTCTGTAGTCTTTTCTACAACTAAGCAACCAATCACAGATCTGCTTCCTGTTTACATCTGCACACGCACACCATGTGTACGCAAATGATCATATATGCCTTTTCAGGCATGTTAGTATGGATGGATATTATTTCTGAAAGTGCTAAAACATGCTTGTACGGAAAACACTTTCATTTTTAAAATGCTGTTTTGTTTGCGTGGAAAGCCCGAGATGCATGAAGGGAGTGTAAATCCTGTAATATAGCATCTGTGATTTGACTCACAGCCATCAATTATCTCCTGTTGCCACTTCGGGCATCCCTGTAAAAAGTTGTTTATTGCAGGAAACTGTATTACAAACTGGGTAGAAATTCCAGAGGAGCATGATTATGTCTAATGTTTTGGTTCTAGGTTCTTGTTTATATTTATTTATCCTTTATTTAACTAGCAGGTCTCCTGAGATACAGTCTCTCTTTTTGGTCTCTGTTTGTTTGTATCCATTTAGTGTTGCCTCTCCATATGAAGGTTACGGCAGAAAATGGAATGGAAATATATGAAACCAATTAGTCGCTCTTCACACCTCGTGATACACTGGCCTCCTTTTCTTGGAGGACAGACTTCCCTCTGGCGTGACAGCATCCAGTAAAATAAACTGTAGAGGTGATGCAACACACTGTATATTTGGCATAAGGAAGGCGTAATGCTGAGAGAAATGTGATGACTGAGGCTACAGAGAGACGGAGATTGATGTAAGGTGCCAGACAGTCTGGATCCAACCTTGTGTTGAGTGGACACTATGTGTCATGATAGAAGCTGAAAGTGAGAAAGTGTGTGAATGTGCGTTAGCATGTGTCGTATGAGTGCTGTATGTTTGTCTGCATGCTTTTTGTTTGTGTGCATGCTCTGTGTATGCAGTAAGACATTCGGGGTGCAGACATTCACGAGGCAGCCGTTGCCATTTGGGCTCTCACTTTGCTGTGAAATGTGACAGCAGGAAGTGAGGAAGAGGAGGTGACGGAGAGACGCAACTGAGTGGTGTGTTTATTCTGAACGGAAGAGTAAGTGATTCAACGATGTGGACAACACGCTGCAAGTTAGTATGAACTCAGCAAGGCCAGGGGTCACTATTATCTGGGTGTTGAATTCCACAGCCATGAAAATGGGGGACGCCTCTGAAATGCCGCTGCTTGGATTTCTGGATGGAGGGTAAATTATTCATGATATTCTGCTTAAACTTTGGATGTAAAGTAGACGCAGAACAGACCAAAACTTCCCCTCCCTTTGGGATCGTGCCGCTCAGAAGCAAACTTGGCAGCAGTTAATGACGCAAAGATGCTTTATCTTGAAAAATGGATCTGCTTGAACATATTTGCTCACTGCGGCAGGACGTTCGTCGTGCCTCCGGGCAAGACGACTGTTTTTCTTGCCGCAGCTTACGAGCCATGGAGATATTACAGCGAGGATTAGAAGAAACAGATTCATGCCACAGAGCCATTAAGTGAAATATTTCTCCTCCACAACAGCAATGAGGAAAAACAATGAAAGTGTAGCTCTGTCTTCCTTAATTCAATTGAGCCCCTGACTTTTCAGACTTCAAGAGCCGTGATGCATCAGAGACGGAGATGATTCTGATAGCAAAAACAGCCAGTGTTCATTACACCACAAATAAAGGCCTCCAGTGGGATGATATCAAAGAGGGTTATACAACGCAATACATAACAGACTGTACCAGTGTTGTTTGTCAATGCTAAGACCTCTCCACAAATTAAATGCTCAGCTTGCAAGACAAAGCAGTGAGACGCGTTACACAGTTGTCGTCTTGGTAAACGCTACAGTTTTATCAATTGCCCAGAGTGTGCAAGGCGAACAGAGCACAATAAATCTCCCAGGGATGGAGAGAGCACTGAAGTGGCAGAGAGCGAGAGAAATGAGAAATGGTGAGAGAGGAAGGAGGAGAAAGAGAGAGAGCAAAAGGGCAAAGTCATGGAAAGCACCGATGCTTTTCAAACACAAGGCCTTTATTGCTTCGTCAGATTGCCCTTGTTGTCAGATATGACTAATTAGCGCTACCTAATGCAGTTGTGATCAATCAGCCTCACTGGAAACTACAAGCAGTTTGACAAAAAGATCCATCATGGTGGGAATAAGCTCTGCCAGAGGAGACAGCACTCACCCACAAAGTTTCCAATTATTTCCTCATATTAAAAATATACTGGTGGTGCTGGCCAAGAGGTAGAAGGTGAAAGGCAATCAGGAGTTCACTGATGTGGATTTTTTTTTAAGCTGGCACCGTACGCATGTTTTTGATTAATATTACTTACACTGAGGGTTGGTTGATATATGAACTCCACATGGTCAGAAAGGAACTTTTCTACCCACAACCTGCATTTAAATTTTATTACAGGACTAGCTACACGGAACTAGGGATGGCAATATTGGTTATTTGTTCAGAAATTCACAGACCTGTTAGCATGACAGTAGACTCTTAGAGCCAATTAATGATCGGGCATCCAAGTGGCTGCACGGGCCCGTGTGACATAAATTTGATCATCTGCTCTATTGTAGTACAGTGCTGTGCAAAAGTCTTAGGCCTGAAGAGGTCAAAGAGATCCAGCAACACTTGTAGTTTAGAGAACAACTTTTTTTATAAAGTCAACAAGTTTTTATAAAGTCTTTGACCTCTTCAAGACTTCATTCATTCTCATGCACCTTGGAAGTTGGTGAAGGTGTGCCAGAAACACAGAAACACCCACTCTACTTCAAAAGTTTTGGTGCATATATATATATATATATATATATATATATATATATATATATATATATATATATATATATATATATATATATATATATATATATATATATATATATATATCTCAATGTATTTTATTGAGATACAAATAAAACAGAAAACGTGTTCAATACATAACACCAAAAAAGTATGAACAATATGGCTCAAAATGGCCTCTTCAGACTGAAGTCAATATTTAGTGTGAAACATGGAATCGTAAAACCTTGACAAAAAGCAGCCCAAACAATGTTTTGAATGCAACCTGGTGTAAATACAACAGAGCATTAGAATTGTAAATCTCATACCGTCTGTTCAAGTGAGTTCAAGAAATGCTAAGTGGAAAGGGAGGTCTCACTAAATACTTGTATCTTAAAGAGACTACTGAGAAATAAATACGAATGACCATTATAGCCTTGCTAAAATAAAGTTTAAGGTAGTCTAAGATCTTCTGCAAAGTACTGTATGTGGATGTATGTAAATTAAGGCTAAAATGATTCCTTGAGAAAGTCGAGTAACTCGATGACAAAAGCTGCATACAGCAGCAAGTGCTGGGGTTTGCACTGGTTGACTTTGAGATGCTACAGCTGCTAACTGAAGGTCTGTCTCAGGAGCTGGTGTCCGCTAATGCCTTTATTATGAACGTGTCACACATGCATGCACACACAAGGCCTCCTTATATTCTGTTCACAATCAGTAGAATACTCTATTTTTTTAAAAAATTATTAGCTGCTGCCCTAATTTATCTGTACGTAACTGTATATCACAGCTGTCCACATTGGTACAGAAGCATGATTAAGCCTTTAGTCTCATTTACAAAAAAAGATAATACATTTTGAAAGTCATGGCACTTGAGTGCACCCTTTAGTCTGACCTCACTGAATAAAAAAAAGGGTGCGTGCAGTTGGCGACACATGCGTAAGAGACGACAAACAAATAGTATCTTAACCCATCTGAGACAGCTTTTACGAGCTCAGGTGTCCGTGCGCACATCTAGAACAAAGGCCAAAGCCCACCTCCCTCATCCGGCAGGTTAAACGATTCCTGTCTTGGTTTCTGCGTGATCTGAGCACTTGTACTCCATTACTTTGGTTGCTGGAGCTCATTGAAAACACACCCACATGCTCAGAGAGGATGTGAGATTCTTTTTGCTCTGCTGCATCGTGACACCACACTGACAATACATTGGAGAGAGATGAGTGCAGCAGATGAAGAGGGAAGCTAAGGGAAGGGATGAAGGCTGCATAAAAGGTAAAAGCTAATTAATTTTAGACACTGTGTTTCACTCAGAACAACCAACAACTGTTTCTGTATTCTCTCAACCTCCTCAGATTGGAGGAAACCTCAGCAAAAGGAAGCCTATCATTTTTAGTTCTCACTGAAGCTTTTTTTGAACCTCCACTCTAAGAAGTAAAAGGAGGAAAGAAGTGCAGACAGTCATCACACATCACGCCGCTCCTCCCTCCTCTCTCTCCTCACCTGACCTTTCTCCAATCTAAAGGTTTACGCCGTGGTTTCAATTAACTGCTGGGAAAATGTTTCATCATCTCAGGGGCTGCTGCACTCACCGGCTCTTTAATGAAATGCGTCTTTTCACACTTCTTAATTACTTTTGTTACAGCCGCCCCTCTCTCGTTCTCTGCCTCTGTTCTGGGCGGCATGAATAATGGACTTCTCGGCTGATGTATGGGCCTGCAACAGGTCTCCTTTCTGGAGCAACTGCATGGACAAAATAACTCACTTAATCAATTAGGGTGGACAAAGTGGCCACGCAATTAACTGGAAGGACGAATAACAACAACTGAGAATCTGTCGAGACGGGTTCACTCAAACAACCGCATTGATTTATGAGATATAGTCAATAAATGCAAAAATGCAGGAAAAGATGTTTGGTTTATGATAGACATTTTTGGCTCTGTCTGCATGTGTGTCTGGGTTAATGCCTGTACGCATTCAACCTAATTCACGTTGATACTCGATTTTTACTTTTAAAAAAACAGTTATTTCATTTTTTCACTATCTTTGTGTGGGACCAGTGATTCCTTAAACCTCATAGAAGCAAAGTTTTTCTCAGCTCCTTTTCAAACTAACACTATTTGGCTAAGGTTAGGAAAAGATAAAAGAGGCCATGGTTAAAAGAAACTACTAACAAGAAATCAGTGTTGCATTTGGTAGGTTGTGAACCACAATCTGGAGCTTTTGCAGAGGTATTTATATTAATTTAACACTACTTTCACTTTTGCTTTTGAGAGAAGACATTCATTATTCACAGCCTGCCTCACACAGCCTTAAAGTAAAAGGTCAACATTTGGAGAAAATTTGATTATTATTTCGACCATTTGCTTTTGCCAAGTTAGGTCAGTGGTTATTTGGGAAGCTCAAAGTGAGGACATGAAGTGACTACCAAACCGCCTGTAAAATAACAAATTGAAGATTTAAAAAGTGTTTTTGCACAGACAGAACAAACAAGATCTGAAGTGCTAATTAGTGACCCGTAGAGGTGGTAGACATTTTTCTTGACAGAAGCCAGGCAAGGTCTATCAACTTGCTTCCGTCTTGATCCTAAGCTAAGCTAACTGTTGCCCAGCTGCAGCTTCATATATACTTGAAAGACATGAAAGTTTTATAAATCTTTTCATCTGAGACCCCCATTCACACCTTGAATTAAAAGTCCTTTTTGATAATTGAGTTGCAATCGGATTACGCTTGACCACATTAAAGTACAGGTATAAATGCACGCAAAATGCATTGAGGAAAGCCAAACTACTAGGTTAGGGTTTTCTGTGACCACATTGAACTCAAATGTATATGCAATTGCGTTTTCAATCCACATACAGCGACTACAATGGTGGAAATATGTAATCTGTATGTAACAATTGTTCCTAACCAGCGAGGTAGCAGCGTCTCTCCCTCACCTGGCTCTGAAGCTGTCTGGCCATGCTGTGGTCTCTCTCATCTGATGCTCACACTGCTGATATTTCTCTTTTATCTGTAATGTATTCTTCATGTCGATCACTGTCTTTACAATTGTGTAGGCCTGTTCCATCTTCCTTAACATCACTGCCGCCTTCTAAGTCTTCCTGACTGACTCACGTACAGTATATAGCAAAGAAATATATGGACCAAGATTTTTTTTTTTATATCTGTTTTATTTTTTTGCCAGTGTTTTCTCTGAAATTCTGACTGCAGAAAATATCATGATGTGCAGTGTTTGTAATTGTATTTAGCCTGCAGAGGCAGGGCTCCTTTAGACTGTCTCTACTTGGTATAACTGGACAGAGAAATAAGATCTCAAATGCATCTCAGTGTGGACAATAGAGTCACATATTAATACCAGGTGGAAATATAATTGCATTAAATCATATCTAGATATAATCTGGCTACAGGATGCATTTTGGTGGTTTTTAAAAAGGTTTAAAGCTGTGCAAGAATGTGAAGTACATTTACAAAAATGTTGTGCTTTTTCTTTAAGGAGCTGCAAAAAAAAAAAAATATATATATAGGTGTATATATATATATATATATATATATATATATATAAAACATATAACAACGGATCAAATGTATAGATGTATGGTAAAGGGGCCACTCACTCATAGTGACAAACCTCCAGAGAAACGTCATCCAACTCACCAGTTCCCCTCAGCTCTATGGAGTGTTTAAATGTCTTACGCCTTTTAAGCTCGTTTTTGTTTTACAGGTATCAAAAGTATTATTTCGGTTCACGCTCACTGTTCTGATAAGCTTCAGTCCAGTCACAGCGGGCCGTTACACACTACCTGCCCAGCACAAAACAGCCCACAGACACAGGTGGGGACTAGCTGGTGAACATAATGGAGGATTTATCAAGCGACAGATATCTTTTTCAGGAGATGTTGGATTATATAAAGTGTTATATATTCATAAGGTTGCCAGAAACACAACTCCAAATGAATTCTGGTGTTGCCCTGTGCCTGCTGGATGTGTAAATAAGCAAGTGTCTGTTCGTTCTCCGTAACTTAATAAGGTGATGATATGTCAATATTGTGTTTACAGCCTATTCAGCTGTGCTCACGTGGCCATAAAATCTATTAACACAGCTTTGGAAAAATTCAAAACACTCTTCAGAACAACTGGCTACAAACATGAAGACATGTTTAAAATAGTCATGAGACTTACAGTACCCATCAGGCCTTGTTTTCTTTTCTTCCTCTCTCTTTCTTTTTCCTTTTCATACACACACATCCACACACAAACACAAAGATTAATCATTGCTCACTGCCAGGTCCAGCCTGGTCCCGGCGTTGACCTCCCTCTGTCTGACATCAGATCAGCACCGGGATACACATGTAATCTCCCATATCTCCCTCAGCCATCGCCACCAAATGAGCGCTCGTCTCTCTATCTCTCTTTGCAAACTCTTTACAGATGACCAGGGTTCATTGTGGTGGCATGGGGTGGAGGACGTGAACACCCACAAACATACATTTTCATAGACAAACAAACAAGGCACGCAATTGACTTTTATTGTCTCGCAGTCACCAGCACTTTCACCTCCGATGTTTCCTGGAGAGGAAAAAGTGATAAATGCGCTTTAAAAGTCAATGTGGGTTTCGCTCCAGTGATTAAGCTTATTATCCATGCACCTCACTGTTGTTATGCGCTTGTGTGTGGAGCTAATAAACGTCAAATATGATTTGTCTGTCTGCGAGCAAGAAAATGCCGAGCACTCTCTCTCTCTCTCTCTCCGATATGAACCCACACACACATTTCAACTGTGTTTGACATTTAGGCCTATAACAATAATTGCTTCCTCCGGAATTCAAAACTCCGAGGGGTGTTGTTAGCACATTGTGTAACGTAATCGCACCACAATTGTAACCGCTATAGATTCGCAGTCGCAGCATGCCAGCTTGGCATTTGCCCATAAAAACCCAGTGAGTGGAAAATATTAATTATCATCCTTGGAGCTCATCTGCTTTCCTTTACTTTAGGAGTGATAAAAAAAGAAAAAAAAATGCAAAATCGGCTTAACTTGGAAAAGCACAGCAATTAATTGTGATCTAGTTTAATGAGAGCCCACTTTGCCGTGTTAATGTGGCTAATTAACAGTCAAACAGGAAGTGGTATTGACTTTGAGTGCCTGCCACTAGACATTGATGAAGGTGCTGATGTGTAAATACTACATAAGGGTGTGTAACAAGTGTGGGCAAATTCCACAGACACCACTAGACAGATGGACGGCCTCAAACACGTACACCTTTCCACGCAGGAAGGTATTATACACACTCACACACAAGCAAATACACATTCTATTACCATCCAGATGCACTCATGTGTGCGCTGCATACTAATTTGCTTTTATGACTGTTACAACAGCCCGTCAGTGCCAAAACACAGAGGCAAAGAGAGGATGAGTGCACATACACATGCTTAGTCACACAGGATTGCCAGAGCCAGTCGTAGAGTCTGGGGACAAAGCTGCACTCTTCAAACCTCCACGTGGTAAGTTTGCCAAGTTCCCACAGTGCAGCTCACATGTTATAATATTTATAGATATGGCAGATAAGCGGGGAAAGTATAAAAGTGAGGTACAAAAATCAGGAGAGGAGAGGAGACAGTTACTATTCTCTGAATACGGTCAAGAAAAGCCCGCTACCTTGAACCCAACAGCAACGCATTCAGCTTTGCAAATAACAGCAAAACACCTCTTTCTATCCACCTTTGTGTGCTGCTGACATCCAATTTCTGCAACATTGTAGTGTTACAGAAATAAGTTCAATGCTGCAGATACAGCACTGTGGCTTGTAGGCTCAGATAGAGCTGGGAAATATGACGATATATCAGCAGGTTTTCTGCGCCATTTATACCAAGGTAAGCTGGGCTTCTATATGGCAGTACTGGATTTATATGACTTTTGAATCAACATGATGAAGTACCTTGATCTGTCAGAGATTTAAAGGACTAGATGAGCCATATGCAGGCATCCTTATCTACTTAGTTTATCTACTGTATAAACATAAATCAGAAGCATTTCCAGAAAGTTTGTCATGGTATATAAATCAATATCATAATAGCCCGAGCCTGAGCCCAACTGGGCACTAGTTTGGGCTGGGCCTGGCCTGGCTGTAACTCCTTAATATTAACCTGAGCTTGAGTTGGTTCAGGTACCCACCAGTTCACCTGTGTTTTTTTTTTTTTGGTTTTTTGAGAGAGAGCGAGAGAGAGAGAGAGAGAGCAGAAGAGTGACAGAACAAGAGAGCAATACAGTGGAAAACCAGGAGAGAGAGACAGAGTGTATCCTAGTGGGAAAAAAACAGAGACAGAAAGAGAAAGAGAAAGAAAGAGAGAGGTGCTGCGAGGGGTGACTTGGTTGACTGTGAATGCTTCTGCCTCTCCAACAGTGGGAGAGATGTGCGTAGCACGGATAGCTCTGCACAGTCAAAGACAGAGCTCACACCGAGGGGCGCAGCTAGTTCTTCTGTGGAAGACACAGGGACGACAATAGATTATTGAAATAACAGAAGGAAGAGAAGGAGGAGAAATTGTGCCCTTAGCTTGTAATAAATTCTTTTATACTCAATTTTTAATTTTTTTTTTTTTAAACAGTGGAAATTTGGGGTTTTATCTAGGCTCGGGCCAACACTACTGCTGTCATTCTGGCACGGGTCAGACTTTTTTGATATTTTGAGCCTGATCAAAGCTCTAATTCCAACTGAAAATTAATAATTATTTTCATGATGAGATACCTTGTCATTTTTGGAATATGTTTATTTACTTTCTAGCAGAGAGTTGAGGTTAAGAGATTAAAACTGACAACATTCTCATGTTTGTATGGTAAAAAGGAAGCCAGTGCCAGCAAATGATTGGCTTTGCACAAAGACTGGAAATGGCTAGCCTTGCTTTATCCAAAATCCCCCCGTTTCCACCTCTAAATCAACATTTTAAACATCTTATCTTATTTATTTTTAAAAATTGGGGTGTAAAAAATAAAATGTCCTGCTTTATGGGGGATTATGTGCCAAACTCAGCTTTCTTATTTCAAAATAATTTGACACATACCCTCAAGCTTAAATTAAATGTGACAGAAGATGTTTTCCTAGGCTCAGTAATCACCAATGGATTTCAGCAGAGTACAACCCAACAGATAAAACAATGGATGCCTTTTTTTGTCTTTCGTGTCCCACTGCATTGTTTTATTTTTTTAAAAAAAAGGCAAACAAAGTTCATTCTCTCACAAGCTGCCAACAATCAACTGCCAAAATAAAGGCACAAAACGTTAAATTACCAGACTGTCTCTCTCAGTCAGAGACCTCCCACGCGCATGTTGACCTACACACCTGACTTGCCTAGAACCAAACCAATCACATGTCTTCCCCAGCCTCACTGTCCAAGATCTGACTCTTTTCTTTCTCTCCTCTCTTGCAGGATGGCATCTTAATGAGGGAAGTTATTTCCTCTGGGGTATTCTCACTCACGAGCGAAAGACATAACAGTGGGATGTTTCGCTTGACAGAGGCCTACCTTTTGACGGCTCTGAGCGCTTGGGCAGATCCAACGTATCGTAGTTTTTATCATTCTCACCGTTTTTCCTGCCTGGGTAGAGGAGAGAGGAGGGAAGACAAAGTCAGTGTCATATCCTAAAACAACTTGATAATAAAGGATGGTGTCGCTGACGCCAGGGTTAGACCGATATGAGTTCGGAAAGCTGATTGAAATATTTTGAGATTCGTAGCAGATAGCTTACATTCAGTGTCTCTAAATGTAGCCATGTTTACAGCACTCTTTTCATGGTTTAACTTTTCCATCTCTGAATGGTCATATCGATCTAATCCCGGTCTGCAAGACTCACCCACACAAAGCATGAATGTTTACATGTATACACAGTGCAGAGAGCTAGAAGCGTGATACAGTATATCCAAGCACACACAGAAATCCCACATTGTCCGCTGATGGCTAAAGAACAGAAGAAACTTCACAAAGATGAATTAGTATATACTGTATACTGAAAACACAGTATATGAGCTTAAGGCCACACACACACACACACACACACACACACACACACACACACACACACACACACACACACACACACACACACACACACACACATTACTGCATACACCTTCTTTCCATAACCACATACATACATTTTCCTACTGTAACTTTGATGCAGTGTATGAGGGGAAATTAAGTAGGTGGGGTGTGTGGGTGTTTACAGATCTCATGCATATGGACATGCCCATGGGACATTACAGAGATACAGAGACAACAAGATGAACTTGACGATGGTGACATTTCTGGTCAGTGCGGATTTGCTCCTTGTCAAACATTCAAAAATACAGAACACCAACATTGATTTGCCGAGAGCAACTTAAACTAATAGTTTGATATTTTGAGAAATGTCATTACTTCTCTTTATATTGAGTTAGATAAATAGATCAATATCACTCACATATTGCTGTAAGCTAACTATTACACTCAAGAGAAAGCTTACCTTAGATTACAGACTGGAAACAGGGAGAGACACCCAGCATGGCTCTGTGTTAAGCTTATAAAATATGGACAGAGCCAGGCTAGTTGTTTCCACTACATCCAGTCTTTATAGAAGCTAAGCTAACTGACCTCTGCATCTAGCTTCATACACAGACATGAGAGTGTTATCAAACCTCTCACCCAACTCTCAGCAAGTATTTCCCAAAATGTCAAACAATTTCTTCAGGACCAACGACTGAGGAACTATCTTTTTTTGGTTATAACAATGACAACCTCAACCTTTTGCTAGTTCTGTAAACTTCTAGCTGGTTGGTTGATATGATCATGTCTGTCCAAATTCTCATAGGCCGGACAGTCCCTGGTGTTAATTAAATAAGGCTGTGCGTCCAAAAAAGATTGTCTGATTGATTGGATGTTTGGTGACATTTTATAGTGTCAAGTATGTCAGGTTTTTCTCATCAGCCCTCGTTGGTGAGATGGACTCGCGTAACTCAGGTGGAAAAGCATTACAATGTGCAGTTCATTTTCAGATAATACATTGTGCATTCCCATTGCCTGAACACAGTTTACTTGCTCTGGGCAAATGTTTATGTTGCGCTCTGTGACAGGAAAAAAAAAAAGCAGCTTTGGTAGACAAACAACACTACCAGATAGAGCGCACCAACCAATCCAAGAGTAAGCAGAATTTTAATCAGCCACCATTTTTTTCTGGTTGACTAGCCTTCCTGTTTTCAAGGAAACGCTCATATTTTAAGGACAGCGTATTGTTGTGCAAAATCTTTAATAATGGCAGCTTCAATACAAATCTGTTTCAGTACCAATAGTCCATATCATTCAAAGCCTCTATATATATATATACACACACACACACACAAACAAACACACACAAACAAACACACACACACACACACACACACACACACACACACACACACACACACATTTATAGGGTCTGCAGCAGAGCTTGACATTTATGCTTCAGCATAAAGGGATTGGTGAGGGAATCAGGTTTGGATACAATAAGTGGCCGTTTGTCAGAGCCGCTGACATCAGTTTTACCTGCAGTCTAAAAGGCTCTACACCTCAAATTGGACAAAATAGATTTCAGGTTTTAATTTTCATTTCTGCATCTCTGACTCATTTGATTAGTCAAGCTCTACTTTACATCCCAGAGGACTTACCTGTTTCGTCTGCCTTTACCTTTCACCTAACTAAAAGGACCGAGGAACAACTAATTCTAGCACACTGTGAATGCTGGGATGGGTGGAGTCTAAAACACTCAGGTAGGTACGGTGAGGGTATGCATGTGGAATGAGTGAAACGCCCCAATTTTATCAAGTCCTTGCAACTTTCTTGGATTTTTTGGAGGACACCCAAGACTACTTCTAACTATATTCTACAGTAAGGGGGGAGGGGGGATGAGAGGGGGAGGAGGAGGAGGGGGGAGAGCTAAAGTGAGAAAGGGTTGAGGGGGGACACTCACCTTGATTAAACCATTCCTCTATAGTTAGCCAAGGAAGCAGCGGCAATGCCAAAAAACACAAAAGCAGGGAGAAGAGAGAAGAGGCATGGTGAAAAAGACGTGTGTGCGTGTGTCAGGAAGCTGTGTAATAGATGCAAATAGTTTTACACAAAAAGCAGTCATCTTTTACTGAATGGAGAAGGCAAAAGAGTGAAGGGGAAAAACAAAATAGAGAAAGGAGAGGGCAAAGAGAGAAAAAGGAAGTAATACTTTTGAGATAAAAAGAGGGTTAGATGGGAAGCCATTAGCAGTCCAGAGCTGTTCTCTGAGAAGCATGCTACAAAGAGTTCAGTGGGATGGCTTTTTAGAAAGAACGGGGGAGGGAGGAAGAAACAGTCAAATAGCCAGAAAAGTGTGAAATTTAAAAGAAAATAGGAAAAGATATGACAATCAGCTAGCAAATGAGAAAGAAAGAAAAGACTGAGAAAGAAAGGAATCAGCTACCATTGCCAGATAGGAGTCACAGTGAACATATACATAACAACAGCACAAACTGTCAGCGTTCGTATAAGTGCTTCATTTAAATCGCTGCCTGGGAAGAACAGAAATGTGCTCAAAGAGATGGAAATAACTGCCTGTTTATTAGCTAAAACAGAGCATGAACTGCTGAGCGCTTGTTGAGCATAATGGTATATTTAATACTGAATGTGACATTAAATTGAAGAGGAGGCCAAACTTAGCCTACTTAAGGTAACAAATTACCACGCATATTGCCGACAGTGTTGCTTAACCATCCGCCTCCATGCTCCTTTATAGCCGCATTTTATGTTTCTGTACCTGAGTCTCCTCTTTTTTCAAAGAACACCTTCAGGGTCTGCAGCAGTTAAACACATCTCATTATTCAAAGCGTGTGTGTGCATGTCTGAAAGTATTTACATGGTTAATTGGTGTGTTTATATATCTGTATACATGTAAGCTCCTGTGTTGCACTGACCCCTGAACCAGAGGATTCTGCGACGAGCCGGAGGGGTCGAGGGTCACTGGCTGGTAGTCACACCTCATTGGCTGACTGATTAATGGCAGCCATTAATGTTGTACAGCAGGGGGATAACGGTGCCGTTTAGCTAACAGCCTAAGAGAATGCTGATTAAGATGTCGCTAACACGTGCGTACGCGGCACATCTGTTACAGAGTCAATAACTACAAAAACCTTCTGACGCAGCAGACGGTGCCATGACACATCTTTTACAGTGGGTCTATTACAAGTGTGCTGAACACAAACTTCTCATCATAGTCCCACATGTTTATGGCGCATCAGCTTGTTAAAATGTAAAATTTAAAGGGACAGTATGGATTTTTTTCAAGTGGGGTTATACAAGGTACTTGTCTGTAGTGGGTGCATTACCTGCAGTAGATGGCGGTCAGCACAGCCCCAGTTTGGAGAGGAGTTTGGTGGCTTTGCTTTCTTCAAAGCTACCAGGCTTCTTTGACGAAAACAGTATTTTTACTTTGCAGAACACAGGAGTTGGTGCTGCCTCAGTCATTTAGTTTGTGTTATTGTGTATTCAAAGGTTTGTTTGGATTCACAAAAGACACAAAATAACACTGACTCACTAATAGATCGAGGCAGCAGTAGCTCAGCAACTCCTGTATTCTGTGAGGTAAAATTAGTTTTGTCAACGGAGTCTGGTGGCTTTGAAGAGAGCATAGATAATGGCTTTTATTTCAGGTTGGAACGGGCTGCCTGACACCAAGAAGAAGTGTTGAAAATGGTCTAAATAAAGCTCACACTTAAAATGATATTCATTATTTTGGTGGCTAAGATATATTTTGTTGCTGACCCCTCCACAGCAGTACATTGCATGGTGATACTTCTGCTTGCTTCTACAAACTAGGGGCATGCCAACTGACATCAGCTGACTGTGGATAAATATTTAATGTAACCCCACCTCAAAAAATCAAAACTATCACATATTGTTGTGAATCATTCTCTATTTTAAAGTGATTGCCGTGATCTCTTGTTTACATAAATCGCTGTGATGTCTGCACTTGGTGTTTTTATGTATTTTTATGAGCATTTTAAATCCTGTCTACAAACCAAATGCTGGGATAATATGGTTTAGATTGAGTTACTAAATGTAAAGGATAAAAATATTGGAAAACTAAAGAGATTAAACAAGTTTAAAGCACTGAAATATTTGTTGTTTGGCTCAATTGCCAAATGAGTTAACAGTTTATGTAAAATTTAAACTTTTTTCAAAAGAATGTCAATAGAGGAGAATTGTATTTAAGACACCCAAAGTATAAAGCCTATATGCACATTCGATGTGACAGATTACTATACAATTGTCATTGTCAGAGGGGATTTATATGAGCCCAGCGCTCATATAAAACCAACAATGAACTGAAACGCAACAAAGAAGCAGAAGGGAACAAAGAAAATAATGGTATCTATGCAATCCAGCTGTTACAATAAATCCTCCTTTCACATCCTAAAGATTCCATTTAAAAAACAGAAGGCAAAAGAAACAATAAAAAAGACTGGCAATCATTTAAACAAAATGCTATACACTAATTTGTGTACGCAACAAAAATTGCAAGAGGCAGAATATCTTATTTTGGAATTCCATCTCACCTTTGGCCTTCTTGCCTCCGAAGCAGCCAGCGTCATCCTTTTTCTTCCTCTGTGGTCCTGCTGAACCAGGGGCCTGTAGTGCTGAGGGGTCCTGGAACTTTTCGGCCCCTGGCACCTCTTTGTGGACGTGGTAGGACAGGTTTCTCATAATACAAACACAGTTCTCCACAGACTAGGAAAGAAAGAGAGACAGAGACATCCTGATTTACAAGTACATCTGCTTAGTACTTTAATAGGATCCAAGGAACCAAATACAGAACAGTTGTATGTACGATTTGCACAAACTAGTATGTGTTTTACTTTTACCTTGTTGTCCATGTCTTTCTTCCCTACAGCTGATTGGAGAGCGTGCAGCAGAGCATCCACCAATCCCTCGCATTCCCTCAGTCTGCGCCGAGCCTCTGCCCCGTCTGAGCTCACATTTCTGCAGGAAAAGTCAGACGTACACTTTTAGTAAGCATGAGGGAGACATCTGAGCATCAACCAGATATGATTACACTGTTGACGGAACCTGTACAAATAGAATTCACAACACAGATCTATATCTGCAACCATTCAGGGGCAGATGATTTCGATCTTAGCAAGATTGTGAGGGAGATATGTATTATTTTGCAATTCTGACTTTTTGTAAATAGATACAAAACAATATATCAAGACCTGCATGGTATTTGAAGGGTTTTATCGATGTTTTCAAATTGTTTTTGCCAAAAGTCATTAGCCAATAAACACTTTTTTTTCACATAAAACCCTGCAAAACCTGACGAAGCAGAAACAAAACATTTGAAGTGTATGGGTGCATCAAAGCCATGAAAGATCCAAGTTGTTTGGACGTTGTTATTATTACTTAGTTAAATGATTCCCATAGAAAGACATTTGCAGAGTGGACGACAATAACTGGTAAATGTATGACTCCCATCCCAATATCAGCAAACCAGTACCAGTATAACCAAACCTTGTGATGTTCTGGGTTCGCATGTGACCCGTGGCCTTTATCCTCCCTGTCTGCCTCAAAAGTACAATGTAATAAAGCCCCACCGCTTTAGGAATAATCTAAAAAGAATGATGAATATAAATTTCATTTTGCTACAAAGGGAAATGCCATCCCTGTTACATCAGCCAGCGCCCTGAGCACAGCACCTATAAGCACAGCAGCCGAGCTGGTGCAGTCTTAGAGCGGCTGTCTGACTGACTGTGAAAGGCGAGGCTTTAAAGAGGGTTAAGGGATAGCTGGGGCTCCCTGCTCCTCACCGGGGACTTCATTTATGAGGGCTTCCAACCCACATAATCCCATTAGCCGACCCCCAGTTAGTACTGGGGAAGAGTGGCAGCCTTGCGGAGGCAAGCAGAGCTTGGCTGCTTTTATAGTGCTGTGTGGACTGAAACACATATCACACCCAACATTGCTAAATGATGTTTCCGTTTAACAAAAAAATAAATAAAAGAACACAACTTCAAAGCCATATTGCTTTACATTTGAATTCTATTAGAATAATCCTTCTGTGCTCACTGAATACATTTAAAGGAGCTGTATGTCACATTGAGAGCATTAATATAACAGCAAACTGCTATCTGCAAGGTAAAGATACAGTGGAGCAACGGCTTCCTGAGCAGAGAATGAAATCCTGCTCCATCTGCATGTGTTGTCATCTCAGCTTCTCTGTTCTTTGTTGAAGACGGTCAGGCCATGCTAACATGTGAGTCCCTGTTTTTGTCCCACTGGCTAGATAACTGATGCCACTCTACACTGCCCTCATACAGCAGTTAACATTGGTAACAACCTCCTGAGCCAAGGTGGCAGAACATCATCATCATCATCATCATCTTCATGACCACCCACTGTCCTAGCCATTAAAGGCAATAAATCCCAAAAAATTAACTAATGTATATATATATATATGTATATATATACATATTCAAAATAGCTTCCAAAATTAACACTGTATTGTTAGCATCATTTGTAATGTTAGCACCATTAGCTGCTAGCCGCAGGCTCAGTCACCTCAAAGTTGAGAGCCGTGTGAAGACAATGCTGGCTCATTATAGATGTGAATTATAGATATGTTCTCAGTGTCGCATACAGCAATTTGACCTGTACAATGAGTTGAGCTTTATACACAGACACATCTCCTGCCTCACACCTTGTGTTCTTCTTAGCCAGTGTATGAGTATCGCTGCAATTTGTCTTTTGAGACCCACAGAACCATCCTGCAGTTCGTGCTAATTAAAACTAATCTTTGGTGGAGACCAGACAGACCGCACCGGCCATCTGGACCTGCTCATAAACTAAACCCATCCGTCTTCAGCTGTCAGGAAACGGTCACCACCTCCCCTGTAAACGGATCCAGAGGAGCGGGCGCCTTGGATTTATTTGACAGGAGTGTGTTTCAGGGCAGACAGACAGAAGAGTTTTATTGTCAGCTGTTTCATTTCCAGGAGTCTTTCAGGGAGCAGTTGTCTTGGTTGAAGGTTTATTGACGGTGCATCTGTCAGTTGAGACGGTGCGGGGAGGTGCTCTTGTCACTGGACAGGTTATCTGGTGGTGTAATATTTAGAGGGAATTGAGGTCTATAGGTGCTGATGGTTATTGATCTATCCGGGAGTTTACCATCTGTGGTTGTGTCACTGCACTTTCTCTGCGTGTCGGTAACTTTAACAGTCAGACAACAAGAAATCACTGTTTAATGATAAGAAGTTGGAACCGAAATGTTTTTTGAAAGAAGAGGTCCACTCTGGATTTGTAAACCGTATCCTTTATCACTATAGACTACCATGTTTTTAACCCATGGCAATCTTTCACTGTGATTCTTTATGTCCATGTCCATTACATAAACACACGTTATCAATGTGCATATGATAGCTTTGCATATTAAACAAAAAGCCAAACGGCTTTCAGGAAAATGCACAAGCTAGAGAGTGTACGTGTTACTATGACAACAAGCAACCATGCGGGTTCCATGTCTCTAGCTGCAGTACGATGACATATTTAACCGGGTCTTTCCAGGGAGGACAATAATGGTCTGTCGGTCAGTCGGCCTACCACTTATATCATTTTGCCATGAAAATTGCAGGATGAATCCCACTGACTGGTAATTCACTTTCCATGGTCCGCAGAGGATGACATCTAATGACTTTAGTGATCCCTGATTTTCCTCTATCACCACAATGAGCTTGACATCTGTTTTTTTGTTTTTGTAAAATGTATCAACAACTACTGGAAGGACTTCCATATCATTTGGTAAACACATTCATATCTCTCAAAGGATGATCCCCTGACTAATCAATTTGTCCAGTGCTTTGATTCATGACAAAATACCTGTAATGCTAATGACGATACCATCAGCCTCAGTTGTACTTTGTGTTTATTGCTACTAAATTTAGCATGCCTACACACTAAACTATGATTTGTCATTGAGAGCATGTTAGCATTTAGCTTGAAGAACTGCTGTGTCTTAGTCTTGTTTAGACATTTACACTGTTTATTAAACATTTCAGCAGTTTTTAAACGGTAATGCAAAAATGAAGTGTAGTAAAGGGTTATAAATAATGTACTACAAAAAATGGAAATGAGCAAATCTTGCGGCTCCCTTGGTCCGCCTGGGGCCCATAGTTGTTTGTTACCACCAATCATTACTAAATCTCATAATACACTAATTTATGGTAGTTTAGATGTTAAAAGATGCAGGAAAAAAATTCAATTTATCTGATTTGGCCCAACATTTTCAGCTCTGAAACCATTTTAGACATGCTGGGCTGAAGCAAAACATTTTTCTTTCCTCCTTTTACAGCAGATATATTTTCTCCTATATGACATCACTGACTTAATTATGTTTACTCTCATATTCGGATGGTGAAAGAATACAATGCCGAAATACAAAATACAATAACAATGTAGTTTTGAGAGAAATAGGGCAACTTTCTTTTCTGTGACAATCAAGTGTTGAAACTGAAGTATAGTGCTCCTCATAAGCACAAGGTCTTTTATTATTAACCAGGAAATAGTTACCTCTGTGATTTTTTTTTTCAGTCATGTCAGTTTTAATATGCTGTGCTCTTTCCGAATGGCAGAAAGAAAAACAGACACCACAATGGATACGTGCTATTTTAAAAAGGCTCCTACTGTGTAGATATTCAAGCCTTCAAATTGTACTTGTAAATCATTTTGAGTTCTATTTCATAAATTAGGATAATTTAGCCTTTTTCTGGTCTCATTATTGGTGGCAATTAGGAGGACCTTTTTTATTAGAGGCTAAAATAATAAGTAGGTCTGAACTTGGGGGTCTGTGTGTGTCTGCGCAGACGCAAACAGCCTGTCACTGGGATCTGGAACTGCCTATAGTGTGTCTGCTTTATCAGATGAAGTGTGGGTGTGAAGGTCGCTCAGAGTCATGTGGCCATCAGAGGACAATGGAGCAGCTGGGACGAATAGACTGGAGCTAAACTTATGGAGACTGATGGAGATGGATGGAGACATGGCCGACCTTTGCTAACGCGCTGCAAGGTCAACGGCAACACCGCAGGACCATATGTATACCCTGGGGCTGGGTATCCTTTACGTTTTATCGATCCTAATTTGTTTTTGGATTCATCGTAGGGATTCTGCCTCTTATCTTCATCCTTGTTCAGTTTCTTCTTGTATTATCTGAGTGTGAAAAAAGGCTTCAATATGTTTAAAGCCAAATTCGCCTTTAATATAAGCAGATTTCAGCTGCTAGGAACTCACTTATTCCACACAAGACATTCTGATTGCAAAAGCAAAGGTATAAACAAAAAATAAATGATGAATTCCATTAATCTGCTTCTGTTTCAGGATCCTGGTATTGTGCTTGCTGGCTCACCGTCACCCTGTCACAGGTTCCCGGGACATGTGAATAGAACAGAGCCATTGTTAATGTTATTTCACCTTTTCCTACTGTGACAAATCAAATGTCTGCTGTGAAAAACACCTGTTTTTCAGTACGGAACTGTAATCATCATCATTGTTATTTTGCCCTAACAAATCAGACACTGCGTCATGACAGCTTCATTTTAAGCTGACACAGAATCTGCGGTCATTGCTGGGACAGTTTAAAGAATCTGCTTCAATCTCATCCTTGCATCGCCATTTTGTCTGCAATTCTTCTGTTATCATTTTTCTGTCCCCGTGTTAATCTTGTTAATCACCATCTTAGTTTAGAGAGTAAACATGCCAAGATTTGCTAATTAGGACTAAACACCAACAACAGCTGAGGCCAACGGGAATGTTATTAGTTTTGCCGGTGAAAAAAAATATATTGTGACCTGATTACAGCGCTGGATAAAAAGGTACAAGATTCATAAAAGTTTTTACAATCCAGAAAATGAGTTCTGTTTTGTTTTCTTCTGTCATTGATATTGTGAACTGTGAGATACAGATATTGAGATGGCTGTTCACATATCAAAACATACAAATTAGCTGAAGAAAGCGCCAGAAAAAAGAAAAAAAAAGGCTCTTCATCAAGATAATGTGTAGATAATTAGTAGTTTCTCATGTGAAGAGATCATTGAGAGGTGTTTTGATTTTAATTTGTGCATCTTTTCTTATCTTTCCCCACATGCTTTGTAAGATGTTTGTAAAATAAGGGTGTCTAGTTATCTCATGTAGAATGAGCCAAATGATTTGGCATGACAAAAAATTAGAAAATAATGAAAAAATCTTACAATTCATCCTAAGGTGAAGCATAGATATCTGAAGCAAATGTTATGGCAACTTATGTGTCACCTCATGGTGACACTAAATGAATATTTAGGATATCACCAAAGCCATCAGGATTCATCAACCGGGATCTATGACTGCCAATACCCAAATTTGGTCAAATCCATCAAGTAGATTTTAAGATAATAGAAAAGACCAACATAAACATTCTATCTTGACATTTTTTTTTCTGAGTTGGACGTTCTAACCTGATGTGATTTTGGGGCATTATGACCAAGAATCATCAACAATTCTGCATTGATTAAAATCATCCTTGTCTTTTGTTCAAATCACTGTAAACTCTCCCTCTGACTCACTGTAACATAACCTCTATACATGTCAGGCACTGATGCACACGGAAGCCTAGCAGCTGATTGCAGAATTGAAAAGCAATTTTATTCCCATTGTTATACTGGGACCAGTTGTAATTCAGAACCAGCTCTTGATACCCAACACTGCCGTACACCCCACACCCAGCCCCACCAAAGACAACATACGCACGCACGCACGCACGCACGCACGCACGCACGCACGCACGCACGCACGCACACACACACACACACACACACACACACACACACACACACACAGAGATTTCTCTTCACTAAGCCCACAGCGTAAACACTGTAAATAAGCCGGCTCCTATCGACAGAGGAGGCTATTATAATAAAACTATCCCCAGCTTTATTGAGGTGTAAGCTGCGTCTCTGTTGGCGTGAGTAAACAGATTCGCCCTGGCATCAGCACTTCTCCCCAGTGCACAAGCCTGCGTCTAGGCAACTGTGGCGTTGGTCACAGTTACCATGGAGACATATTCTCGTCAGCAGTGGCTGCATCAAGGGGTGGAGATACTGTGATATGTGACAGCTATGAGATACATCAAGGGGTGATGAGGTTTGGATATAGACAGTGGCAGTGAAAAACATACGGTAGTTACACACAGAGTACGACAAATAATGAAAGAAATCATGAGAAAGACAATGATATAGAGGGAGAAAACAGAGAGAGCAAGGTTCCCACTGTGGTCCTGATGTAAAAATCCATGACTTCTCTGTGACTTTCCTCAGCTTTATCAGAGTGCTTTCATTTATTCCCTCCTGGTTCGTTAATGCTGCTCTTCAACTCAGCAGAAAGTGTTCTAAAATTACAAGTTTCCACATTTCTACAGCCAGAGAAAACTAGCTAGAAATCATCTAATGCAGAGCAATAATGTGTAAAATACATTCTGGTACTTTCTGTCTGAGCTGGATTTTGGACGTTATATTGTTTTGGAAGTCCACCAGCATGCCGCAGCAGCATCTTCTCCAGGAGACGCTCTGTCCTGGATTACAGTCTAGACGGGCTTGGCCGGCCCGGGAGGAGACAGCACAGCCAGGCGTGAGGCGTGATAACCCACATACACACTCTCCGTCTTTCACAATTTACTACAGTCTGTCATTCTGAGTTGAAGCCAAAATGACAGATTCAACAGGGAAGGTAGAAGAGAGGAGATACTTGGAGAGGGAAAACTACTTGGAAGTTAATAACAGGAATTCAAAATCGCTGCACTCAAGTTGTCATCCTCAGTTGATGACAGCATTTATAGAGCGAGGCAGGGAGGATGTTTGACTGAGGTTTTACCGTTCCTGAGGGGCACTTGATTTTTTTGCCTGACACTTAAATTGCATTCAATTTGAATATCAGGTATTCGGCTGATGCTCCACTCCACAAAATGTGCGGAGTGGATCATTCTGAAAACAGGGAGGCTTTTATGTAACTCTGACGTAGAACAGCAACGTACAATTATTTTCATTATCTATAAACCTGCCATTTATTTTTTTGACTGATCAATGAATCATTTGGTCAAAAAAATATGTCAGAGAACAATAAAAAATTACAATTTCCTAAAACCTGAGCTGACATCTTCAAACTGACATCTTGTTTTGTCTGACAATCCAACCCCCCCAAAAAATTCAATTTATTGTCATGTCGGACAACAAAAAGCAGCTTATCCTCAGAATTTAGATGCTGGAACAAATCAACGTTTGTCATTTTTGCTTAAAAAAATGACTCAAACATTTATTTGTCATATCAAAACAGCTGCTGATTAAATTCCTGATTAACCGATTGATGAATTGACTCATCGTTTACACTCCTCTCTGATGTTCTCACTTAACAACGTATTTTTGTTAATGCTGTCAGACAACAAAACAAGCATAAACTAGTGATTTAATCTGAGTTATCCTAGTAGGTAGGTAGCGTTTGCTGTATTAATCATATCAATACACACTCTTTTATTATAGTGCAGTCATGTAATGACAGAAACGTAGTGATATGTTGGTGACAATACGTTCTTTGGCTGTTTCAAAACACAAAGTAAGTGACCACAGAGAGTCTGAAAAAAGCCTTCCTAACACAGGCAGTGATTCTGTGTGCGCTCTGGAGCTCAAGCACTCACCGGCAACTGTGAGCACCCGCAGGGAGATCATGCTGTGAGAATGAAGACAAGTGATGTAGTCCAATGAAGATGAATAGAGGACTGGACACAATGTCAAAGCAGAGATCTAGCTCTCTCTGTGCTGTCTGACAGTCCTCTATAGGTCTGACCACTCAGTGTGTTCATACAGTGACATACAATGCACTGATTCTGAATTGCACAGTATACTGTGGAATGCATGTTAACAAAGAGCACAATAACTTTTAAGCCAAGGTAGTTTTAAAGTCTAGAGTTTTTCACAAAAGGTAAAAGCGACACAGGTAGAAGCAGGAGAGTGTCTGGCTTTGTGGATGTTTGGTCAAAACCCTCTTTTTTTGGTGCAGTATTGAGCTTTAAATGTAAGGCAGTAGTTTGGGGGGCTGTTTTGATAAACTGATTGATTTAATATCATATAGTGATGTGACAGCCTCTGCGTAATTTGTAGGCTGTGAATTAGATGTTTGGGGCAAACCCTGGGGAAAAAAACCAAAATCCATGACTGCCACAAACTAAAAAGGAGAAAGAAGATGTTTTTGAGTTGTTTTGGTATGTTGTTTGTCCACACTTAGATGCATATTATACTGTGTTAAACATAACGCCCGTCATGCCTCTTTTGCTTCTGGAAATCCAGCATGCTATCTAAGGCTGCTTTCGGAAACCCTCACTCTGAGTGCTGTTGGAATGGAAATTGGAATATCCAGAGCACTGCGCTCTCAGAGTGCCAGAGCGCACCCTGGGCACTCTGTTTGGGGAGACAGAGCATCAGAGCGCGGGACAGAGTGAATGTGTGATTAACTACACTGTTCGTCAATTCATGTGGAAATAGAACGCTCCGTTTCTCGGACAACAGCTCTTTCAATTTAATGTAGAGCGTCAGATTAGATTTACAAATGCAACCTAAATCACACATTGGGGTGGCATGATACCTGCAGAATCTTTGTGTAAAAAGGGTTTTTGTTTGACTGCAGGTCACAGGTAACATGGATGCAATACCTTCTAGTGAGGCAGCAGTTTCCTGCTGATAAACAGGTTCAAGCCAGACAATCATCCTGTAGCTTTGTTTTATCAGCCGGCAGCAATGTGACTGCAAAGACCATTAAGGCTGTAGCAATTGTTTGTTGTCTTCTTCCATGTGAATGTAAGGGGTTTAGGCAAAGGGCACATTCAAGCCATTACCTCAGACTAGAGCCCCCCAGGACTAAAGCAGACCTTCACTTCTTCAAACAAATGGACCAGACAGGGTCAGCAGAATGGCCGCGTGAGTCACGCTACTCTAACAGTGAGGTATGTCACTGAAAATGGAGAAGTTAACACCACTTTGGATGACTGACCTCAGAGCAACTCAAGGTTTTGGTTGCAGTCTCTGAAAACAGTCAAAGCAGAGCAGTCCGAATGCAGTTCAGTGACAGAAATGACTGTATCTTGTATATAAGGGTAAATAATATACTTATTCAGTAAAGTTAATGTTTTTCATCCCAATTAATATCAATGTTTTGCATGTTGTTTTTCTTACTATCAAAAAGAAGCAGTGCAATCCAAAAATAATAAACAACAAACTGACTTGTCATGAGGCAATAATTCGCACTGTGGACTCCATTTATCCTCTCTCAGCCTTAAAGAGCTTGAGACTAACTTCATTTGTGTGATTATTTAATTGTAGCTTGTTTAGCCTCAGGGCGGAGTGGTTACGAAGTTACCCAGCTCATGTTAAAATGACAAGAGATGAAAAGAAAAACATTTACAGGGTATTTTCTTGTGCCTGTATGTGGTGAGGGTATGCCATAAACACTTTTGTGTTTTCTTACAGTCATCCAGCAATCAGACTGCAGACAGACAGACAGCATACTTCACATACATACAGATACAGCCGGGTAAGAAAGGACACAGCATCTGCCATGTCATAAATTCTTTTCGTACCTAAAGAAGTTAAACCTGACCCCGGCTCAGGGCCAACAACAGCACATATGTAGTCTCATATACATCACACCTGTCCCTAACTACAACTGTTAGAGTAGAAAAAAACAACTTTCAAGGCTGTGGAGAGTTAAGGGTCCCCTCTATAAAACCCAGGATGGTCTCTAAAATGTGTCCACATATGATAAACCCGAGTCGACTTTAACTTGAATAAATCTGCAATCCACACTTTTGCCTAATGTCAACCTGTGTCCTTACTGACTTCAAACCGTTTTGGTCCAAAAGCTTTCAATCTGCTCAAAAATACAGCATTTAGACAGCTTTCATTTCCAATAAATTTGTGTTGAACTAATTGTTTAAATTGCAGAACTATTTGCTTTTTCTTTGTGCCATTCCCACTTTAAGCTTTTATACTCAGAGGATCGCTTAATCTACAGATTTTCTTATTTAATCAAAAGATTAACCAATTTGGCTGTAAAATGTCAGATAAAAATGACAAATTCTCCTTTCAATTTCCCACAACCCAAGGGGAAATCTTCAAATTGTCTGTGGTATCCAATCATGAGTCCAAAATCCCAAACTTATACAGTTTGAATTGTATATATGATAAACAAAAGCATCATTTGAGAAGCTGAAAAACAACAAATCTTTTTGATTTTTGCTTGAAAAATGAATGAAATGATTAACAGATCCTCAAGATAGATTCTGTGGGAGGGATAATTCAATGTTTCAGAAAATCTCCAAGCAACCGAGTTTGACTTGACTGCGGCATTTTTAATGTGATTAAACATTTAGGGGAAAAAAACTTGAATGACTTTAAATAAGTTTAAATATATTGTTTTCAAATGCTAATAAGCCATATCTCTAAACCTCAATACCTCTGTACACCTGTGATGACAATTTTATTTATTTTTTTTTGCTGCAATTTAATTCTGTGGACCAGCCAATGGAAAACCTTTTTTACTAAACAGAAACCTACTTAGTAGTAAGAATTTTAAAAACTCTTGTAAAATGATGTGTTTCTCTTGTCTGATATCAGACAGGAACGCAACTCAATACACCCCGTTTCCATCTTCAGTCTGACTTCACTAACCATTTTCTGTGGGGGAGCAGAATTCGATTTCCCCTAACCGATTACCAGAGACTAACATATCTGCCTGAATCTTAAATCATTTTAAGTCCACACTAATTCCTAGACATGCCAACACACTGGTTCTTTTCAAGAGTGGAGCGCAGTAAAGAAAAAATCAGACAGTATTGTTGATTTAGAAACAGCCTCGATTAGCAGCGTCTATCTTCTCTTGTCTTTAGCGGCCGTCATTCTTTTTATTACCCTTCAGTGGTTCCTGCGCACAACTTGACAACAGCTCGACACCTTTGTTAGTCCTGCCCATTGAGCTGATTGAATAGATTGTTTTTCAACCACTGTTTGATGTCACACTGCTAGAAAACCAGACAACTTTACGGATTTAAAGGTGCGGACCCAGGAAAGTATTTCTCTCTATCCATGGCTAAATGCAGACACTACCTTTAAAGAATCCACATCTGTTTGATTCATGTGTAAATCTTTTGGGTCTAACCCTACCTGAGGCAGCCGGACGTGTTCTTGAAGACGGTGGTCCACTCTGCATCACGGGGCTTTGAGTCCTCGTTTGGCTCGTGCTCCCACCCCGAGTGGGGAATAATGACCTCGTTGGTCAGGGTCTGCAGACCGTGGTTGATGATCACCATCTTCAGCGGTTCATAGGACGACAGATTCCACAAGGTTCCTGTAGGGAGCAGAGGAGGGAAGACATAACAGAGAAATTAAAAGTCATATTAAGAGAAGAGTGATAAGAAGGGTAAAAATAGGTGATTTGGAAAGAGGATTATGAAGCGAAATGGGGAGGATATAAGAGGAATAATAAGAGGAGGGATAAAGATGAAGGAATGGATAGGGGGAGAGATATAGAGAGAAAGTATGGACGGAAAGTGAAAGTGATGCAATATAATGACAGCTGTACAGCAGCCAAACACACTGTAGAGCAGACTTTAAGACTGCAATCAAAACCACATTTAGATTAACAGCACAACACATTTCAAATAAATAATATGATATCAACCAGCCATATTGCACTGTATAAAAACACCATAATAGTTTTATTACTCTCCCCTGAGGGCTTAGCTGACTGTCACTATTTTGTAATCAATACTGAGGTCATAGAAGACTTATATATCTCTGTGATATTTCCAGAATATTCTTATATTATTGCTATAGGTGTCCAGTGAGGACATGGTATCATTATGATGCTTTATGGTATTTCTCAACTAATGCAGCATCACTAATGGCAAAATATATTACTTGGACCTTAATGCACTCATATGCTGTGTTATTAAATGAAAATTAACTAGTTCAGCAAACAGCACAGAGATGGTGTGTATCCATTTCCTCTATTTTCTCTCAAACAATCCAAGCAGCAGAAAGAGCATTTTCTATTTATCTGAGCACCTCTGTAACAGGCAGCCTATTTTATACTTCTGCAAAAGAGGTAAGCGAAATTGAGCTGCGTTTGTGCATCCTGAGGTTTCACAGCAGAGAAGAAGCCAGAAAAAGCAGAGAGAAGAGGACATTTTTGGCAGCATAGCCAGGCAGCAAACCCCACAAAAATATATGCTGCGTTAAAGCATCAGCATCAGATGGGCTTTCACTCAGACGCATGGAAGCTCTGGAGCGAGTCAGGCTCTGGTTTGAGGAGAACAAAAAGTTCATGTTTGAAAGGGGTTGAGTTTCTGTTTTTATTAACCCATCCCCCACGTCTCTCTCTGCCTTCGTTTCTCATCATCATCATGTTACGCCAAAGTAAGGGTTTACAAAGTCTGAAAGTTTCCAAAGTTAAAAGAATGCTGCAATAGTTATTAACAGCTCCATTTTGCGTCGTACCTGTAGATGTACAGAAAACTATCTATGGAACTTTGATACTGAAGCAAACTTAAACACATAACAGTGTTTCTTACAGAATTACAATGTGTTACTGTCAAGAATTACTGTGGCCCCTCACTGAATTCGAGTCTGTGATTACAGAGCAGGCAAAACTTGTCATGAGTTTTTTTTTTGTCTTTTTTTTCTTCAGCAGCAGTTTTTAGGAGTTCGAGTTGCAGGGAGAATAATTAATCTGCCAATCGGGTTGGAGCTGTTCAGATCAATGGTTGAGAGGAGCAGCTGCTCCAGAAGAACAGTTAAGTTTCACTTCCACTGCGTTCTGCTGCTCCATCTGTGCCCAGAGTTTGCTCTGCTCTCTAGGAAAGGATGATAAGTGAACGGTATATATGTTACAATAGTGCTCCTAATGAGTGGTCCAGCTCCAAAAATAGAAAATCATTATGTGTCTGCAGAAGTTATAATCATGGCAGGCCATCACAAATAAATGAATGTGAGGGAAACTCTGCATTATGTTTATCAGGCAGGTTCTGGAGACATGAGACAAGAGTGTCTTTTTCTATGATTTGCTGATGTTTCGTCCTTTATTCAGTTCAAGTCCTACTGAATCTAAAAAAAATGTGTATCAAGTCTGTGTGTTCAGATTTGAGTTCTGATTTATATTACCTTAATTTGCTGCATGAGCTGTGTGTCACAGCCTCTGCTGCTGCCAATGACTGCTGGCTGTGTTGGTTAACAGGGCAAATCAGCAAGGCAAGCAACAATAAACAGCTTCCTGTTGTGTTTGTCTTACACCTCACACAGTAACTTTGTCTTAGCTCACTCCCCTCACAGCCCCTTCAACTCCCCACTGGGGAGGCGCCTCAGTATAAAGAACTAGAGCACTGAGATTAAACAAACACACATTCACACGGAAGAGCTCAAAGACACATGCACTTTGCATTTATAAATGCACGGATACACTTGTGCACACACATGCAAAGACTCCCACAGTCTGTGATTCCCTCTTGTCCCACAATAACAGACCATTAGCGGAGCAGTGAAACTGTCATACTCCCTCTCCCTGTTCTTTAAAATGGTTTCTGTACATTTTCCAGATGGTCAATATTTCCTACGTTAAGTCATGCTCTCTGCACACAGGAAGGAAAAAAAAAAGTCTCGGCAGACAGACCAGGGCTAAAAATAAATCCAAGCCTTCTGGTGTGGTTGTGCATGGAGAAAACTGGTTTCCTTCGCCAAGACACTACAAAAGGAAAAAAAAAAACAAAACCCAAAACTAATTACACTAATCCCCATACTGTGTTCCTGTGATATTATACGTTTGAATGCAGCTCATGACCTTTGCCACTTTAGTCCCTCACCGTCACATCTCTATAGTAACCATATTATATAACCAGGCAAAAAAACCCACCTCAATTCTCACTGTGGTTACTGCTGGTGACTAGACTGGCTTCCTGTGCGTCAGAGACTACCAGGCTACCAGTATCTTACTGGAAAGCTGTTAGATGTGTAAGCTGAGGTGTGGCTCTGCTCCGGGCCACTTTCACACACAAATCGTCGGTGTGATGCCAGATATTGAACACACACTAAAGCCTCAAATCAACTTAATATAATCCTCAGTGCTTAACAGATCATGTTAATGGGACTGGATGTGTTCAGTGAGAATATTTTGGACAGTGTGGACGCTCTGCTATAACTTAAATAAATACTCCCTATAGACCTTGTATGACCATGAATAATATTGCACTCTCAAACTATCCACTTGACTCACAGAGCTTGTTGAGAGCAGAACATGTCCTGAGAGTAAACATTGCCTGAGAGACACATTTCGGGGCAAAATGTCCCCTCAGCCTTTAACAACCAATATTCAGGTAATTACACTGTTGAATGAAGGCTGGTTTAATTTTGTGCTTCATGCATTTACTGTAAATTTCATACCACTACAAATTCAAGATTGATTTTTTTCCCTAGCACTTTCATGGTATGTTAAACCTGGACGAAAACACGGTGAGATTTTATTTAATAGAAGCTTTGATTGAAGAAATTATACCATTTCTTTTTTTTAAGATGTTTGTTTTCTGACTTTATTGCATATTGTTATCTACCTAGACCTACACACCGCAGTGTGTCTGTTTTTGTGTGTAGGTGTTGAGTCAGTGCATTATATTATAGTTCAGGCTATAGATGGCTCTCCCTTTGAGTGGCTCTTGATTTTCTGCTTCCACTGATTGCACATTTTACACACTTTTGTTTGAAAATAATAAAGTACACCCTGTAACCGTTATTATATAAAATCCTTTCATACAGTTTTCTCTTTATAGCTGAGACATACTGAAGGTGCAACTCACAGACAACTTCACATTGCATACTGACAATGATTCATGTGTTCCTGACTCATTAATAAGATATTTCTCATGGCAGTCAAAGACATAATTAAACTTCATTAAACGCACACATTTTTACATATCCATTTGCACAAAAGTGAGAGAGCCCATGCTACACTTTTGAGAGTTGATGAATAAATGAGTGATCCAATACAGGACCCCCTAAAAGCTTAGTATTTCACCTGAATGGGCATGGTTTTACAGGGCATAGCAGTGCATGCCTCAGTGTGCTCCATGCTCTGGCTGCACAGTCATGAGTTTTCCACCCTAACTGATAACCTGTTTGCAGCTTTGTAAGACAGCAAAATAAAAATCCTGAATTATTTTTGGTTTGATGAAAATGAGAAGGTGGAGTGAATGGCAAAAAATAGAGCTATTTTATTTATAAAGCTTGAAAAATTAGACTAACCAGACTGAATATTGCACACATACACACATACACACAATATGAAATTGGTTTCTTTGATGCATTTCAAGTATGAAGGCATACAGAATATACAATTCTTGTGTATTTACTATTCATGGATATTTGCATATTTGATCTCAAACCTATGTGCTGGATATGGAAACTGACAGTCTGCCTTTTGGGCCCATTTGTGTATCTGCTGATGCAGATACTGCATGCAAAATACAGATTCTAATGAGCCTCATCTGAGTAGATGTGTGTTGTTGGACATTATGTAGTCCATCTAAATGTCAATATATTAAAGTGCTATATTTAGTTGTGCATATATTCCAGTACAACAATATGATGGGCAAATGGAGAATTTATCAGAGGTCAGATAAAAACTTTTTTTAAAGTCTGCAGGGAAGTCTAGCTGCAGTTGCAGGCGTGCCAGCAGCTGTGTTGTCATTTTTTTATCGATACACAAAACCCAGCTGCTCTTTGCTAAAGTCATTTGCTGTCCTCCGGTACTAACCACAAAAGGAAAAGTCCTTCTTGTCGTATTATACCTTTAACTGTATGCCCTAAGTATAATTTTCCCCCCATAGTTACATACAAAAAAACAAAACAAAATCATCTCTGTTTGAGGTTACAGTTAGACGTAAGGTCTCCTGTCGGTTTAATCTGAAATCAATTTTTTTAGATTACGGGGTTAATCACTTATCAAAAAAGTGATGGAACAACCAATGAGAGCCAATGAGAACACGCATCAGGCATGCAACATTCTGTATGACGTAAAGCACCACCCCCGGGTGAAATATGAAATTTTTAGGGAGTCCCGACCCCAGACAGTAAAAATCCAATGAAGAAAAAGTTAACAAGATGTGATGTCTGGGTCCAAAACACCATGGAAGCCATATGAAAAACAGATGGAAAAAGTTTTATTTTTGCAATCTTACTCTGCTGTTTGGTCTTTTATATCCGTATTATCTGCTCTGTGGTATTGTTTTTAGTAAAACACCCGCTCCTTCCCTGAAGCATATTTTCTCCACTCTCCTTTTTTACGGGGTGGATTTTGTCATTTCTCTCAACCACATGCATGAGAGTACATGGGAGGAAGTACCAGCATCCAGGCATGAATCATATCAGCAACAAATGTGCGGTGTGTGTGTGTACTCTGGTATGATGACAGCTCGCTAACATTCGTGCCTGCCTGCCAGGCTGACGGCTTGATTACCTCCATTGTTGTGTCATTAGAGTCAGCTTTACTTGTGACAAGTAACATTCAACATGCAGCCAACACACAAGGGGCAACGTGAGCCTGAGGAAGAAAAGTGACTTGTGACTTAAGGGTTTTTGTCATACACTGTTTAAGAAATATTTAGTAGCTAGGAACTAATTTATGAGCTCTGCAGTGTGCCACAAATTTTCTTTCTGTGAAGGAAGAAATAAGCAGTGAATTAATAATCTACAGAAAGAAAAAAAACATTATTCGTTTGTATGATATAAAGTTTAACACACAAGCCTGATGTAAAGGCCTTTTGTGTGTGTCCTGCCATGAGATTAATGGTGCATGATGCCTGTAATTTACACTGTGCGTGTTGAGTGTTGTTTACATCATCATAAACACGTCCAACAGCCCATATCCAACATGGCTGAAAATTTATTTCAGTATACTGAATTTAAAATATACCAGCATCTATCTTAGACTTGTCTTGTGCATAAGAAAAAAAAGGAATATGCAAAAAGATCATTATGCACTTTTGTACCTCAAAGTAGTAACAGAACCTGAGCGTTGATTCAAAAAAGTACAATCCAATGATGCAAACTTTCTCCGCCCCTCTGGGCTGTTCTCCATCACCTCCAGTATTCCCGCTGAAACACTGCTCAGGCCCGAGGAATCAGTCAGCTCTACACTGATCACATATGCCAGAGGGGAGGAAAAGGCATGTCTTTGCGGTGGCTGTGATCCATCAAGTACGACAGGCATACAGCCCACAGACACAATGTTATTTAAGATGACAGAGTGCTATGGAAGTGACGATCTCCATCCCGCGTCCTGCCACTGTTTCAGGCCACTGATTCTATATCAGGTTTAGTCTATTTGCTGTCCTCTGTCAGCCTGTCAGGGGTGGGCGTGTTGGGGATGTCCTGCTGTCTCGTGGGACTGAGGCAGTCACCATGCAATCGTGATGTCAAATTTCCCTATAGTACACCTGGCACATCTATGATACTATGTGCACTGTGTTTAGATTTGTCAAATGACATCGTCATCTGCTTTTGGTTTAGTTTACTCTACTTACAGATTGGAATGTCAGCTGTCAAAATTGTGGTGCCTCAAAACAATAAAACTGCACATCAACTGTCACAAAAAATAAACAGCAGCCAACAGTTTAAATGAATAATGAACAGTGATCATGATACACAGTTGCTTGGAACTGAGTTACTTTAATTTTGTGACTATTTCTGTAACATTCTGTAGATCAACCACACCTCTTAACTGCTGCCGTCATTTTTTTAGGCTGGAGTTAAAAAAAGGATGCCTGAATCCTGTCCAAACCTCTCTGACACAACAGATCCCCAAGGACACTCCTCTGTCTACAGATATAAAACTAAATTCTGTACCACACTATATAAAATATCATTTTACATCTACGAAGAATAGCTGTGACACAGGTTTTATTTCTTGATGCACAGCTACTAAGGTTTACTAATTCTGATACAAGACCAAAATATATTGGTACTACCAAGTCCAGATTTACGTTACATCCATCAGTACCAAAAGTTAGCACCTGAGAGCGCATCTGGGTAAGAGTGCCTGGTTTGGACAAGAGGTGGAAGTGTCACAAATCGCCGTGGAGCCGGGTTCAACTTCAGACTGGAGGCAGCAGCAGCCTGAAGCTGGGAAGACCTGGCGAGCCAAAACTACTGCCACAGTGCTGATCTGCCAGCAATAATTTTGGTGTCTGTTTTATGTTATTTTTTTATTTTATTTTAGTAAGAGTCTAGTATCACTGCTAGACAAGCAGACATGCACACACACAAGCAAACAGCTTATTAGCTCTATGCGGAGTTAGAAAAAAGCAGAGAAGGCATATTGTGTTTTAGTCATACATCACCCCTGCAGCTTTTTCAAAAATGATATTTTTTGTTATAACAAAAAGTTAAGTACCAAAAAAAGTTATCACTGGGTACTGCTTACATTTGAACCATGACAGTTGCAGGTAATGGTACCTGTATTGGTTCACATGTTTATGGTACCCAGCCCTAATTTTATGCTATGGCAGCAATGTAAGAAGATTATGCTGAAAAACATTAATTAAAAATAAAGGAATGTGAGGAATTAAAAGTCTGATTATGGTAATATCTGGTGACTCCAGACATGACAAACTGTTTGTGATGTGGAGGACGATCAGAAGTCTGGATAATATTTCAGTCAGAATTCAGTGAACAGGGAGTTGAACAAGGCTAGGTCACTGTGTGTTCCATTTAAACTTAATAACCTCATAACCTGTATATGATTATGACATATATATATATGGGTACATAACAGCAGAGTCATAGATAACTGTAACCTGTTACTGCAATGTGATTAATCTGTTCCAGTAACAATCAGTGCAAACTACAATGTAATTAAGTCATTTGACAATGAAAAGATCAAGAGTGAAGTCCATACTGAACTGTCTCTGTGGAATCATATTCGTTTACAACTTTAATATACTTCCCATTAACAGCTCATCGTCAACCCAAACAAATGCACTTCTACTTTACATAATAATGCTGCTCAGACTGCCTGCCTTTAATCTGACTGTGCTCTCCAGTAGGATGAAAAAACTATTTAGCTCTGACGTGTGGGTGTGTTTTTTTGTCCATCATCATAGTAGCTTTAGTGATCACATCTTTATACATCCAGGACATTACTGTCCATTGGGAAAAGGAGTCACACGTTAAAATACTGAATTACGATCTCACTTATATTGTCACTTTATTTCCAAGGTTCTTATCTAATAAAGTCAGGATTTTCAGCAGAGCCATAATATAAAATTCAAACGCTTTATCGTGACCTTCCATAAGTCAAACCGCTTTCAAGATCTAAAAGTGTTATTCCTTTTCTGGTTTATTAATGTTGTTTATCTGCTGAGAAAAGTTCTAAAGGGGTAAACAGTCTGGTTGAGTTGACCGTGAAGAAAGCCAAACCCCCAGCAGCATGTAATCAAATGAATGTGTGAAAAAAGTTGTAAAATGCAAGTATATTAAAATATATTCCTGTAAACAGTGCTGGGAGTAACATATTACTGGAATAATAAATAACTGTCGCATTACTTTTGTAATGTGTTACAATAATATATAACTTTTAGGAGTAACAGAGTAATGTAACACATTAGTAATGGGATTCCAGTAATATTATTACATTTACCATGTCAAGTAACGTGTTGCCACCAGAATTTAAGTGTTTATTTTAATTTTTTATTGTAATCAGTAACACATTACTCTACACCAGTGATACTCAACGTATGGCTCATGGGCCAAATCTGGCCTTCATTAGGGTGCTGGGATACTCACTGACAATTTTTGTTATTTGCAGTGAAAAAAAATTATTCACAATGGGGTTTTTTTGTACTTTAAATGTAAATAACGTGCCAGGGTGCATAAAAGAGCATCAACATCGAGCTGTGGGAGAATCCCTGGGACCCCTCAATAGAGGCTGCTACATCTGGATTTACTCTTTGGCAAAAATGAGTGAGGATGGCAAACATCGAAAGGTTGAAACAGGCAATTTATTTATTATACAAACTGATAAATATTATTATTTATTAACTGGTCCCTGGTCTCCTGTCATTTTGCAAAAGTGACAAAGGAAGTTGAGTATACCTGCTCTAAATAGACAATAATACTGTGATGTAACATATCTCTTTCAAAATGAAAGTAATCATTAACATGTAATAAATTATATTTTGAAAGTAACTTGCCCAACACTGTCTGTAAACAGAACTAATTCAGCAACATCTTGTGAGAAAGTGTGTATAAATACACTATGCTTCAATTTCCTTGAAGAGGAGTATGCATAGGATGGGCTTATGAGTCTGATATGTATCTGATGCGATATGTATGTAGCAACAATCTTTCACTGTAGTCGGGTTAAACATAAACCTGTGATATGCTTTTGTCTTAAATCTAATCCTGCTGCAGGGCACGTTAAATATTACTACATGCCTCTTCAAACTTTTATTGCCACTAGCAGACAGTTGTGATTTGAAAGAGCTTGACATAACAAACAATGATTAGATCAAAACCTAAATGAAACAATGGGGAGCAAAGGAGACAAGTTTTGAGGTGAGTATTAACCAGATGTTACATTCCTCTACCTCTCCTTTACACCGTCCTCTCTCTACCTCTCTACATATACCTGGGTGTGAGAGCTGGAGGGACTGGGACCAGGACTGGGAAGGCGAAGGGCTAATTAAATTTTCCAGGCACCACTGGCAGGCATGTTGCTCTTCTAGCAGGGCTATTAATTTAGTTCTGCCCATTACTGTTCTCCTCCTCCTCCTCCTCCTCCTCCTCCCTCCTGTCCTTCTCTTCCTCACCCCTTATGCCATCCATCACACTCTCGGTGCTAAAGGAGGAGGAAGAGAAGGAGGAGGCCTTGGTAAGTGGACTCACTCTGTTGTCTGCTATGGCAAACGTCCACTAAAATAAGAGGAATGGAAGATTTATGTGTGTGTGCTTGTATTTGGGAGGGACCATCGGGCAGGGAGCTCAGGTCGATCCCCAGGAAGCAGTTAATGAAATGAGGTAGGAAGGACAGGTGAATTGTGCAGTATGCACACATATATGTACACACACACACACACACACACACACACACTCTAACACATACACTCTAACACACACACACAGGCCGATGATGAATTCAGCAGGTTTTCTAATGGATCCTGTAGGGGAACTCACAAGTGTATGTACGGTTTATACGTAACTTGGAATTTTAAAGGGTATCAGCTGAAATACACTGATACTACAGATTACTGCTTCATGATAAATCTATCAGTGTCAAATTTTGGTACCTGAAAGCGCATCTGGTTAAGAAAGTATAGACAAGAGTGCTGCCTGGAAGTGGACATCAAAGGCCGCCATTGTCACCTTCTCTGAAAGCCCAAATTATCACTGTAGTACCGATCTGCTGTGATAGATTTGTCATTTGGTCTATGTTATTGTCTACATTATTTCAGTAGTAGCCTAGTATCACTGCTAGACAAGCAGAAAAACATATGAGTGGTACTCATTCCTACCACGTGTTGTCCTATATACCAAGGAATACACAGAATAAATGTTATAACTGAGTTGAGGCCAGTATATTTAGCTCAATCTGTCCTGCTGTTAAAAATCAGATAAGGTCCTGTTAGTGTCACGCCTGCGGCATGATGGATACGATGCTGCTTGTTTGATCAAATACCTATTGAAGACCTATTGATCAATGCTATGCAAGTTATCTGTTACACTTTGACATGAATTGTTTCTAATGCAGTGTTACATGTTGGATTACAGTAGTTTATCAAAGGCTAATCTCAATTCACTTTGATTTGTATTCTCAACATCCCATTATTCTACTGATCGGACTGAATTACAGTAATCACTGCCCTTCAGTGTCCTTCTCTGTCCTTCACTGTCCAACAGCTGAGTGAAAAGTGAATGCCTGTTTGCTGCAGCTGTTTTATGTCAAATAGGAAAATGTGACCAACTGTGTGTCTTACATTAGGTTTATGTGCGACAATGTAAAAATACATTGTCGCTTCTGCTTTCCAGATAGAGCCTTTTTCCCAGCACACAATTTGACTTGCCATAGTAGGAAAATGACAGGTGTAATTATTAACACTAATGATTCCTAAGTACCATCAAGTGTAAATGATCAGAGGCCAGGAAATGGGACCTTAATGGAATGCAGCCATTACTAATTAATGTTGTTTATTACACCTGTGCTTTACCTCGTATGACATGCCAAAATGACTTCTGTGAAAACGGTTGATTGTGTGTTAATAGATGAGACCAAATCAATGGAGAACAAGTCGAACCCTCAAAACTGTATGTTTTTTTCTTCTGCTCTAAAAATATACATTTATGGATCAATAAGCTTCTGCAGAGGAGCTTGTCTATGAAACAAAATCAAAGCTCCCAGCTCTGTGCCACATTACTAGGGCCAGTAGCGTTGGCAGTACCACAGGATTCAGTACCTAATGGTATACATTCTGTTTAAAGCTATTTCAATATGAACATTTTAAAACAATGATGTTTGGTACAAAATATTGTTTGCTGTTCTGTGTAAGGTTGTTGATCTCTGAGGCCTTCAGTGTTAAAACGTAGAAAAAACTTTTAGGTGCTTTAAACCAAAACATCTTCTAAACAGCGCTGTATATATTATGTTAAACTCAGAAAACCCCACAAACTCTTGGCACAGACACCTGCATGTGTGTCTAGACATCATCTCTCTTATAGCTCAAAGGCCTGCCAACTTGCTCCATATGCATTTTTCATCCAAACGACAAAGGCGAGCAGCGAGCACCTGCCTGAGTGTCAATCCACAAGACTCAGACATCTCCTGCAGGAAAAACAGGAGACAAATCCGCTTAATAATCTACATTTCCAGAGAGGGAATTGCTGGAGGGCACAAACAGCCCAGAGCCTACCGGGAGGGAAAATAGAATTACTCTGAACGGTACAAAGCTCTAAAAATATGAACGACTGGTCTGTCTGTCTTGTGTGTTGGAAAATATAAACCACTTGGTTCCTTCCACGTCACCCATTTCCCCCTGCAGAAAACAGAGCTCTCTGTGGTTTTACAGGGACAGCACAAACTCCAACAGCAAACTCTTAAAACACATGGACTAAGAAAAGGAGCCTATATTTAAAACCCATATTTAATTGTAGAAAAACACAGCCAATTCCAGCCACAGGGCCTGAGGCAATAAGCTGAGCTTGCATTGTGACTGGCCTGTTTTCACTGGGGCCAGAGCACTGGCAATGGAAACCTAAAGCTTAAGAGAGAGAGAGAGGAAAGACAGAGAGGGAAAGAGAAAGAGAAAAGGGGGGGAGAGGAAGAAGGAGAAAAGCAGAGTGCAGATAATGAATGAAGGAGAGAAAAAATTAGATTGAGTAAAGGAGAGTGGATAATGAGTGAGAGAGAAAGAGGAGAAAAAAAACGCCTCCCTCCATTCTGTCCTCCTTGTCTTGTGGTGCAGGGTTATTTTTAGCTACGATGGGGAGCAACACGGTGCTGTAAAGGCAATCATTTCTGCTGCGGCACAGTCATCGCTCACCGCGACATCTCTGTCACAGCAAAGGGAAGCTATACACACACACACACACACACACACACACACACACACACACACACTACCACACACATTTATGCATGCATGCACACTACAGTTCAACAAGCACGGCTTTTAAAGGATTGGTATCACTATAAATACTTCTGGACTGAAGCTGCCAATATTGATATTCCCTCTTTTGTGCCACAGCCCTGAAGATCTTAAAACATCACATCCAGCTAGAAACCACTAAAAGCTGCCAAAACCCAGCTTGAAAACTTTTGCTTCTCTAAACTGAAAAAATACCAAAAAAGTAACCCCTTTTATGTCTTTATTTTACACTTGGCGGCTACTTCACAGAGGTCAAGCGTCTCACTTTTAAGTGGTTCTCGTTTTTCCACACATGTGCAGTGAAAACAAAAGCCCCTTCTCAGATGCCAAAGCGTGCATGCCAGCCATAGTGTGTCGGGTCAAACCAATCATGTTGGGGATTAGCTGTGAGCACTTTGAGAGACACAATCACACACACCACTGTATTCCCCAGCTGACATTTACCAGGTCAAGGAGAAGAAACCCTATCACAGAGTTCGAATCAATAGCTCCTCTTAAAGGAATTAAGACATATTTCATTACACAATGCAGCTAATAGCGTTTTTCTCTAAAGATCAATGTTCATATGCCATTTACTTCTCTTCAGAGAATCAGTCCACTTTCTGTTTGTGTCTGCTTACAGTACAGTGTAGTAAAACTAAAGTAATCAAATATCATAATGTCTGTCTTACATTCTGAAATTTGATCCTTGTGACTCTTCACTGAAAATAAAATGGCTCTATGACCAAGTAATTAGTTACTCTTTGTGGTAAGAAGAGCCATCTTCAAGACAATTTACTCAAAATGTGTCCTCACTAGAATTAAAAGAATTACTAATTACAGCTCTGAATGCTGTAATTAGTTATCTCCCCTCACTAGTATATGGGGAGTTGCGCAATTCAATGCTAATTCAGCAAGTACTGTAACTTTGCATATGGATGCCTCGGGCAACAAACTTATCAAATAATGTAAGGGGTCTGAGATGAGAAAATAGCACACTGTGAACACTGCTGCAAAGAATAGTGATGTGTGGAAAACACAAAAAAACCCTCTGCTTCTTAATATAGTATGACTCAGCCCCTGCATTACTATGCAGAGTACGGGATTATGGCAGCCGATTCTGCACATTCCTGGATGTAATATATAAGTGATAGGAGGTATGCAGCCAGTGATTGGAAAGGACTGGCATACTAAGGTACTATCACATCAGCTTGCAAGGCTTCAAAGCAGCTCTTTTATACGTACTGTACGTAAATGAGAGTTGAGACTAATTAGGCCGACAGAAGGAGGAATCCTACAGTTAGCAGACAAGACAGCCAAAAGGCCTGGCTGCAACAGTGCCATGCAGGTGGTTTTTGCATAACGTAAGAATCCTTTACCTGTGGCAAAGCAATCATAAATGATGTCTGACTTGAGGAATGCAATCAGACATATCCATAGCACTTATTTCAAATGATGTCACGCACACGACAGATCTTTTTTAAGTAGTTTGAAGGAAAATATGAATGTATGTGAGGCTTAAGTAAATGCCCTGACTGCATGCTGGAGCTGGGTGATGTGGTTGAGACAAGTGAAATAGAAGTAGAATATTTTTCTGACACTGACATGGGAAATGTAGTTAAAATTACACACATAAACATTAAAATGACACAACACAACCTCTCATTTATGTAAAACAACAATACCTAGAATGCGTATATAACGCACATAACCAGGAAGGTAGTGATCATGTGACCAGGGCTGACAGGCGTAAAGAAGGAAGAAGTATAAAGAGAAAACCTCTGGAAGTAGGTTGGGGTGGTGGATGGATAAAAAAACACAGGACTTTCCCCCCGGGAGACCGGTGTTTGTGTCCCCTGTGAAACCAAGTGAGTTTCACACAGGAGTTATTTAAAGGCACGTCATAAACAAGTTTTTTTCTCCCCAAAACCTAACCTATGTAACTTTTGTTGAGTACATTAGCATAACATTAAGTACATAACATGACATTAAGGACATTAAGTACTTAACTTAATGTTAAGTATGTAACTTGACAACATCCAGTCCTTTTTTTTGCTAAACCTACCTTTCATAACTTTACTTGGCTAAACGTTACTTACCTAATCATTACCTATGTAACTTTGCATTAATTACATAACTTTATGTTCAGCACATAAAATGACGACTCCATTCGGGGGGGGGGTGCTAATTCATTAGATATGTGAACCGTTGTACGTGCGTTTTCGTTCAACATCATATGAACCTTTGTATGAAGATGCATTGCAGTGCCACATCTATGGTACCATTTCAGCTCCCGACAAACAGAGTTTGTTCCTGCTACATTTAGAAAATGCTCTTTCATGTGGTGACAAAAGGTAAAGTGGCATTATTTAACAGATATCTGCTTGAATTGTATTAGTTGGACTGATAATGACAATGTTACTGTTCCTTGTGTCATTTTGGTTGAACCTCATCACACTATCTCGAATGTTTAAAATGCAAATGTTTATTCTTACCGGTGATGAGCTCTCGTACTTCCATGTCATTGGTCTTCCTCAGCAGGCGGACAAGGGCTGGGATGCCATCACAGTTCTTGATGGCCACCTTGTTGTCATTGTCCTTGCCGTAGGAGATGTTGCGCAGGGCACCACAAGCCTTGCGGTGGACTTCAGATTTGGGGTGGTCCAGAAGCCCCACCAGAACGGGAATTCCCTTCAGCTGACGCACATCTTTCTTAATCTTGTCATTTTCGTAGCAAAGGTGCTGCAGGTAGGCAGCTGCGTTGGACTTGACCGGGTCAATGGGGTGGCCTAGCATGGCGATGACCTCGGGGAGGTCTGGGTCACGCCAGCGCGGGTCCTTGCGGATGCTGTCGATGGATGGTGAGCGCCTGCCGCCCATGCGGTCCAGACTGGCCATGCTCCCCCTCTCGGGCTGGGCCAGGGGCGCTGAATACATGCCATGGATATAGGGGTGGCGCTCATCGATCAGCTCTGCCTCAATGGCTTCGTCTGGGTACCCTCTGGAAGACAAAAGAAGAGAGGACGGTGAGGACAAGGGAGACGGACGAGGTAAATGGAGGGTGACTCAGACAGATTTGTCTGAGAGAAGAATTAGGCAGTTGGTGGAAAGACTTTGAAAAAAGGCCAAGTGAGGTGGGCGCCATTGACTAATGAGGGGAAAAGGGAAAGCAGAGGACAGGGTGAGTGAGAGGTGAGAAGATGTGGGCAATGAAGGGGAAAACAGAAGGAGTGCAGGACAGATAGTGAGGGAAAGACGTGGTGATCTGTGGTTTGGATCTGTTATTAACAGCTCTGCCAGAGGGACTGAGGTGGCAATTCCCTGCAATAAGACTGATACAGTAAGCAACGTTCCACTTATTATTCCTCCCTGTCAGGTGGTAGCAGCAAACATGTCAGACATCAACAAACATAAGGTCTTAGAGAGAGTGATTGAGAGACAGGATAAGATTGAACAAAGAAAAAGCAGGCAGTTCACAAAGAAACAGAGACAAAAGCAACACCAAAGAAAAAGCTTTGAAGGAAAGTCTTGTGAAGTTCTTTTTCTTTTTTTTTTTTAAGGAAGCCACCATATAGAGTAGAGAGGAGATCTGATGTGTTTTCCCCCGGGGAACAGAGAAAAGAGCTGTGCTGTCCCCCCAGGGAGGACTATGAGCCCTTATGATGCCCCCGGGGCTCCCTGTGCTCACAGCGCCGAACACTTGCATGCGGTTGCTAAAATGTTAATGGCCATCTCTCTGGGACTTTGCTGCTAGCATTAGCCTCATTAGCACGACTACTGTTAGGGGAACTGTATTGAGCTCTACTCATTTACAGTGACAGAAATAAGTGATGTCCTCTGGGGGAGGAAGAGGGGAGCTGTGTTTTGAGGGTTCGTGGGGGGGTTCCTTTCAATAAATCTCAAGTTTCTGGAAGTCTATTCTATACTCCAGGGTTCTTTACATCAATGCTCTATCAGAACATGAAAATATAACCATTCAGTTCCAATGACGGATCATTTATTGCTACTTGCAACAGTGCGGGCTACTTATTTTACTTAAGGCTCTTTAATCATGGCAACGATTTTTCATTTGTTGGGCCAACTCTGAAGATGGAGTCAGGGGAGCAACATTTTACACTGGCAGAGAAGTTGCAAAGAATATTTTCCAAACTTGTTCCACAAAAAAAAAATCTTTCTGAACACACACCACAGAGTTGTCTAAAAGGATGGTAGAATGTTTGGTGGGAAAAGTTATGACATGGGGAGAGGAATTTAATTAGGGTTGTGTACTTATGCACAGCCTTTATCATCCCCCCACCCACCCCACAGCTTGAGATTTGTTTATCCTCGTTACATAATCCAGCTGGTCTCCTCTCACCATCTTTGATGTATGGTGGTTGGTGGTGCAACAAAATGGTGGCCAACGCCGGTGGTTGGCAGGGAATTCCAGACCGAGCTCTAATTTTAATGAGTTTTATGTTAATTATGTGTTTTTACAGTTCTTCCCAGGCATGCTGGGGAAGAGGGAGGGTGGGTGGGTGGGTTGCGGGGGGGCTCTGCATGCCATCTCGCCTCGGCTCTGGTGTATTCCTCTGTTGATTTTTCTTTTATACAAACCTCGCAGTAACATATTGGCTTTTATGGCAGGACTTTGTGCATTTTACTGCCAGGGAAATCAATACGAAATGAACTGGGAAAGAAACTCCTGGCCAGGCGATGTAACGAGATACTAAATCCCCTATTCAGATGGATGGAAAGAGGATTAATACAGATGGAGTGCGGCACCGCCACAGTTGAATACGGCCCTGTGTCCAAATGCCGCAAGTTCAAAGAGCCACGGTGGCAAACTTTGCTGGACAAGCTTTGGTTGCCATGCTGTCAAGAACAGCTGTGACTCTGGAGGTCTTTTTTAAACAGGTGTTCCTCCAGACTAAAAGAGAAAACACTGATATGAACACAGCGACCCACTGTATAATTTCCTTTAAAAAGTCGTTTTTCCAGCTTTGTGGAATATGTTGTAGAGCCACAAACCTCCACAGGCCGCCCGAGCCACAGTATGGAAGGAGGGGCCAATCAAGCCTGATTACAGAACATCATTTTGAGGACGAGTGCAGCTCTGAGGTTTGGCGACAATGCTGAGCTGCATGACAGACTGCACGGAAAAAGGGGGAAATTTGTGAGTTTATGTGCACGTGCTGGTGGTTACTAAATGCTTCCTTGCATATAAAGGATATAAACACACACTCCCACACTTGGAGGCCATCAACTAGTTTCAGATTGCGGCGGGATATTGAACATGACAGGGCAAGCAGGCAGGAATAGCCCTCCTAAAGAAAGGGCAGTACACAATCTCAGCATCATCACAGTCACATAGCGCTGCATACATAACAACCATCTCTTTCATGCATCTCTCTCTCTCTTTGACTCTCTCTCTCATTATCTGTCACACCGTGTTTCTCACACACTTTCTCTCACACACACTTCAACACACAGATGAGATGTACAGTTGTGCAGATCGTGGCTCATTTAGATCTGGGCCGATGCGGCGGGGCTTTTGGTAAAGCAGGCGTCGCGAGGCTGAGTGATGGGAATGTCAGGATTTGCATTTAAATTGGCGCCATTGTGTGTACAGGGAGGGGTGTATTCACAGGATGTGAAAGGGCTCTCCGCCGCCAGACGCGATGCTCCGAGCATGATTACAGCAGATCACTCTCCTCATGTTAATCGAGCTGCTAAATGTCTGGACTATTCCTGTGTATCTGTCAGAGAATGCGCGTGTGCGCTTGTTTAGTTCTAAGATGCAAAGAATAGAGGGAAAAGATAAACAGTAGATACGAGATGTACGCATGTCGGCAAAACTTCAGCACTCATTTATTTATCTGGACTTTGTCACATCCTTGCTATTCCTCCTTCCCTTCATCTTCTGTCAATTACTTTCATCATCCTTCAATTGCCGCCGTGCCTGACCCTCTTCCTCGGCAGGCTCATGAAAGGAGATCAGCTGAAAGGGATTAGATGCTCGCAAGAAGATGTTTGCATCTCATGTGCACACATTACATCTCTGCCGCGTTTATGAGCTTTTCACTGACTGCTCCTGCCAAGCAGATTGCTCATTCTGAATTATGGGCAATAATTGTTTTATGATGCACAAGAGTCTTTGCGGGACAGAGAAGAAAGACGTGAGAAAAGAAAAAAAACACAGCAAAGCTAGAGTGTTTATGTCTCACCACTTTCTAATTCCTCAGCCTGTTTTGATGACATTATCCACTTCCACTGCTGCTCGACTTCATTCAATTAAGAGCACAGTGACATCACTCAGAAGTTTCTTCTATAATTTAGCGGATGCTTCTGACAAACCGCAAATGTGACAGACAGGAAGTTTAATATTAAGAGGAGTATCTTGCTCTCAGTAAAAGTCTCTTGGCGGGATTGAGGAGGGGGGAAGGGTCTGGATCACTTCCATGAGCTGTTCCCCACAGACAGCAATGGATAAGAATGAGACCCCCCCTCCTCCTCTCAATTAAGAGATGAGTGAATGTGAGTATGCATGTGTGTGTGTGTTTATATGTCTGTGTGTGTGTGTGGTGACCCCTGGATGCAGGTGGGTGGGTGCAGCAGAGTTGGTCGCCCAAGGAGAGATGAGCCATTAGAGATTGGCTTAAAGACGCCCCTGTAGTCTGGCAGAGTTCAAAAGCAGCTATTAATCACACTGGCATGAGGACACACGCTGTCTCTCTCTCTCTCTCTCTCTCTCTCTCTCTCACACACACACACACACACAGAGAGAAGTGCTCATGGACACACACACTTTCTCTCTCTCTCTCTCACACACACACGCACGCACGCACGCACGCACGCACGCACGCACGCACACACACACACACACACACACACACACACACACACACACACACAGAGGATGGGTTGGGATGGGGGAGGGAAAGTAAAGGGAGTGAGATGCAATCATATCCAGACAGTGGGGGGGGGGGGGGGGGGGGGGAGAGAGAGAGAGAGAGAGAGAGAGAGAGAGAGAGAGAGAGAGAGAGAGAGAGAGAGAGAGAGAGAGAGAGAGAGAGAGAGAGGGATGCAGACATGTTCATTATCTGCAAAACCTGAGCAGGAAGGAAGGAAAATGAAATGTCCTTGCCTCCCTCTGTTGTTACAGTCCTGCTTAATAATTCACTGTTTAGGTAAATACAAGGCTAATTGTTTTAGATGTGACACGTTTTTAAATGTTTTTGTATCAAGAAAAATAAATGCTGACCAATGAATGTCTGGAGAGCAGATCCATCCCAGATGAAGTATGGCAAGGAACTTCTATAATGACATATGTAATTTTATATCACGACACAGTCTGCCCAAATAATTCTCACAGTAGAAACAGGATTCCCAAATCTCAATTGGTGGACGTATGTTGCATTTATACACGTATACCCTCGTAGCCCCCAAACTTATGACCAAGCATGTAAAAAAAAGTGTTTCAATTAAAACAGAAAAAAAGAAGTGCACATCATAAAACATGAGTTTTCCACTGTAATTTCACCTTCTGGAGCGACATTTCTTGTGCTGCTTTCAGATGCATTTCACAAGTTTTAAACTCTCTGAAACCTGAGCAATTAGTTGCATGAGCTCTTTGGCAAGAAATGTATCAATAATTGCAAGAAATTAGTAGATTTGGAAATGTTTTTTTTTTTTTTTTTAAAAAAAAAGCTAAGGAAAAATGTATGGGGAAAAAATATACGTATAATTATCCCAATTATTAAAATTATGCTACAGAATTACTGTAATTTTTTAATATTTGCTCAAAGTTGTGTTTGCCCTGTTAAATTCCTATTTATTGTCATTTTTTGTTCTGTTTTTTTGTTGTTGTTTTTAAATAGTTTTCAGGAAATTTTCTTGTACTTTTAACTTCTTGCTATTTTGGGGCCATTTCGTCTTTAAAAAAAACCCCATATAGTACTTTGCTGGTAACACAGGTGAGATCTTGAAGATGACCCTGAAACACTACCACCTCCATGACCTCACCTCTGATGTACACCGTATGCTTCAGTTATTTAAATGAGTGAATATGAGTAATAAATGCTTCCATAAAGGTGTACTACATATGATTCAGAAATTGTCCCACGCTCTGCAGCATTAACAGCTAACTGCTGTCTTTTAAAGAAGCTTTGGTCATTAAGCCATCTGCTTTTCGGTGTCTGACAAACACATCATATGTTCATTAAATGTGACTAAAAGATATTCTCTCATTTGGTGTTTTGGTGGAGATCCCTTCCAAAAAAGCATATGACTCACATCATTGTCAGACTGATGAAACCATCCACTGATCCCTTGTGACCTGTATGGTAGCCTGCGCATTCATTACGTGTCCCCCACTTATTCATTTAGCTTGTTCCTTTAATTTGTCACCATCTGTACATTAGAGATACATTAACACTAGAGTGAGGCTGGCTCACACATTCCTGCACAAAATAATACATCATCATTCCCAACACATGATGGACTCCGCGGCGGTGACAAAATGAGTGCTTGGCGCTGATGCAGGAAGCCGTTTTAGTACTAAATGTCTTCATTTTTGTCAGAGCATAATTGAGGGCTTGCAATGCAATGATAAGCTGTAATTAAAGCGCTTTAATTCCCAGATTCATTACAGCACTTTGGAGTCGCCGCTCCCTTCTTGGAAGAATACTAATCGCGGTGTGAGTGCACAGGAGAGCCTGGGCACTCTGGGAGGGCTGATTGTCACAAAAAGCGCTTACAGTATGCTGATGTTTTTGTGTCAGCTGATTTGGAGTGCAGGAGAGACGAGGGAGAGAAGAGAGAAAGGAAATATTTGGCTTTTTATTTTCTGCTGCAATTAGCCAGGCAGCAGTCAGTCAAGGGTGGCTGTAAACATGTGTGTTTGTGTTTGGGCATTCACGTTAGCAGCTGCCTGCCTTTGTGTGTGTGTGTGTGTGTGTGTGTGTGTGTGTGTGTGTGTGTGTGTTTCTGAAGGGGTGTATGTGGCTGTTAAGGCTGTGTTGTGACACATGTAAGGCAGCCTACAAATTGCCTGTCACAGCAAGCGCCTCTCACTAGGCGGATGGGGGAGTGACTCATTTTCTGAAGATGTGGATTTTTATTGAGTGTGTGTGTGTGTGTCTGTGTGTGTGTATAAATGTCAGAGCAAAGTCAAAGGTGTGTAAAGGCAGAGGGTCTGATTAGAGATCTACTTTTCTCCACATGCACATCAATCCAGGGGGCCTCTAAACCCAGCCAGCTGTGGATGCATGAATGTGTGTGTACCTGAGTTTAATTAAGAAAAGTCTAAAAGCACAACTCATGGGCTGTTGAAAAAATGCTTGCTTAGATCTGGCTTCTGGCCCAAACATTTTGCCCTCAGACTGAAAAAAACTTAGAAACATCCATCTGCCACAGATCGCCAATTGAACTTCAAAAGTCTCCTTCACTTAACCTGAGGGTGAACATTTTTTTCGGCGTCTCTCTTTGGGCTGCAATGAAATGATTGGAAACTAAGGACAAGAGTCCATTTTGGGATGCTATTGTTGGAGGCTAACATGCTTTTTTTGTCATCTGGAGCCAGGGGTCACAATCCTCTCAACAAAGGTTGCACAAAAAAGCCTTTGAGAGATGACTGACCAATGCTTCTTGTCCTCCCCCACTCTCCCTCCATCCTCCCCCCTCTCTCTCTCTCTCTCTCTCTCTCTCTCGAATCATTCCCGCCTCTTTACCTCTGGCACAAACACTTGTTCGCTATCTATTTGCAGGAGAAATGACAATCAAAGACTTGTTTTTTTCTCGCTTCCCTTCTCAAGCAAGTTGCTCAAGGAGAAGAGACATCTGTTTACTTGCGCACGGCGTAATGCAGTCTTTTTTATAGCGGGAGCAAGACGAGTATTCTTTATTCTCTCTCATCTTTAACGGGATGATCTCTTCTCATGTCATGGCGAAGCCTGCGCTCATGCATATGAACAAGAACTTGCTGTCCAATGTAAAAAGAATAACTTGTACTGTACGAACTTGCACACTTTCAAAAAAACATTATTTCCTGCAAACTCCAGCAGGCTGAATCCTTTAACACGATCCGTCAGGTTTTTAACACCAGGTAGTGATGTGTAAAAACAACTGTTATGCAGAATTATCTGTGTAGTGTCTTTGTTCCGAGGTTAAATAGCACTTCCTGTTCAAAAGCAAACTTCAACTCTGTGTATTTATCCTCACCTGATTCGGGGCACATCGCGAAGAGGTTCCCGGTGGGTGCGACCCCGGTTGGCTCCCTGCAGGGTGCGACGGTTGGCAGTGGAGTAATCGGGCTCCAGTTCATAAGGCTCTTCTTCTTCGGGGCCCAAGCTGCGGCGATCATCCTCCAGGCCATATGGCTCAGGCTGGAAGCGCTCTGGCTGCGAGCGGTTCAGATCCACTGTGCTGCTACCCATAGGCACCTGGGGCTGGGCCACGTGGCCGTAGTCATCCTTGCGAATAGGCAGCGTATAGCTGTTCTCTGGCCGGTAGCTGTTGGGCAGGTAGGGGTAGCGCGGCGGCCGGAAGTTGACGCCGCGTGACAGGCTGCCATAGTTGTCCGTCAAATCAGCATAACCGTCGTGCAGGCCGTAGTGGCGAACATACTGGCTCTCGGGCGTCTCTCCGTAAGAATCGTTGTAGGAGTTGTTGTAGGAGCGGGTCAGGGTGGATGTCGCTTGAGGCGTTATGAAGCGGTCGCCTCCATTCTTCATGTAGCGCCGGTCGATGGAGTCGGTGTAGCTGCCTAGTGGGGATGAGCCCTCGGGCATAGGCATGCCGTCAGGGCCCAGGGGCACCTGACGCACCGTCCGCGTGGTCACCGTCTTCACCATCTTAGTCACCTGTGGAGGAGCAGATACAGCGGTCAGACGGAGCTGCATCACATGACAGAACCTAGAACCACTGTGTCACACAATGAAAGAGGCAGACAGATAAACTGGATAAAAAGGAATCATTTATGATAACTTTAATTCTTGGTGTCCGGATTAAGACATGCGCATCATATCTAACGCAGAGGAAAACTTTACGATTTGTGTTAATTCAATCAAACTTTTGAGTTAGTCTATTTTTTATCCCAGGAGAGTATTGTGGTGCATAATAATGTCATAAAATTCTGTTTTATAAAATGATGGGTTCTTAAAGACTCAAAGTTTCCAGTTGGAAATTTGAACTGAAAAGCCCCCTGAAGTCAGATTACCAACTTGGAATGTCAAAGGAACCTAACCAAACCCAGCCTTAAAATCCAATATGGCAGCTCTTGTATCAACAGTAGTGAATGCTGTAGTAATTCTACGGCACTTTTGTCTTACATGTTTCTCACTAAAACAATCATAGACATAGAAGTCCTGTCCAACCTCTATCTGTCATTGTGTTGCTATAGTGTTTGTATGCGCAAATACAGCTTAATGCGTTGTCTTAAACCGGGATCGCAAACAAGGGCTATCCTTTCTAGAACTGGTATTGTAAACAATATCTTGATTTGTTGTACTGGTTAACTTGGGTTTGATGTCATTCCCAGCTCAGACTTTCAACTTCCGACGTACATAAATAATGAGGGGAGACGTGTCCCCCGCATCCCCCTCGAAATCTACGCCTACAGCAGTATCCTGGTGTTACCTTTAATTATAAAGTGGAAAAAGTCAGTGAATGCTATAATAATACGGCAAACACAATCAGCTGAATCTGAACCCACAGTGTTGTATGCACACAGTAGCTGACTCTCCTGGATTGTGCTGTAACAGAGCCATCTTGAAATGCTACAGCTTCACTGGACCTTGAATCCTGTCTGTCCCTGGGGAGCAGGGGAACATCACTCTCTGCAGCCGGAGGACTGTGACAACCAGACCTGCATGTATGTCTCTCTCACACTCACTTCATCCAATAGCTAAAAAACTCCACTTCCTGTGCTGTCTCTGAGGCTGTCTGCCTGGAGAATTGCAGACAGCCCCCCTCTCCACCTCCTCTCCTTCCCTGGGCTCTCCGCCCATACAGAAACCAATTTGCTGCCCAGTGAATTCTGCTGTGGCCGATAATTGGCTATTTTGTCCACGGCTATAAATTCATCTTCAAAATTAATGAGGTTGATGAAAATTAATCGTCATCTGCAGGGGTGCAGGTCTGATGCAGTTCGTGTTGCGCCTGACAAGGTGTCGCAGAGAGGGTCGCTCCCACTTGACGAGCGTAGACCGCCCGTCTGAATTTCTCAGGGAAAGGGAGAAAAAAAATACTCAGCTCATTCCCGCGTCTGATGGGTTTAATTTTGGACACCGTTCGTCTTAATTGTAATATGCTTTCTTTATTTTCCCATCAATGCCATAATTTAGATTTTAATCAGGAGTGAGCAAAGGCATGTAATATTATCAAGAAACTACAACAGGGCATTAACCCTCGCAACAGAGGAGCAAAAGCACAAACAACACGTTGGTTGTTCAACACTGCGTCCTCATTAACTCGGCTGAAACGGAATTGAAATCTTAGCTGGCCTTAGTGTGATTACACCCTGACTGTGAGATACATAACGAAGCCTATTTCAGGAACGCCGAGGTTCATATCCGTGTTCAGAGTAATTAGTGAGTAATTTATGTTTGTTTCTGATGCCACTCCGCCTTGGCTTTGCGCTAGTTAAAAATAAAGAGCTCATTTGCTCGAGTCACATTAGCTAAAGCATATGTATGACCTTGGAATAACGAGCTCACTTTCATCCTCGTGATTCTCTGTGGTAAGAACGCAAACAAGGCTGCAGTGGTGTTCATATCATGAGTCCGAATGCTAACTCTGGGCCTCAAGGGGACCACAGGGGCCGGGGGCTGAATGTCAAACCCTGAATACAGCGATAACACCGGCATATTAAATGTCATTTATTAAATAACACTGACTTTAGTTTTTCATACGCTGTATTGATTTTCTGGAGAGATACAAGGGAACCTGGGCCTTGGGAATAATGTCAGACTTTTTTTTTATCTGTAACTGGTCATTTTATTGTTCTTTTATTTATCATCATATTTTATTCTATTCTATTCTATTCTGGCTGTCAGAGCTGAGAGGAGAGCACTGTGAATGCTACAGCATCCCAGCCTTGACATGCCCAGCTCCCTTGTACTAACACAGCTTTTTAGGCGATTTGCAAGGGGCTGCAAAGGGAGCCATCACACAGTTTTCAAAACATTCTTTGATGTACGCTCGAGTTCACAAGGCGTTAAACCGTCGCGCGAGGGGAAGCGAGCGGAGGCAAGGGAGCTGCATTTCAAAAGGGGCGTCTGAAATATGCTAAAGCCGAGTAAACAGGGGCTAAAAGAGAATTGCTAAAATGGCGGAGAGTGTGAGTATATGTGAGCACATTTAGAAATACTATACGTTTGTAATGTGGAAAGTCATGGTCGTGGCTGAAAAGCATTTGAATAACGACTGCAGGCAGTTAGACACAGGCCTTAACTGTTTACCAAACTGTTAAAGAAATGGGGGGAGAGGCAGCAGGCGTCAAACTGTCCACTTTACAGCTCTGTAAGAGGTTTCACAACCTCTGCAGCACTCATTTTATTGAGAGTTTAAATGGACGTGGTGGCCAGGGGGGAGAGTGGGGGAGGACAGGGTGGTAATTCAGATATTTAAGAAGCCTATGATCGTGATGCCTGTGATTCATTTTCAGACCATCTAAAGAGCACCTGCGAGGATGGCAGAAATAGAAATTGTTAGTTTCTCTGCAACGCTACAACATCTAAGCGGCTAAATGTGGGCCTCTTTAAAATGTTAGAGGAACAAGGGGGGCAGGCGGGGGAGGGGGAGAACACAGCAAACATCACACATGGTTCGGCATCCTTTACTGGTTCTGTCAAAGGTGGGGTGGGAGTCAAGATGGGGATCGGTGTGGGCGTCCGGGTGGCAGGCCTGGACTCCCCTAACAAGTTGTCAGTCACCATCACAGGGTGGTAGGTGCAGCGGGTGATGGTTTTGACCACTTTGGTCACCTGGAGTTGGAGGGACGGGTAGGTAGAGCTCTCAGTAATCTGCATTAGATGTCATTATTCGTAGGTGTACCACCAGCCTGTTGCTTTTGCTCTACACTGCACACTTTTAAGCTCCATATAGCTGCATAAAACCTAAGAGGAGAGAGAGTGTTCTTGCTGCGCCCCAGTAACTATTTTAAAGACTGCTTGCTGAAGTTGATAGAGTCTGTCTGGAATAAAAGCAAGTAATGCACTCTGTGTGGCAAAAGCGTCTGTTCTTTATTCTGTCCTCTTCAACAGTGGCACCTCATTTTTCAGAACAGCTGTACCTGATAAACTAAACTCCTACCTACTCAAGGTTGGCTCCCCAGCGTGTGCGCGCTAGTGAAAGTGCCTTTTATTTGTTTGTGTGGTCTGCCTCCGTTCTCATTAGCTCATATCCAGAGGAAAAGAGGAGGAACGCTGCTTTTATTGGCCCAACGCGGCTCTTCCTACGACATGACTGGTGTTCCATTCAGAGTGTCTGCCAGCAGGAAGAGAGGGCTGGATGGTGGCCAAGGGGAAAGCACGGCATGCTGGGACAGGAGGACGGACGTGGATCTAATTGAGCGCAGACATGCGCCGGGAATCGTACACACATTCAGGGTCCAGGCCAATCCGCTTTGAGTTGAACTGATTGAAAACGTAAATAGAACCAGCAGTTAATCTGCTACTGAAAGGCCGGTCATAGTTGTTTTCTAATTGTACATGAAAAATTGAATTTGTCAGCTGAAATGTACTCTGATCCCCAAAACAAACGCACGCTTGAGTGCAGCCTCTTTGCAGCTGATATTCTCTCATATACGTTAGCTCCATCTTGGTACCAATTTTCTTTCTTTCCCAGTATTCTAACTAGTTATACTGCTGATACTAAATCAGCTAGAAACATGTTTACCACCGAAAAAAAGCTTTTTTTTGCCTGCAAATCAGGAAGATAGGAGAAGCTTGTGCGTTTCATCCTCCAGTAGTCAGATGGGGGATAACCATCAAGGGAAAGGAGTGTGTTAGCATTAGACAGTATGGTAAGACTTTGGTTCAAAAGAAAAAGATAAGCACATAAATAAAACTGTGAGTTGCTGCAAGATGACGATGGAGATAGAAAAGGAGAGGGGGTGAAAAACAACACATGAAAGTGTGTCAGAGAGAGGAGATGCGAAGAGGACAAAAAAGACAGGGGGAAAGTGAGAAAGACAGGAGGAGAGGGTTTCTTTGGGGTAAACTCTTGGCTAGGTCTGGATCCACTTGCCACCACAGTGTTGGCTTCCAAAAGTTCACCCTCAACATTAATCTGCTTTTCTCCTTAAAGTAACTTCCAGAGAGCGTCCATTCTCTCTCGTCCCAGCAGGGTGGTGGCCCCTTTAAAGGAGCGTCCTTCCTCTTCCCTTCCTCAGCAGCAAAGCCCTTGATTAGTGTGATGTTTAACTGCACATGCTTGTGTGTGTTATCCCTAAGAAGGTCTGTGTATGAATTCATAAAATCATGTGAGTGTGAGTGAGTGTGTGTGGCCAATCCCCTCGCAGTAAACAGGCTGGAGGGCAATGGGCCCTCCCTGATGAGGGATTAGACCAGGCTTTTTAATTACAGTTTCACAGTCCCCAGAGTAGGACCTCCACACAGCGCTCTCCACTCCTCTGGAAGCCTACAGCAGCTGCAGTTGACTGTGTCTACGTTTACATCCCGAGTCTCAAGCCAAATGTTGCAATATCAGCTTGTCTTTGAGGGTACGTCTCAAAATGTGGAGGCAAAAGGGAAGAGCTGCAAACCCCCACCTGATTTTTTCAAAAGGAAATCTGGCACGGATTCAGTTGGGAATTCCTCTCCGCGCACAGAGAGAGATGAATTCAAACTTACAAGTGGAATGCAGACTGTCTTCCGAAACACAATGAAAAGGCACACTTGAAATTCTTCAAAAACTCCAACCTGACACCAAGAGGAGGACATTCTGGTTTGAGCAATTGCAGATTACTGATGCTGCTTGAAATGATTTTTCTCAGTATTGGGGTCTTCAAAGTGGTAGCAAATTACTTTAGGGAGCCAATGTACAAAATGTACAAAGAAATGGTAATTCATACCATTAAAAAATAAAAAACCGAGCTATCACAAGGCTACAGCTGGCAACAAAACAAACCTAAATAAGTAAAAAGTCATTGAAATTATAATTCCTAACACGGGGATTTATAGTGTGTCCTCAGGATGTTATTTCAAGATTATAGTTAGCAATTCAAGGCACATTTTATTCCAACATTCTTACATATGGGACGTGTTATTGGTGCTGAGCGGTGGTATTTTGTACCTCCTATAATGTCAATGCGAGACGATGTAAGACAGAATATAAAAGACAGAAATAAGGAGAGATCATGCAAAAAAAGAAAGGAGGAGAATGGGTCTTGTCCCAGAGGGGTCAATGCAACAAGCAGCGAACTGTATTGTAGAGTATAGACTGGAGCATTATTTGGCTTGTGATGAAGCAGACTTTGTTGCATAAGGCTGCTGTAGCCTGTGTGGGCACACATAAAATGGTGGCATGGTGGTTAAAAAAAGCCATACTGGTATAAAAGTCCACTCACCTTCACGTTAGATGAGATATCCTTACAGAAAAACAAAGGAACAAAAGTAGAGGACGAATCAACAAAAGAGCTTTTAAGAAGCACAAAAGTAGGAGAACACCAGGGGAGTTGGCTCATAATAACACAATAATCAAATAAATGAAGCCATGAGAGGGAGATGAAACCACTTTGGGCTGTAGGATTATGGGATTTAGAGTTCTTCAGGGTGGAAGTCTGGGAGAGGAGGTACAGTGCCTTGCTGTTTGGAAGCGGTAATCCATAAGCATAATATGAAGCAATATTGAAATGGATCAAAGGGACTCTGGGGGGTTTTGCAGCTATGAGCTCAATGGGTTCTCTTTGCCACAATAATGCAACTGCTCTGAGGTGTCCTGCTCAGGTGTGATAGTTGGTAACAGGCTGAATATCAGCTCTGTGCAGCAGATTATATAAGAATCATCAGTTTTATCTGTAGGTCACAGCTAACTTTCCGAGTCCTTTTGCTTAGAAGCATTCCAGAGTTGAACATTTTTTAACTGCTTAAAGCATCTAACATCATTACAGTATGGAAAAAGGGAAATCAACACCCCAAAAATTTACAAATGTACGTGTGTTTTCCTGCCATTCTCTGCCTATACGCTGGTTCCACTTTTGCATCTTACCTTGGTTTCTGTGCGCCTTGTGGTGCCGTCATCCGAGGTGACCACCGAGACGTGGGAGGTGGGGGTGCCGGGGTCCTCCTCTATGGTGACCGTCTCCTCCACCACCTCCTGCGGCTCCTGCATCATAGCCAGGGATGTGGCGTTGCTGGGGCTCTGCTCCTGCACACACAGAGGGGTGAGGGGAGAAGTTAGACAATCAGGAGTTAACGGATAGACTTTCATATTCAGTCGTTTGAAAGAGTGGAGAAAACAGCACAACATTGAGGTAATCTTCCATTAGATACACGACAAGATGAAACTTTAATTGGGCCACTGCAGCAACAAATTATATTAGAATCCAGCAGAGAAAAATAGAGCATAAATAAGAACATTGCAAATGAAGGGTATTAAATATAATGCCACCCACAATTTGCTATGCGAAGCTGGAGCATTAACTAGAGGAATGGAAAGTGTGAAACACAGTACATGAATAATAATGTGTGGAAAATAACAGCACTAAAATATACTGAGACAAGGTGATGAATGAAAAGTGTTTACGGTATACAAATAAGCAAATGTGATGTGACACACTGTCGCCTCACTGCAAGAGGGTTCCCGGTCTAAGCCTGCTGGTTAGCTGGGGCCCTTCAGTGTGGAGTTTGCATGTTCTCTCTGTGCTAGTGTGGGTGTTCTCCAGGTGTTCTGGCTACCTCCCACAGTCTAAAGAGAGGCAGGTTAATAATTGTGGACTCTGAGTTGCCCATAGGTGTCTATGTGTCAGCCCTGTCTGGCAACATGTCCAGGGTGATGGAAAAAATTGGCAATATTTAGATTATCAATCATTGATTAGTGTTGGAATTTCTAACTTCAATATAACATGAAAAATATTCAATACCAAATACCATTTTCAATACCACAGGGAAAAAGTGACATTGAGGGCATACAATTTAAAATATGTACTATAAAATAAATATACGAAGGCTTAAACATAACATCGCAGACTTTTATTTTCTTGGTTAGTAGCAGAGATCAAAATTACTTTAGTAAACATTCATTTTAAAAAAGAGTGAGAAAGCAAGGCTCGTACTGGTGTATCGATGCTGCAGAAAATGAGTTTTGATACCACTTTGGATAGTCAGAACGTATGTATTGATAAATCAATATTTCTGACAGCTCACATCTGCATATCCAATAACTTCAGTGCAAAGTGAGAACCTCGAAACATATTGTCATCTTTGAGATATGCCTTTATTCTTGAAATCTCTATGGCAAATCTGTGCCACCAAACACACCTCCTTCCTAAACAGAGCCAGTGCCGAGCAAGAGGCAAAGACAAATACAATCAGGATATTTACTGATATCATCTCACAGCCATCACAGGTCCACTTAAACTGAACTGAATCAAAATTGTATCGTGGTAGACTTTGTGATTCCAGAAAATATTGTATAGTTGCCATAAGAATCAATATAACATCATACTGCAATAAAACTAGTAATTTACACACCTAAATACTACTACACATTGTTTATTGATTAACTTTGTCAAATATGCAATGTAAGAGCCACTGAGATGCCCATCATCACAGAACATTGACATTGGACCCCTGATTAGATTAATTAACAACAAGTTAAGTTATTAGAATAATATTTGCACATGGTAAATACAGTATGGTATGATTGGGGTTAGTCAACTAAAACTAAAAATGCTTATGGAAAGATTGTGGTTATCACAAAATAAATTATGGTACAAGCCCCTTCACCACCTGAATCTCTGCACCCTTACTTGTCAGTCATCTACATAATAAGGTTCCACAGATTATTGCTTGTAACAGCACTGTAAATATTACATCTGTAAACACACACACACACACACACACACTTGACAATGCCTATATACTATACAAGAAAAAAAAACAATAAAGACATAGCTTTACAAGTTTGTTTCTTGTCCTGGCAATCCATGATTTATTTGGCCCTGATATTATATCCAAACACTGCAATGCAGGGTAGCTTGCAACTCCTCACCTCTTGAGACTTCAAATTGAGTTAAATTTCTTTCAAGGTAAGCAAAAGCCTGGAGCACTGTTTTTGATTCATATTTCATTGGGAGGCCATGGATTTAAAGAAAAAGTGTCCATGGGCTAAGGATGAAAGGGAGCACAGAGTCTCTTGTACCCCACCTGACCCTGTGTGAATGCGTGCGAAATATGTGCTTCCTGCTGCACTTCCTGCTGATGGAAAATGATATGAAGTCAGTGGTCGGAGGTGCAACGCCCTGGCATTGCCCCGCTGCTGTGCATGAGTGTGACAACATTACAACTCTCAAGATGGAGAGGGGAAGGAAGACATTTGAGGCAATCACTGATAACCAAAACAGCACGAAGCCAAGAGAGGGAGAGGAAATCAAAAGTAATGGAGAGGGCGGAGAGGGAAACAGTTGGAGTAGAACGGTGTAGTGGAAACTGGAGTTTTTCCTTAGAGTGGAAAAGGAGGAAGCAGCGGGTTGTGTACTTATAGTGTAGATAGATGTAACTGACCCTAAGGATTTTATTCATGATGCCTGACATGCCATTTGTATTGTGTACACTTCCTGTTCCTTTAACTACGTGGGGGGAATGTAGCTTTATTCATAACTGTGACAAAACACCAACCAATTTATCTTCAAAATGTAGTTTTTTAATTTAAATCTTTGACCCCCATTAATCTTAATACAGACGAAACATCAAAGCTGTGAAAAACAAAAAAAAATCCCCCCAGCGTCCCATCTATTGTCTTAAACTATTTGCAAATTCACCTCACGCAGAAAAACGGTAAAAACAACTGAACCAAGCCGGCTATTTTTATCCGACCAATTACACCAAGCTGGAGGGAGAGACAGAGTGAAGGCCAAGGAGAGAGCAAGAGGAAAAGTTTCACTGTTGTTCTCCTCTGTGTTTGGCTGAAACACTACAAGCGACGCCTCATGGAGTGAAACTGCTTGTTTTCCTCACGTCTTGGAAGGCACTAACAAGTGAACACTTCGTCATTGATTGGCCAACTCCTCTCAGGCTTCAAAGCCTCACACAGTCCTCATTGATCTCCAGTCCTTCCTGCTGATCAGTCAGAAGTTTGCACTTTTTTCAGGAGGATCTTTTCGTCTGATCCCAAAACCCTCCAGCCTCCATGTCCCTGCTGGGGGAATGTAACTGGGCCCTTGTTACGGGCAATAACCTCCTTCAGCAACACCAAGAAACTGAAAACATTCTCCTTTTACCTGCTCCACTCTGTCCAGTAACTGAGAGTCAATTAGCACCCTGAACTAAGCTGAGTTAGGTCATTACACACGGCGAAAGGTTCCAAAATCCCATTATTAGGGTTAATGACTGGGAAGGCTATCTGCTGCATAGAAAGAGACACATTTATTTACACACAACCATTGCTAAACTGAAATAAGACTTAAAAAAAATGGACCTCAGGCTACACAGCACAGCTATGCTGGGAAAGGTCTGTAATGGTATTCAGAAAAGGTCAGTGCTGATTAGTTGCTTCCAATCAACATCCTCGTTCTGTTCAATTATAAATATGAATTACCTTCCTTGGCGCTCGGTGCTAAAAACAATGGATAATAAACCTTGTATGAAAAGTGTTTAGAGAGCTAGTTTTAAAATGTACAATGTTTTGACACATGGAAGTGCATTAAAGATTAGTTTAGCAACCAAAATATGGCCTTGTTTAGAAACAGAAGTGCGAGGCTTGCTGAATACAAGGTGTGTCGGAACACATACGGTCTTGCCAGGTCCTTTGTCACTTATTGGTTGCGAGTTGCAATTCGAAAATGAATCCAGAGGCCTCTAAAGATTAAATTTATTTACTATTTATGGCATGTTCCACTACAAAAAAACATGCAGCCCAACCTGTCACGTTACGTGCTGTCATCTTTCTGAAATACATAAAAGCATCTTATCTCTTTGTGAACACTCCATAAAGAAACAACTGAATACTGTTAAAGAAAGACAACAGCCCATTAAAAATTCAATTAAGATAATTATGCCACGTGCATGTGTACCAACTTGCATGCATGGCGTGATTTATCTTTTCTTCTTCTATGCAGAATGAGGCAGACACTGTGTATAGAAACTCTTCCTTACTAAATAAGCACAATCACTGTAAACGTTCCACCTCCTTGGCTCTCTGCTAATTAAATCTGGACAAACGAATTGCATTCTTATGATGTTTCGTTCCTTTGAAGGCTCATCGGTTGAACCCAGAGGAGATACCGTCAAAACAGCAGGACCATCTTACAAGAGTTTAAAACACTGACAGTGGACAGAGTGGAAGGATGGCTCCTTAGAGGCTCGCTGACAAACTGGCTTCTTGATCCAAGCTTAATGCGGTGTCCCTCGTTCACTTTCCTCTCGTCTCTGCGTGCACTAAGTGAGAGAGTGGAGTTGAACTCGACATTAGAGCCCCTAAATAAATGATTAAAAGCCGTCTGGCTGTGGGCTAGCACAGCAGTCTGCCGGTCCCGGGGGAACACCAGGCTGATTCGGAGTCGAGGAGACTCAGGAAGGCATATCCTTTAGTCAAGGGCGGGAGGAGAAGTGCGCAGTAAGTTAATGACTGACCTCAGAGAGATGAATGATAAAGTGGAAGATGAGTACGAGGGAGGGGGAGGAAGTTCCAGCACATGCAAGTCTTTTGGAAATGGTTTTTATTTGCCACTGGAACAGTAGTAAGCTTAACGTCTGTCAGGTGAGCTCATGATCTGACAATTGCTGGCTAAAAATCCCTGATCAGCTCCATCAGCAGAACAAGAGAAAAGCCCCTAAAAAATAAAACCCAAAGATCCCCTGAGCAGAACGTCTCGACACACCTGTTTCCCTGGAACAACTATGTCTGTTTTGTACAGTGTGCCATAAAAAATGTGAAAGTCAGCTAGAGTCAGACCAGGATAAAGAGGATAAAAACACATTAGGAGCACCTGGGAAAGAATACAAAACACAAGCTTTTATAAACCCAGGCAAGCCTATCTGTTAAGGATCAGGTTTAAATACATCTTAGGGTTCCTGAGCCCAAGTAAATAACAAAGCGACAAGAATGTTTGTCTCCTTGCCGAGTCTAAAAAGCCCTGCCAAGAGCTGGACCCCACTTCTGATGAGGAGGAAAGAGCCTGCGAGAGCTTTGCCAGTTAAATCACTTCTGTTCAGCCAGTGGTGGAGGAGAGACGGAGGTCTCAAACAGACAGGGATTTGGCTCTGAAGAAGGCCTGAGGATTTGTACAACCTGAACTTTATTCATCCTGGTGTGGTAGGCTTTGACTAGCAAAGAAGAGGGCTGCTTGGTGGATAATGGAACCTCACCTTTCAGATCAGGGCCTTGACGACAAAGACTATAACACTGCATAACTCTTGAATGTATTGGAGTGTTGTTGTACTATAAAGGGAAAGGAAATGTAAATTCCATAGCTACTTTTACTACTTCCCATTAAACTACATGAAAGCACTGTATATAAGGCCCCGAATGAGAAGAGACTTAAGACTTGTGCTCTTCTTTGTGCGACGTTCAACGCGATCAATGCCTCCAAAAAATAATACCCTTGAAAAGAGCCCTTGAGCAATCTGCGACAGAGTATATTCCATTACAATAGATCATGCGGGGACATACGGCTTCTTAAGAGAGACTAATCTCAACCATAATGGATTGCTGTGCCACGAAAAGAAAAGAAGGAGGAGGAGGAGGAATACAAAGGCAAGAGATGAAGTGATACAGCGGTGTCAATTAGCGGCGGCTCGCTATCTGCCATCAATCCACACCCATTCATCATCTGCGTTCAATAAGCTGCTCAGTGTTGTCTGAGGATGGGGAGATAGAGTGGAATTGTGGAAAAGGAGAGAGCACACGCAGATAAGGGCTTTCCTTCCCCAGGGACAGAATCATCAGAAAACTTCAGTTGGAGTTAAAAGAATGACTCATCCCTGCAATAGGTGTCCAAGGTGTACAGTATAAATAGTACTCACATTTTATTGATGTTGTAGTGATAGTATTAGGGATAAAAATAGCAATGTGGATGAAATAAACAGTATAAGGACTACTCATTAAGAACTAGCTCTCAAATGTCTCAAATTATTGAATATAATCTTTAGTTTAGGTGTTTGCTGATCTAAGTTAGGTAACTTTTCAAATTTTAGAATAGATTTTAATTTAGCAAAGTTCATAATATGACACTTGAGTGGGACGGCATATTTTGTTAAATTTCGTTTTCATTTGATTTCATCTACTTGCACCATTAAAAACAGTAACAGAAAACAAGTCAAAAAGAATACAGAAAAACATGTGCCGGAGAGGTCAGAAACCCAAATGGGCTTTTAGAAATACCTCGGCTAAGGTAATACAATACATTACAATACTTTGATGAACTACAATAAGCAACGAAAATATTAAGACAAATTATGTGTGTGTGTGTGTGTGTATGATAAAAAGTAAAAATGTTTTATGTCTTTGTCTAATCACTCTCTAATAAAGACAAATGCTCCAAAAATAGACAAATAAGAGTTAACGGTACTTGTATATTCCCAAACTAAAGTATAAAAAACATTCTCGTTAAGGCATCTGTGCTGAAACTTTGGTATTTTACAGACAAAATTTTCAAATAATTCCGTTCGTATAAGTTCGTATATGCAACACATATTCTGTTTCAATACAAAAAATGTTTTCTGGGTTTTTTTTTTTAAGTGCATTAACTCACAGAATATGAATGTTTTTATACAAACACCATTTTCATTTACCAAAGGAGCCAAAGTTCTCAAGTGAGTAATACTGTAAAACAGTGTATTTAAGCTCCCAGCACCTACTGCATCTGTCACTTGATGGGCCTGCTGCCACCACTGAGGCTGTGAAGTATTTTTCGGACCCATCCAAAGCCTCACCTCCTTCCCAGTATCCACCTGTAAGTTTGGAGTCTCAGTTCCCCTCAGTAAGTTATCGTTGTCAATCCCCATTCCCTGCTGTGCTTAGGTCCTTAATGGGGAGTGATGAGATCAGAGAATAGACAAAGTTTCCATAACAATCCATCTAATCTGAGCTAGCTGACTGGAATAAAACACAGTCTAAAGGTGTTTTCATGTTAGATGTGATTGATTCACACCCTGCCCAAGTACAATTGTCTAGCTTTCACATTGGTAATGTTGTTCCATACATGAGCACACTTGAATCATCATCTACGAGATGTTTTTGTTGTGCTACAGTGTATGAAAGAGTGCCGCAGATAGACACTGCTGCCCTGGCGACCGTCATCAGCAGGGACCAGCGGAGCAGTGAGGCGAAGCTCAGCTCCTGGCCAGAGGAGGAGCTGCTCCTGTTGGGCACTGAGCTCTTTGTCCCCCCCTGAAGCTCCGACTGCAGGTTGAAGGCAGCAAAGTCAGACCTGGGTCTGTGCTGCTGTCTGATAAAGAGTCATCAGTACTGAATTCTCAATGTTTCATAACCTGCCACAAACGACTTGTAGTTGGGTTAAACAGCAGTTCACTTCCGTGTTTTGCTACTGTTGGTGTTAATGTGACTGGGGGAAGCATCGAAATGTATTTTACCACAAAAGTAAAGGACCACCTTAAGACCTATACCCTAAATTTAGCTTATTTCAATAGCTTTACCTTTTTGTCAGACAGATCTTTACAACACAAAACTGGCGCTGTTACGGTGTGCTCTCCTCAGAGCCACCAGAGTCCTTTAATGAAAAGTTAATGTACTCCATAGAGCAAAGTGAGTCTCTGGTCTTCCGCTGCTGGTTAGTTTGAGTTACTGTATGACTTTTGGAATCAAACTGTATTAGTTTTCTTATCTGACTATCCAAACTGGGAGCACTAATAGCACAATTCTCAATGAAGGCTCAGTCACGAAGGACTGTCATTGGTGTCCTCCCTACCGCAGTGCTATATATTCATTTTGGTCTGTACCAAAAATGTGCTGAGCTCAGTACCCTGTAAACCTACAGTAACAATAAGGACCAGTTTTTAGGTTGCACATATCAGCACTTGCAAGCAAAATATTTTTCATTGAGCTTAAACTTTTAAAATTTGTGGAGGGTCAAAAGAGACATTGAGAAAGCCAATCAACTGCAATAAATAATTCCCATGAACAGCACCAAATGTTTACGGTTATTAGAGGTGCACATGAGGACAACTCTCCCTCTCATCCCTACACAACCTCAGTGAGCAGAATTTAGATGTGCATGTCTCCGTCTGAACACAGTGGGAGGGCGCCTGCGGTTACTTTCAGGTTGAGACAACAGAACCTGTCAGATCGCCACCTGGTCATGCATACCGGAGCGATCAGAGTCACCTTCCTTCCTGATGCACACACACATTCACGACAGGCTCAGTCTCAGCCTGACCCCTGTGCAGTGACTAACAGGATTTCGCTCCGGAGACATGCCAGCAATCATTACATGGCTCTTACACAATTAATCCTCCAGCAAAGATCGCCTGGCTAACCTTGGGTTGTCCAATTTCCCATCAGCCCCTTCTGTTTCTGCCACCTGCCCTCTCGGCAGCTCTCCACGCTGAACAATCACATGATGAAGTTCAAAAGAGAATGAGAGAGAAAGAGGGATCGTGTGAGAGCGTAGTGCACCGGGGTGACCCGTAAAAAAAAAAAAAAACGACAGTGAACCGTGGTCGTGTGATCCAAACATCCAGCCAAAACAAGGTTTGTTTGTGGGATGAAGCAGAGGGGAAGTCAAGTAGAGGAAGGGGAACTGAAGAGGCTGACAATGCATGGCAGAGGCCCAAAGCAGCACGCTCTCCCAGGGTGAAAAAGGAGAATGAGGGGCATTCAGTCACATCCAAGGCCAGCCAGGCAGGCTCCGTCTCAGTTACAGCCAAGGCAGATGTCCCAATGACCCGACGTCCAGCTGACCTGGTGCTGGGGTGTGTGGTGGTGAACTCCGTCTATTTAGGCTTTTTCATGCGTGCTTCAGCTTTAAAAAACCTTCTAGTAAACTGCTTTAAGGGGTAAAGCACACACAAACAAGCACACACATATAACTGTAGGGGAGAGGGCCAAAGTCCTGACGATGCAGCTGGGAATGATGGGACCTTAATCTCTCCTTCTCTGGCAACTGATCCTGGGCCAAATCTGGGCTTCTCTCCCCCTCTCATCTCTTTCACGCTTGGCCTCCTGGTTTCAGACGCCTCCATCATTTCCCACCCCATTCCTGCTTTTTCTGCCACTTCCCTGAAACCTCCGCCTATTTTCCCCCCGTGCCACCCCTCTGTCGACGCGCCCTTTTGTTCTTTTGCACCAGTGCCTCGACAAAACTCGGGTTAGTCCGACCACTTGACAGACTCGGACTCTAAAGGAAGGAGGCCACATCCGAGCCTCACAACTAACCGCCAGGCCAAAGGAAAAACCTGCAGCTATGGATTGATTGCTTCCCGACGGGGCATCGCGACCACATTTTCCCACTGCGAACCGTCTTGCTAGCAACAGATGGAAACCGAGCTCAACCCAAAGCAACATTCGACACCATCCTAATCTCTGGAATGGCTGATATTCCCATTCAAATTGGCCGGGAGATGTTTTGAAACCTTGGGTAATTTCTTACATGTGCCATCAATTATTCACTGTGCATACAAACACACTTGCACACATGGAGTCACATACCACATATGCTTGGGCCTGGAGTCAAGTTAGGAGTGAAGCATGCAGAAAGTCACTCTCAACATGGAATTTGTGGTAGAAACTCGAGCAGCGTGGAGATAAATAAGTTGTGCAGATTTGCAGTAAGCAGACAAAGAGATAGAATGAGGGAGGAGAATCATAAATAAAGAAAACAAAAGGAGAAACCACATGGAACCAGAAGAATAAAAATAAAACAATGAGCGTTGGAGAGGGGTCAGCGCTCGTGGCCGGGTTTTGATTGTTTGGACAGCGGGTGCGGCCATGAGAGAGAGAGAGAGAGAGAGAGAAAAAGAAGAACTCAGCACTGTAGAAGCAGATTAGCGGTAGCTGGCCGCGGCCGACAGGAGGTGGGGTGGTGGGTATGCCGTGATGGCGTAGCTGGGTTCCTGTAGGGTGGGTTGTTTTGCAGTGCCCCTCCCGTCCGCCTCTGGATCACTGTCAGCACGGCTCTGTCAGAGGACTGCTGATTGCAGTGTGCGGGAGAGGCTGTGAGACAGGCTTTGCCAGAAGCTCAGTTCATGTGAGGTCTGCTGGAGATTTAGGGAGTTGGACAGGGGACATATGCTCCACTTCCTGTCAGGCTACCAGCGCAACACTTATTGTCCCCCGAAACCCTTTCTCCAAAAACTGTCTGCATGTGCAGCCGCAGGGTGTCCCATTTAACAGAAATTTACCCCCCTCCCTCCATCTCTGGCGTTCTTGCCATCTCTCTTGTGTAGAAAACAGTAAAGCCTGGGGCAGTTATAATGGAGGACTACTAACAGGCTTAGCGGGGTGCTCTCACTGTTTTAGGAATGATACTAAGTGTCCTCCTTTGGGACTGTGGTGGTGGGGTTTGTAGGGGATACTTGACATGAAGGGGGCAGGATGTCATCAAAACAGTGCTCCAAGTTCTCAAACTATTTTATGTCATGAATTCCTAAACAGACCCCTGTGAACTCGTTTGACAGAATTTGTGCTTCTTACTTATTTACTTCCAAACTGTAGAAATGTCTACACTGCCTGCAGTATAGAGGTGAAACTTGCAACTGCATCCACTTGAATGCATTCTCTAGTTAGGACATTTTGGAGCAAATTAAACTACTCTTCATCCAGACAGGAAACCCCCATAACCTTCTGAAGGCGGCCAGGAACCCCAAGGCAGCTCCGCCATCACCAGCTCTGAAAAACCCTTGTTGCACACAGATAACACCTAGCAAAGCAAACGCAGTCTATCACAATAACTGCGACTGCTTTTCAAATATGCACTCAGTCAAACGTGATTAACTCCCCCTCTGGGGATATTTTTACGGCCTTGTGCCAACAGCCTGGTAAAGGATTGGGCTCATTTTGCGGCCAGTGGTATGGCGTCAGAGCCAGAGGCGGAGGACAAGCTGGGGGAACTGGCCCAATGGAGAAATCCTTGCCAATTTACTGCTAACCTTCAACGGGTCACGAGATAAGGTGAGGCTGGATGTATATGCGTCTCATAAAGGAACCATTGTGCAGCTGGATAAATCTATCAGGGGGCTTGAGCTATGGCCTGCTTACTTTATTTATTATTCTCTCTCTGTCAGATGAAAAGAAATGTGATATTACGCTTACTTGGTCCCGCTCTGCTCAGAAGGCCTTGTGTATTGAATGTGTGCGTGGGTGAATGGTTAATAGGTGTGCATAGGAGTATACGTCAGGTCAGTGCAGTGCCCTCTAACGCCAAATGCTTCCATCTGGACAAAACAAATGTTCAAAACCTTTCAATTTAATACTTTTAAACTGCTGTATTCAGAGCACTGACCTCTTTTAACCTCCATTATTAACTCCTCCATTATGAATTAACTAATTCATGTCTAACTTTTTTAATTTGTCTTTTTGACATTTGTCCTCTGGAAATCACTCGGCCACTCTTTTTTAAAGACGGCTACAAAAGGACCAATCCAAGAGACACAGTCCACTAAAAAATAGTAATAACCATATAAATAATAACCATATGAGCATACACTTGTACACAGTACGTAATAAACTGTATAAATCCATTTTTTTTTGTCGATCCATTGACTAATTGTTTTTGAATTAACATTAATCTCAAGACCTTTCCACACCAAGGGCTTGATGAATATACAATACAAAAATGTGAAATACTCATCTATGTATATTTCAGAACAAAACTATTCATACTGACAGCGATGCTAATTTGTGACAGTCACAACACTTGTTCACTGAAAAGTTATGATGTGAACAGATTCACTGGCAGTGATGCAAAGTTGCGACATCTACCGGGATCGAATGAACCAAAGCATTGTTTAGCAGTCTGTCTGAGCTGAGTGGATTTCAGTTTGCTCATTTTGCAGTGTATACATCTAAAACTTTAATTTTGAAAGGCTCAGACTAAGGAGCCTCTGGGTTGTTGTTTTATAATCCTTATAAGTACAGAAGCAAACTGATTGGTGGATGCCTTATTTGTGGCGCGAAACATTGACAGTAAAAATAACATATCTACATATCTACTGTGACGTCATCCACTGGTTGGTGGACGCCCGTTTGGAAGGCTCTAGTTTGGCATTATAGCCGTCGGTATTTTGAATTTTTGTCGCCAGAGGTGACCATGTTTGGGCGAGAGGCTGGCACTGTGTAGGAGCGAGGGATTGATCTGACTGAGTGGCGGAGGATAATATCAGAGACAACTCAAGTGGCCATTCAAAGAACTTCATTTTTCACCCCCGAAGGTTGCTGCCTTGTGTAAAAGCTCATAAAATCAACATTGTTGCTTTTTTGCAGCACAATTTTCACATTCTGTGTCAATGTAATCAGGACAAAAACATTTCCAGAAAATATACTTACATGCAAATTAATTGCACAAAAAAGGCCCAAATGTCTAAAGGCCTTTAACCTCCCGATGCCAAAAAACATTATGATAATGTTACATGTCAACTTGATGATGAAGAAAAAAAACCTGCCCATACTAGACAGGCTTTTTCAGTTAGGTAATGACAGAGGAGAGGAGCAGGCCTCTACACAAACACAGAGTCCAAGCAGTTTGGAGCCACAGCTTACTGTGAAACACCACCACAGATCTGAAATCTGTGGGTCACCCAGAGTACACAGACACCATGCCCTCCACATCACTCCAAAACAAAGACACAGCTCCCTGTGCTCTCACAGAGCTGCAATGAAAAACTTCTCTTGGCTCTGAGTATGCACAAAGGGCATTTTTCATGACAGGGCTCGTGATAGAAATAAAGTGTGAGGAGGAGAAAGGGAAGGCCACCATATCTGCACCTAATGTATTCCACTGGCAGTGGAAGTGGTAAACAGGGATAAATTGAATCTGAACAGGATCTGTATTGGTTTGCTACAGATGACATTGTGTCGCAGTTAAGATTTTTAATCAGAGATTAATAATGCCACGGAAAAACAACAGCTCATTTACAAGCTAATGGAAACAAGTCAACCTGATTTCCTCTGAATATTGAGTAGGGGATAAAAATGCAGAGACAATAGACAAGGCCGTCGTTCTGGTGCTGTGTGACTGTTTGCGTGTGTGTATGCGTGAGGCTCGAGAGCAAGAGAGTCTTTTAAGCTTACTTTCAAAGCTGTGAGCTGATCATGAATATTTAAGACGAGACAGATATCTGAAATATAGTTTTGGTTCTGTGCCTTTTTTTTTTTGCATGCTAAATTAGCCGAGTACATTTTAGGCATGAGCGACAGTATAAAAATAAAAAGCGTCTTTGAAGCTGTGGCTAAATCACTATGAAGTGTGTTTTTTTTACCCCAAACATTTGTTGGGCGAATTAAAAATATCAGAAACACTGCATTTTGAATGATCAGGAGAGAGCGCTTTGGAGAGTATGCATTATGAATGCAGAATAAAGCCTTTTGGCAGGATCCAAACTGATGAGAAGGACGGGACAGTAGGTGGGTGCAGGTTTTGTTTGGGTGGGTGGGGTAAGTTTGAAACTCACTGTCTAATAGAGTCATTCCTGAGCTCTGAAGAGCTCCCCAAGGTGTTGGATATGAAAGGGCGTCTCTTTCCTCCACTCAAGCGTTAGCGCTTCTCAAATTTTATTTCTGTATCATGCACTATTCATGCTCTGGGTCTGTGCTGAGTTGCTCTGCAGGTGGTTGGGAGGAAGAGGAGGATGCAGATGAAATATGGATTATCTCCTCTCAGTGTCTGGCTAAGCCCCACTTTGCTGGCACCGCTGCTTTTCAATGTAGCTCCCCTCCCACTCAGCCAACCAGCTGCAGGCCTAGCATCTGGCTGCTAACCCCCCGCCCAGCCTTTAATCAACCAAACACACACACAAACACACACACACACACACACACACACACAAACAAACATCTCTATCCACCCCCTCCCCACCCATGTAGAGAAAAGCCTCCCCCTCCTGCATCAGCTGCTGCTGTTCACTGCTTTCAGTGCAACAGGAAATGCTGACTTCTAAAGATTTAGGTATCCAGTAAACAGGATCTTGACCAAAAATAGCTGTTAGCTGGAAGAGGAGCGATGACAGCCAACAGACTCTAAACTGTCCTATTAAGAGACGGGTCAGGGTAGTTTGGATGACAGATATCATCCAAACCCTGGTGAAGACATGACTCCCTACAGGAAGGAAATCTCAGCCCAACCCTTCACAGCCCTTTGGGACATCAGCCAGAGCTGCACTGATACTAAACCCACACAGCTCTACAGAGTCTGCTGCTCAGCTTCCAGATATCACCAGTATCTATAATACTATAGATTTAAATTCAATGAGAATTCTCAATTTGCACTATTTAGATGTTACTTTTGGCATTTTCTGGCCAGCATTCATGGCATTCGGGCACTAGGAATGTCAACAGCTAACAGCTATCTGCCAGCCTCCCGTCACCCCCCAGACTGTTAGCTCTGTTAGTACAGTCCCTGCACGACCAGTGGTGCTAACATAGTTAACAATGCTGAAGGGGTTTTGCGGCTTTTCCACAGCAATGCATCCCATTCCTGGTTAGCATTACCAGCAGTGCAAACGCAGCTTGCTAGTTCCCACCATACCTGGGTGATAGTACGTGAGGACTGGCCGAGTTTAAGGTTAGTTAACCACTGGACACCGAAGGGAGGGCAATGGGCACTATGAGTCGGCATCTTAACCCAGCTGGCCAACTGTCTTTCAGCAAATCCAACAGAAAGTAAAATAAAAGGGAAGACAATTACATAAAAAAACAAACATTAAAATACCACCACCTCTACATGGATAGCGCTTTGAAATGCTGAGCTAAAAGCCAATGATGGACTCAATGGAGTGCCAAACTAAAAAGAAAGGCCTCTATTTTGTATTAACTAAAAAACTAACCAGTTCAGTAATGAGTGTCTGGCTTTCGAAAGTAAAATTAACTGAAACTGATATCCTACCAGGAATTGTACACATTAATAATCAACATTTCAGTTTCCACTTCAGTGTGATGTGCCAAATCTGGCGAATGAGCCAACTGGCTTTGTACTTATCAAGTTATCTTATATCTGGGAATGTGTCAACATTGCTATTAAAATCCTAGGCGGGGCAGAAAGTACAAGCAGTCAGACCATCATACAGACATTAAACAAACCCTGAGGTTAGCTTAACTTCTTTGGAAGAGAAAATGAAGGCCAACGTCACTATCATTGCCCAAACTATTCCTAAACATCTATTATGGTTTACAGGCGGACCAAAATGTTCAACCCTAAAAAGTGGTTGAGTCCCATTTTAGACCCATGTGTTAAAGCTCAACATACATTATAAATGTGGAGAGCTCAAACATTATTATGTTACAAACACTCACTCGATACACTGTCAGTACGCCCATCGGGAGGTGACAGTTAAAAAGGGAAACACGTGTTTATAACAGTCACATTTGCACAGACTGTACTGAGGGATAATTTGGAGTAATGAAACCATTAAACTATTGCTCATTTTGCTGTGGACCCCCTGGAACCTCCTCAAGACCTTTTGGGGATCCGCAGGCTGTCACTTTGTAATAGATCCACAACACAACTATTTTAACCCAGAGGAACATGGGTAATCTAAAAGTAATTATGCAAAGAACAACAGTCATCATGGCACATTTCAGTGAGCCGTGCTCCAGGCTAGTCCATAACCAGAAGAAGCTACTGCAACAGCAGCTGATAAAGCTGCTGCGCCTCCCTGTCTACAGCTGTGATTATCAGGGACACTGAGGAGCTTGTGTGTTTTTGTCTCTGTCAGACAGAGGATGTCCGGTGCGCGCCAGCCATCTGATTACCCACAATTCTGATGCCGTGCAGCCACTCCAAATCAGGTTAGCCTCATCTGCCTCTCTTAATTGACCAAAATAGAGGTAGTTTCCAGGGTGGATATCCAAGGCTTTTACGCAAGCTTGATGAAACCTGAGACTAGGATGCGGTATGTTACTCACTCTGGTATATTTGTGGTTGGAAACGTTAGATTTATCTAAGAACTAGTTGTATGGATACTTTCCGATTCAAATCATCGGCTGTTTGTCTAAATGTCACACAAATTTTGAAGTGGGTAAATAACTGATAAAAGGCACCGTAACTTAAAACACTGTTATGATTGTAAAGCAGATATTATGCCAAGTCAATAGGCCGTGACAACTTGAACTCGTGTTGTCAGAGCTGGGGATAGCCAATGTCCTTAACCGGGGTGCGTCTTTATCTCACTGTAATGGTGAGTGGTGTACTGCTGACATTACTGCTGGGCAGACTGCACCCAAATGGGCAGGAAACAGGGGTGCTCGCTGCTTTCCTGCTGTCTGCCCACTGTGGAATTCAACTCGCCCTGGTAGAAAAACAAAAAGGCTAACTCTACAGTCCTGAATAACGCTGGAATTCTCATTACTACAGTCATGGGTGATTTTTTTATGTGTGGAAAAACAGAATGAGATAATCCACTGTCCCAGTTGTCAGTGGAAATTAGTGCTGCTCTGAAGGAGTATAGCAGTTTGCTATCGTTCCAGTTGCAGTTTAGTCAGCGCTTCATTACATTACAACACGAGAAAAGAATTAAGCATCTAAACAAAAAATATAAATTCAGTCCATGTGTGGCCACTTTCAGTCTAAATTCACAGTCTGAATAAAGACCGTGTTCAGAGTATGGTGTGGGCTGTTGTGTGTCTGACCCACTGCTACAGCCCTGACAAACCTGTCAACTCTCCTGTAAGAAGGCAAACTTTAATGAGCATCCTCTTCAAACTTTCACTGTGTGGCCAGGGCAGAGGTTTAGTGAAGCTGCACTGTCCGGAAGTTTACCTCTGCCATTACCTTTGCACCAGCTGGCAGGCACTGCTTCATCTGTGTGTGTGTGTGTGTGTGTGTGTATAAAATGTCTTGAGGCCCAAGCTCTGGCCCACACAGAGCGAGTGGGGTCCACTTAAGGGGGAGCGGGCCCCTGTCTGAAGGCTTAAAATAGAGCGAAGGGTGTGAGATGACTGCAGCCAGCCAGACTGTGTGGAGAGCTTTTGTCAAAAAGGGGGTTTGGGAGAGGGAGGGGGAGGCGGGGTGCGTTCCACAACTCTTACTGCTGTGCAATGAGTTCTGCAGCATGTTAGTGGAGCCCAAAAATAACTCACTACAATGACACATGTACTGCATAGGCTCAGACACGCACAAGCAAGACTGGCTGGAAAATCCTCCTAAGAATTCACAAAATCAAGCACTAAAATGTTCTAATCAAACAAAATGTATGAAAGCGTTTAAGGCGTGTAAAGAGCTCCTTAGAGCAGGTGAGGAAGCTTTAAATGTGGGTTTTACAGACGAGACATTACAAGCTGCTCAGTGAAATCATGCCAAACCAGAACAATTTGCCCGACATCTGTTTTTATGATTATCACAACAATCATAAAAAAAACCCCTAGCTGTGGTCACAGAGGAATCACACTGACTGGCCAACATCTAATTTTTAAATATAGTCATAATATACTGGCTTACATAATGATGTCCTCTCTCACAAGATAATTCTGTCAGCAGAAGCCAAACAGTAGGGCAATGGTCTCAACCATGTAGCCAAACACATCACAATAGAGACACATGCATTCATACACACACACACACACACACACACACACACACACCACTGCCACAGCACTTTTATTTGCGAGTATAAAAAAATTTACTGGACAGTGACAGCCTTTTCCAATAATCCTCCCTGAGAAAGAGCTGTAAGAAGCCAAGCTTTGGCAAAAGAAAAGCAGGCACACAATCGAAAGCAAATCTTTCTCTGGGAAAAAGGAATATAACCACAGGGCTTTTTGTCAGCTTTACACTGTTAGAAAAGAGGCAGATATGCAAGTTTCTCAAAAGGTCCTAGTCAGCTTTTCACACAGGATTGCAGAGGTTACAAAAGCACTGCGTAGGAACTGACTTGGAGGGCTGGACCGACATCAACAGCATTAACAACAATACACGCTAACATCCTGTGCTTTTGTGGCCTTAGCACTGTCCTCTTTCTTTACGCCTCAGCAGGGACGTTCAGTTCATACACAAAGGTGGTCTGTGACACGCTGCAAACTGTCTAGGAAACAACACTTCCCGCTGACACACTGTAATTCTGAAGTGACATGTCAATGCATGATGTGCATGAAAAACTGTCTCTGAGTGAAGTATCACTGGCTTTTTATGAAAAATCTATGTGATTAACTGCCAGTAGACAGTTTCCCCCTTTTGCAAATGATTGAGGATGTGCCTGTAGCGGCGGAGCAAAAAGCCTCACTGCTGCACTCTCATGATAGCTTACATATGGACATTTTCAGTGTTTAGAAGTGATGCAACATACTGTAAACCAGTAAAATCACTAAAGAGGTAAATGTGTATGGGGAACTCATCCTCACATTTCCATTTCTGCTCACTACACACATAGCCAGTACGGCATGTGAAATTACAGCCTGGCCAGTACTGGATTTTTGGGGGCAACACCAATGTATGTGAACTTGCCACCATAGGAACAGTGGTTACATAACCTTCAAAATAAGCCTCATCTTAACCATATAATCGCGCTGCAGCACTATAACAAATACCAGCCAACCCTTGTAAATATATACGTATAATGTTTTTATGACTGTGTCTATCAAAATGATGGACAACGAGACAGTCTAATTCATCCTCTAGTTTACAGCACAGATGCCATCTCATTCTGGATGTTACTTGTATCATTATCAGTGTTTGCAATGTTCACTAACACATATATTGACAAACCTTACCAGTTTCTACGTAAAACAATGCACCGCTGTGTTAAAATCCTGCACTCTAACCAAATCACTGGGCCAATTATACACTCTGAGTGAACAGGAAGGTTTCTTTCCTTGGATATTGAACAATTTCCATCCATTACTTCTTCAATTTGTGCAGTTTGTGGCAGAAAAACAACCACTCATGTTCTCCTCATTAACTCTTAGTCATTCTGGGTTTTTTCTAGCCATATATAGGATGAGAGCTCAAATGGTTTCGATTCTGCTGTGAAGAAAACTTTCTTTTAAGTCTGCAAATACATATTCTGACATGACACAGAGCTGATTTCTTTCAAACTCTGTTCCCGTCTAAAGCTTTCATAGCCACAGGATTCAGAGGGTTTGGCATCAGAGCCAGCAGGCATTGTTTTTGCAGCATTTATGTGCACTGGCTCAACACCTGACGTCTCTGGTCTGCATCAGCTCAGCCATGCAGGCGGTTTCCTAATCAGAACGAGTTCATATTTGACAGCTGAGTTAGAAAAGGGACTAACACCATCTCCCCTATCTGAGACATCCCCAGATTTCACTGCAATTACTCTGAACATCTGCACACTATCCAGGCTGCAACCACCTGAGCACCACATCGCCCTTCTCTCACTAAAACTGGCAGAGCTGTGGGCCCGGTCCCTCTGCCATGGCAATTTCAGCAAATAAATAAGATATGTAACAATTGTTTCACTTCTAATTCAGGACTTCGGATGTACCCTCATTTCATTAGGCTAAAATCCTGACTGAGACAAAGAGAGACAAGATAGAGCCATAAGCATTGCGTGCCAGAGAGTGGTTGGATAGATAGCAGGCACGCACCATCCAATAACAAAATGAACACTCAATCTTATTTTGGATCCCTGGAAGCACTGGAGTTGTGTTTTTCTCTTCAATCGGGGCAGATTTTTATCTAACCACTAAACTGCTGTGAACAGATCGACTGCTCGCCGGAATGCCCTAGTCATGGTGCATATTTCATATGAAGCCTATTGTTGTCTGCCCCACTGGGGCCTCAGCAAATGGCCCAATGAGGGAGAAAACACTGGAGTGGATTCCACAGACCAAAGCCCATTAGTCCGCTGGCCTCAGGAAGGAACTAGGCAATATCTCAAAATGATGAAAACAACTTTTTCAAGCCAGTGATGCAGTGAACAAAGACTGAAGAAGGATGATATCGGAAGACCTGCTAAACCTGAGGAATGTATCAAACAGGGAACAGCCTGTTCCAGATTAGGATTCAAAGATGCAAAGAGAAACTTTCTGCAACACCACAGCAAATGATTCTCCACACACTGGGGAGGAAAACGATGACTCACTGTTTATACATAACTTACTGTGTCGTGTAATAAGGAGCCAACAGACCCCCACCCTAAAAGCCTCAAAAACACAACCCTGACAAATATCTCTTCCAGATCTGATGCCCACACGAATAACATCTCACAGCAAGAGTGACGCTGTATCATATAAACTGAGGTCATCTGTGTTGAATCCAGGCTGCACCACAAACAGAAGTCATGGGATAGCAACACTGTAATGCCTTTTTCCACACACAACAAAAATGTCACCAGCTTGATAATGAAACTATAAAAGCTACAATATGCTGCTAAATGATTGCAGAAAAACATATTTTAATCGCCACAAAACGATACTCATGTTCATTTGTAAAAGAATACTTCACCCGCAAAATGACCATTTGTATATGAAATGCTCTTTGCATGTTAGGTGGAAAATTTGTGTTTTTCGTGCATGCCTCCACTGTGAACGGAAAATCTGAAAAAGGGCAAACATTCTGCATGAGTTAAAGGAAATAGGGCCCACATCTGACAACAGCAAAACTATACGAAAATATCTTTTTACAAACTCCCACATAATTTGTGCAGTATAATCCAAGTGTCATTTATCCAGTCCAATGCTCAGCACTTCCTAAATTTTTGTCAAAACACTTAAAGTCTATGTGTAGCACACTGTGAGCATGCATGAAACAGTTTGTACTGACATGTTTTAAATCATAAAGTTTTAGCAAAATTGCATGTGTTGGGGAAGTACTGAGCATACAACTCTATAAATGATACTGGAATTACTGTGAAAGTTTGTAAAATTATTTTTAATTTTGTTTTGCTTCTGTGAAGTGCTTCAATTTATGAAATATTGTAACTTTTTTGGATTCTCCATTTAAGTAAAACAAAGTTTTCTGCACAAATTCAATTAACTGACATATAAATGGTCATCTTGCAGGTTAAGTATTCCTTTTAAAATTCTAGTTTTAATGCAAATTGTAATGTCACTAAAAAAAGTTTAAAATGGTGCAAAGGAAATAAAAAGTGAGACAAATCTTGGCAGGAAAGATTAAAAAAATAACTAAACTTGTAACTTTCACTAAAACATACAATCTAGATGTGAACTTGAAAATGATGAGTAACGCAATACATTTTTCTGACTATCCCACTTAGAAGCTTCTAACAGTCAGAGGCTAGGTAATAAAACCAAACTAAAGACGAGGCCATCAGTTAGTCTGGGGAGCAGGCAGACTTGAATCACCAGCAGTCATTTAACAAGTCAGTGAAGGACCTCTCGGAACAATAGCAAAGCTGCCCAGCAGTGCATCACACTACAGAAACAGGGCAATGATATCTGGCACATAACTACTTTACTTGAACAGAGTATCAGTCAAGGCCACAAATCAGAGACCCAACCAGCACTCCCAACTCTGCCCTGTCACCCGCACTTGATGCAGGGCCTGTGCAAAGGAATAACCTCGATATTTTCTCTTGTTAGTTCCTGAACACTCAGTGGCTACAAAAAAGATACATAAAACGGGGCTGGGAAAGTAGTTATAACTACAGACTTAAAGAGGAATGTGCTACAGCCAACAACATAAACACAGTAGATTTCCCATGAGTATGTTCATGTGCATGCTTCAAAAGTCAAATTGCTACAGGGGGGCAACAAATGCCGTTTCCACACTGCACGCCAAAAGAGAAGCCACGTGGTGAGCGGACTGCTATTTTCTCCTGAAAAACAAGGGCTTCAAATTCCTAACATGTTGTGGAGATTAGAGAGCAATTCTGTGGAATTCCGAGCCCCATATGGTGACAAGGTGCTCACATCTCCCCCTATTAGAGGTCCGTTTGCCTTGCCAGGAGATCCAGCACTTGTTCTGACGCCAAAATAAAGATTAAGCAACAGAGGGGAGCAAAGAGAAGGCAGGGAGTGTAGAGGAACATAATGCTCAGTTTGGTGTGAATGGTCCGAGAGCAGGCGCTGGACTGTAGAGTAGGTAAAGGAGGATGGAGAGGGGCAGAAGGAGGGGCCTGTCACATGGATCATGACTCATTTGAGGTATTAGACTGCTGCTGTTCCAGTTTCCCAAATCGCCTCTATAGACTTGTGGGACAGCACACAATGAGTCAGCCTTTGGACACTTTCAATGAAAAGATGGTGGCATTTCCGATTCAATCCAAGATGAATACAGGGAATGAGCAATAAGCTCCTATTATGCAAATCTCCAGGGTTTACTGGAAAAACCCCACCCTGACTGCAATCTGTGGAGGACCTCTTACCTGTGTGAGTGCTCAGTGATGTCAAAGAGGATTAGCAGCTATGATTGAGTGTTTACTCTGCTACCTAACTCAAGTATAGCTGCATTGGTAATACGGGTGTAAATAACAACTATCATCATGATACAATATTATACTGATTCTCTAGACAACTATACGATATTTGCGGATATCAAATATCGTCCTGAAATAATTTTAATGCAGTTAAATTCAAGGCCCTGAGATCAATATGAGAAAATGTTTCCCACAGAATTGCAATCTATTTGTGGTGGTTTTTAAATGTGTGTTGTTCCCCTCTCTAAATTCAGATGTTTAGGTCTGTGAACATAGCGCAGGTGGCACTCTACATGAGTTCTTTTTTTCCTCAGCAGTTTGTGAAGTTTAGGTCACGGGGCACATAATCGATCAGTCAATAAAGTCAAAGCTGACCAGATCAGTGATGAAGAGTTGCAGCTGCTGATGAGGCGTGCAAACTTTTAGACTCAGTGTAATCAACAGTTATGTTTCACTTCCTCTGCAGCTGGCCTTCTGCTGGTCCGTTTGTGGAGAGAGAACGCTCTGCGCTCTGACAGTGTGGTGCAATGAATGACCAAACAGTATATATATTCTAAAAGCACTCCTAATAACGGTTCAGCCCCAAAAACAAAAAATCAACACATGGAAGCAGAAGTTCTAACTGTAGCAGGCAGCCGTGAATAAATGAATGTGTGGGAATCCCTGTGGGATGATATCAGTAAATATCCTCATTGTATTTTTCTTGGTTGCTTGCCATTATCAGTCTGGCACAAGGCCGCGGGCACTGTTTGAATATTTAGGAAGGAAATGTACCTAGACATAAATGATGACACAGACGCGCCATGGGAATTTCAACATGAAGGTGTATCTTAAAGACGAAATGTATCGATGTTTCCCAGTTTGAATTAATGATACATCTCCAAAACAGCCCCCTACCCCTCATTAAGGCTTTTCTCAAGTAATATCAAAACAGATTCTCTGCACATCGAGCTTGAATTAGGTTGTCACAGTCTGAGAAATTAGTCTTTGTAACTGTCTTGAGTGCATGGCTGTCACATTTCATCACACCCGTTGTTTCACAAGACCATCCAGGCGACAAACACAAAAACAGCCCCAGCAGACATTAACATAAAACGTCATCTCTGCTGGATTCCAGTTTGACATCAGATGGCCTGAGAGAGGCATGAAAGAGATATCATACCTCTAGGCCACTGCCTCCTGAGTGGCGTCACCAAACCAAAGCAGTGTGTTGCATCATCAAGGCTGCTCTGTGTGTTCAAGCTGGGATATTAGAGAGAGAGAGGGAGAGAACGCAGTGCTGACTGATTGGGAGTCCAACAGCCCCATTAGCGAGGCACGTTCCAGAGGCATGCAACAATTACGGCAGCTCTGCCTGCCAGGGAGGACTGAAGGATCCACGAGCAGCCAAATGCTCATCATTCAAAGCAGCCGAGCTGAAACCAAGACATGTAACTTCAAGAGAGGAAAAATATCCATATCAACGAAAAAATCATATAGACTGGAGTGATTCTGCTGCACGTGTATAATTGCTTCATTATGAAACATGCTCACAGGCAACCCAAAAACAACATTCTAATTGCAATGAAAAGAACGCTGCATTTGAACAAATTGGACCTCCTATGACTCCAGTGAGAAGTAGAAGAGAACTAGTATCCAACTTTTGAATATGCATGGCAAGGACAGATGGATAACTTCCTGAATAAATCACTAAGGGAGCATTAATTCAGTATGCATGATGTACCCTATATCATTTTTTGGCTTGTCCGTGTTCACAGGGGACAGAAATGTGTCTAGTCATAGCGATGCTAATAGCAGATCTCTCCTGGCTATACGTTTTGGTTTTTTTTTCTCCTATGCTCCTCTGAGAGTGAGCAGGAGCTTCAGCACTACAGAGAGGCTGACCCACTTCAGAACCTCACTGCACAATACTGCAGTGCTGCCACTAGCAAAGTTCACCGCCAAATATGCATAGTACACAGGAATTCATACACAGAAGCATCTGTAGCATTCACTCAGCATCCACAATGCGCACAAACACAGAAGCACGCAGCCTCTGTATAGTAAACACACCAAAGAAACCTAGTTCTAAACTCCATCTTGCAGGCGTCAGCTCGTCCCTGGAGAGGTTCTCTGCAGTGAAAAGGCAGAGAAAGTCTTCCTCTGCAGCACCTGCTCGACTGCACACCTCTGCACCCTTCAAACCAAAGAACAGGGCAAGCTGATCAGCTGCCATAAACTGGTACAGCCAAGGAATCTAAACACTGCGGAAGAGAGTATTCAAAGTCATGAGGACTTCTCAAAGTGCACAGTTGTGGTAGCGGAGAGGCAGGAGCGCTCGGCCGAGAGGAAAAGTTAATTAGGTTTGTTGGTGTATGTTGGATGGAGAAGACAGGAGGCTTGTTTGCAGCAGAGACGGGAGTACAGCGCATCAGCAGCAGCTTGTGGCTCCGGGGCTCCAGGGTCGGAGGGCTGGGGACATCATGCCAGTCCTGCTGCCTGCGAGCGTCAGATTGCAGAGCGTGGATGGAGGCCTGTAATTTAAGATCGGTCTCTGTGCACGTGCCCGCTGTGATTTTCACACCACAATGTGGCAGGGGACACAATAGCTTTTCCCTTTGAAGGCCGTCCCGCAGATTTAGTATCCAACTCTCAGCCCCTGCTGCGATGACCATATTTCAGAGAGACTGGTTGGAATAATTCTGGACTCTTTGGAGAATGCAGGCAATTTGTCACCGCTAATACAGCAGAACATGAACACATTTGCATATTCATCATTTGTAAAACTGTAACACTACAAAAATTACAGCAGTAATGAATTATTTAAGGCTGAAACTCACAATGTTTTTTAATCAATATATCAGGATTAAACCAGTGGGGAACCACCAAAACTGGCACATGCTTGGGTACATTACTCATACTCTGGCACTGAGTAATGTAGTAATGAACATTCTTAGGTCATACCTGGTTGGTTGTCAATACTAATGCTGTTTATCCAATCACTGATGAAAATAATATTCACAATTATGTTGTTGGTAGAGTTGTACTATGTTGATGTACTATGAGATGCTAGAGAGCTATTTGATCAATGACCGCAAAACTGACAGCCAATCAAAATCCATTCATATTTACGGGTTATCACAGCTTGATCGCACAGCACACGTTTGGCATCGCTGTTTATAGAATGCTATTGTTTATCACATCATTAAAGTTATCATTCTTGGTGTGGACGACCCTTAAGAGTCAGTCCATTCTTTCTTAAAAGGTCTGTTTTCACTATCTACTTTTCCCTTTTGAGAGCACACCATGTAATACTACTTTTCTCTGACTTATTTACTTATCAAATGGTTCCCGTCGCTCTCCTCTGTGTGCAATCATCTCACTCAATGACTCAAGTCACAAACAGAATCCACAGATTTCAATGGCTTAGTATCATCATGTCATTTACAACACTTTCAATTGGTTTGCGAGTGCCCTCGGCAGTTAAACCAGTGCCGTAAAGGCTAAAAGTGCTGCACTAGTTAAAAAAGAAACATTTCGTCAAAATGTCATTTTTTTGCTGGTGTGTCACGTTTGACATCACGGATGAGCCAGAAAACAGGTTAGTAAACCACAGAAAGGAGTATGGAGGCCAGGAAAAATATTACGGTGGTAACTTCTTTTTATATCTTTTACTCATTCAGTCTCTCTTTCAACCCGGGGCCTTTGTGTGTTGACACCTGACTACTGAAAAAGGGTGTGGGCAATTTGTAGAGTGTACAGGACCTATGCACACCAGGGTGTGTGCTTACACACATGCGTGTCAGGATACACTTCTGTCCTATTTGCTCGCATCTGCGTGCCTCAACACTCCAGAAAAGAGCAGCCATTTTATCACAGTTACTCCCAAAATTGGCACATTCCCACTGCCATACTTTGGCCATTTTATCTGTCTGTATGCCGTGTCCAGTGTGTCAAATAATGCAGTGCTTTATGACACTGCTGGTGTGTTTTGCACTCAGGAGCACAGGACTGATGTAAATTTTAATTTCTCCCATAACATTTTTCCCTGACGGTAGAAAGTACCATCTGAGTTCATTTCGGCAGGTAATTATAGAGAGTAGTAAAGCACTCAGTGCACTTCACTTCCATCACCATTAGCAGTATAAGACCATAACAAGGCCTTGTTAAAGTCACAATATGAGCAGCGTGAGAACGTGACGGATCAAGGAGAGGGTGCACTCAGTCTGGTCTCCAGTGACTTCTGGCTCACCGGTAAGTGACGCTCCACCACTGCACAAGGAGGGCATTGATACATGTTCCATTGGCCAGTTACAGACACCAGCAGCCTTAATTAGCACCCGTGTTCCAGGGACACTATGCTGGAAGGACTTCGGATAAGTGACACAGGAAAAACAGTGGAGGTTGGTTATGGCTTGGAGCTGACTGAGGAATGAGTGCTCCCATCTGAACATTCGAGTCTGGAATGTGCTGCTCCATGACCCCAAAAACACTCCCTGTGTTCCCTTGTGGCCTGAACAACAGAGGCTGCAGCTGGCCACTCCTTCACAGGAACTAACTCACCCCCCTCGCACACACTCAGAGCCGGATTCAAGAGAGACAGAGCACAAAACAAGCGAAGAGTGGGTTTTATTGGATTAAGCCTCTCTTAACTGTCCTCGAATATGATGGAAAGAATTCGGGAACTCAAGGAGGTCTGTGTCAACAGGCCTTGTTTGCTTAACTTTGAGAACTTCGTGGGGTTTAGTGCACGCTTTTCCACACGTCCTAAATCTGAGTAGGTAAAAAAAGAAAAAAAAAAACACGCCTTAGTACAGCTGCTGACCAACCGGGGCGTTAAATTGAGACCCTCTTTGAATCTCTAAGGATCCAGGAAAGCAGCTTGGTAACCAACAGCAACTTGAAACAGCCATAGGGTAATAAATACCCTTGTGAGTCTTAATGGTGATGGCAGCCAAAGGTCTGGTTAGGAAAATAACGCAGCCCTGGGTATGTTTTCGAGACGATGTACTTGCAGTATCAGTCCTCAGAGCTGTATTTTTTCTTCCACAAAGTCCACAAGCACAGATAAAACCACCAACGCCGGCGCACGTACAGAGGTTGGAGCTATTTATGACACTGTCTGCCTTTCTGAGTCTTGTAAAAGCAAAGTAATGATAGAAAAATGGGGTGTTCTAGTGGCTCAGTAGCTAATGTGCCTGCGTCATGAGGTCATGGCTGTCCTCGCTCTCAGACACTGACACTCTCCCAGTATATCATTATCTTATAAAGTAAACATGTCAGTTAAGCTGCTACATCTAGAATATTAAATTAATGCATCATTTAAAATTATTCTGACAGAGGAGTATAAAAGCTCCATAAAAATGGGACTACTATTAAGTAAATGTTGTTTTGCTTTCCTTCTTTGTGTCCCCCTGGGATGATTTTGCCTAATCATGCAGGATTGAGTTGCATCTTAAAAGGTTACTCATGTTGTGTTTAATGTCTACCGTGGCTCTACTGGCCCGAGAATGAATCCCCACACAACCTTTCTCTCAACTTTCAGCTGCCCCCTCCTCAGAGAAAGAACACACAACGACGATGTCCTGTTACAAACTAAAAGCTTGCTTGGCTAGAGCAACAGGATACTGGCAGCTCTAAAAGCCTGCACCGCAGGGCCAGGATTGTACACTCTCCAGCCCAGCGCAGAGTGTTAAGTACAGCACCTTGCGTGGATGGCTGGCACCTGTCCCTCCATATCCGCAGACCTGGTTGGCACAGATCAACACTGCACCACGCTCCACTTCACAGCCTATTACACATTCCAAACAAATTAAATATGAGGGGGTGTGATGGGGCGAGATGGTATTTTCGTGGAGCCCCGGCAGCCAGCGAAGGCCACGCATGCGGTAGAGGTTCATTAGACAGCTCAATAGAGCCTTGTGGAATGTGCGAGGAGGCGCATCACTCCATTGTTCACCAGTGGCTCCTCTGGGAATAGACCGAGCACATATCAAGAGAAGATGAGGAGATGAGTAACAATGCTGTGCCATCACATGTAATGGCATATGACAGGCAGCCCAGTGTCTGGATGCCTCTATTGTAGAAACCATTGAACTGTACAAACTGTTGTCTGCGTGGAGAATTGGCAGCATTGAGAATGCCAGGAACTCGTTTATCTTTCCCATTTTAGGAGATTCTTTGCCTGGTTCGGCTGAACTCTTGCCACTGGTTAGCATAATGTTTGTGTGCAGGCGGTGTTGGGGCCGGAGCTGTGGCTGCTATACAGCAGAGGCTGTGTGTAGCAGGGGGCCGTTGTGGCCCCAAGGCCGGTCAGCTTACAGTGGTTTGGACTTTCCCTCTCACTTTTCCCTCCTCTATCATTCTCTTTTATTTTTCTCCCTGGATCTGAGCCATCAGCAGTAACGGTCACTATTGTGTGTTGCGAGGTTCGGAGCGGCATTCTAATGAAATTCCGGACCTCATCAGTGCACTTCAACCGCCAGCAGGTCACTAACAGCCAGTCCTCGCTTCAAACTCCCTACATGCTTTGTGACTGAGCTCTGACTAAGCAAAACACGGGGCTACAACGGTTACACACATACTGGCTTTTCAGATGAAATGGGAGATTATGTGCCTTTCCATGAAATAAGTCAAAGGACAGTCAATAGAACTGTGGTGAATTGCAAATTTTGAGTTTCTTGGCTATTTCACAGCAAATGCTAAAGAATGTAATCATATGTGATCAAATAACCAAAACTCTGATTGTGGCGAATTTAGACATCATATTTACCAATATATATAGTGCACAGTTTGATATATCTCTTGTTTGTGACAGAATTAATGTGCTGGACAAATAAAATTCTAAAAGTTGAAGTTAGTGAAACATATCTGTAGCTTGTAGCTTCCATCTAAAAAATATCTGTTATTGCTTTCAGTGACTGTGATGACTCCTTACAGCAGTTGCACTAAATAAATCGTAGACGCCTCATGCAAGCTCCTCGCACTGCCACATGTCAGCATAATCTGAATGGTCAGCCGGCACTGATAGAGCCCTGCTAAAGAGCTGTCAGAGGGAATCATTAATCCCAAAAGGCAGCATGAGACAGATGGTGCGATGATGGAGGATCGATGCTCTCCCCGGCATCCCGACTGCTTCTAGCGGCCGGCCCGGAGGCAGGAAGTGGGCTAATCCGTCAAAAGAAAGTTCCAGACTAAACATGCGAGTGGAGCCTGGGCCATCTCCTGCTCCCCCAGCCCCCACAGCTGCGCTGCATGTACTGCCCCTGTACAATCTGGATGGTACTGGAGGGGTTAAAATAGAAAGGAAGAAGAGAGAAAGGGAGAAGTAGGGAAGCGTTTGTTCATGCGTTTCTGGTTGAGGGAAGCTTTATGAGGACTTTGACCTTCCCCCCTCAGGGCCTCTTTAGGAGGTCCCCAGCTGCAGGACGGAGGGGGTGGAGCCTATGTGAACTATACATAACAGTTCAAGAAGCCCCAGTTCTTTTGAAAAGGCCCCAAAACCAGACCCCTCTCTGACTGAGGGTCTTGGTGGCAGCAGTGTTCCCAGCATGAAGCTGAGAAAACTTTCTCTGTACGGTCCTGTGGTCTCTTTGTGGTCCATGTTCCATTCCAGTTCAATGGCACATACCATACATATTAATCCATTAATCATATGGGATATCTTGAGGACTGTTTATGCTCCTTTAGTCCCTCTAATGCACTTAGACACAGGGTCTGACATAACAACACCAGATGCGGGTAGATTTTCCGTTTGGCGAGTAAATCTCGGAAGGCTATCTGCCACACTGGCAGGTCAATGTTTGTACCAAAATAGTCATGTAATAAAAAACTATGCTGAGCGTCTCTACCGCCTTTAGGTGTCATTTAGGGGTGCACAGCTCTGCCGCTCCTAAGTTGCTCTCTTTCTCTCTCTCTCTCTCTCTCTCTCTCACACACACACACACACACACAGTTGTACACCTGTGCCGGTGTGACGAAACCCGACCGTTTTGAGCCCTGCTAGTTTTGCAGCACTCCATAGTTTGAACCAAGATTGCAAACTCTTTTTTGCCTCCTACATTGTCAGCGGCAGTAGCATTAGTTCCACTTTTTCCATTCTTACATTTCACAGTAAAAGTTCTACACATATACACTGCATTACTGCTGACCAGAGTGAACTTTCTGACATGCTGAGGCTGTGGTGTTGAGTTGTTCAATATATTTCAACAATTTCACTTTCAATTTTAAGTATTTAAGTTTTTATTCAACATAATACACTTCTAACTCAAATAACTGTAATGGAAAATGTGCATGTGAAATAAAAAAAGGCAATTTATCATTTTGGCTGGTAAAAAAACATGCTTGGCTGGTGTTTTTTTTCATATGCCAGTCACCTTAGCCAATGAGTCAAAAAGTTAATTTCAGACAGTGCTTGGACAGTTGTTTTGTTCCCCTATGGTGAACTAAATCTTTACTATAAATATTATACTGAGGCCTGGGCCAGACTGCTTACTTCAACCTGTGTGTGACGTCTTACTCGCCGAAATGTAGTGAAAGGTATTATGTTGCTGGCAGGATGTCAATACGACTATCAACAGATCATTTTCACTGTCTATTTTTGCTGCCAACTCTGTGCGTCACACTGAAAAAATAGAGAAGAATCTAGAATCTCTAGATGAAGCCCCAAACCTGTTAACGTGAGCACCGAACAAACAGAACAAAAGCGCCATTACGCACTGCTCAGGCAGGCAGGGTGGCCAAGGCGTGAGATAATTACGGCCCAGTCTGGTCGTCACTTTGGGTCAAATTCAGCCACAGCACCTCAATTCATCAAAACTCACTTTACCAGCTGTTCTTCTACGGTAAAGATGCAAAGAAAATTAGACTGTGCATCCTGTGGTGTCATCAATCACGGGCTTAAGGATCACCGGGTGCCTTATTTGTCCATGGTGCTGTCCAGAGAACAGTCACATCTGCAGCTTTAACCACAGTCCCTGCAGGAAAGCCAATTACAGTAATGACACACACAAACACAAGAGAATACACAGGAAAATTTGCACATGCATGCACACAACAAACACACCCACACTGCGCAGGCCAACGTGACAGCGCATTTGGTCATGAAGAAGAAGAGTTTTTCTTCCTCCGTGACCCTCAGTCCGCTGTTGTATAAAACTGCTTTTAATCTAGTGAAGAACTCTCCTTTCACCATCATTAGCGCTACAAGCATCTTTTGACAGCATCAAGGATAATCAAACCTGTCTGATCATGGTTTCATCCTCACTGAAGAGTGTTTATGTCTCGTAAATTAGAGCACCATGTTGTGTAACAACCAAAGTGTTGCCATTATGTAATCACACCATTATTAGGGTATGAGATTATCATGTAAATATTGTCACTACAACAATTATAGCCCCAATGTGGCCACAAGCACAACTTTATTTAAAGTGTAACGAGTTCTACTTGTCCGGCTTTCCGGTCAGAATGTGTGACTGAGCCTCCTCTGCTTTCTCCGAGGCGAGTGGCTTTCTTATCTGCCCAATCGAAAACATGGATCTTGTTGCTGGCTTCCAGCAGCACAGATAGAGAGGTGTTTATTGGACACAGCCAGGGAAACCATGAATCCCACTCCCTTATAAACAGGGCTACCCAGTACGTAGCCTGCAGACAAACACTGAGTAAATAAGCCAGGGATCCAATTGATGCTCCTCTGTAGCCTCCAGTGTGTGTGTGTGTGCGTGCGTGTGTGTGAGGGTGTCTGTTTGTGCATTTGCGTGTTCAAGACAGAGTGGGCCGACACTGTATCTACACCTCACCTCTGGAGGATTTGGCAGCAAAAAAAGCACAAAAAAACAAGGGACTGGAAGTTCATTGTACCGAATGTAAACCAGGGAAATTCAAGAATGTGCATGAAGTATATGCATGCACACAGGACTCATACAGTATGCAACCTGCACACATTTTTTGAGCAGGGGCACACTGTAGAGCTGAATAGGTAGAAAAACAACTAACGGCTCGAGCAAGATAATAAGCTGCCATCTCATTAATGCGCCGCTTCTTCTCCCCAAACATAGCAGTATGAAAGCATCCGTCTGCAGCATCCCTCGCCCCCTCCCTCCAGCTTTCCAATTTACTGCCACTCACCTTTTTTTAATTCCATCAGCATGATGATGAAAGCTGAGAGAGCATTATGGTCCTCGCCAGTGGTCAGACAGTGAGTGAGCGAGCGCATGGGGCCTGCATCGGTCACACTGTCAGCCAGCCAAATGGGTTAGGACAGAGAGAGGGGAAGCCAAGGCAGAATGGCGGGGTAGGGAGGGATATCTGTAGTGCCAAGGGTTGAGTGGCACAGACCCCTAATGCTCCACAGAACATGACCACAGAGTCAACCACAAAAACCTGAGGGTGTTCATATGATACAGAGCGAGCCCTTACAGTGTGCTATGTATAGTTAAGTGTAATGCTCACTGGGGTCAAATATTTCACATATTTCTTCATGTTTGTTTTCAGCCACTTGGTGGACCAGATGTCTGGTTTAGTGTTGCATCAGGAGATTACAGACAAAGTAAATCACACCGTCTCTCAAAAAAATAACCATAACAATGGTAGAGCTGCCACAATTGATCAATTAGTTGTCGTCAACTATTAAATGAATTTCCAACTAATTTGATTGATTAATCGGATGGATTGATTATTCAAAAAAAATAAAGTTCTCTCTGCTTTTTCAACCTGAATATTGTAATATTTGTTTCTTTACTCCACTATGATAGTAAACTCATTATCTTTGGGTTATGGACAAAATAAGACATTTAAGGACATCACTTTGGGATTTGGGAAACACTGATTCACATTTTTCACCATTTTATAAACAAAACTAATCGATTAACTGAGAAAATAATCAACAGCTTACTCGAGAATGAAAATATTCATTAGTTGAGATCCTAAACAATTATGGCATGATTTTTAGAATAGTACTCTTTATGAGAACCACAACATGCAATATGAAATAGGAGTGCAATAATAATTTTGGCTACCAATTAAATTGTGATTAAAAAAAAAATACTAATAACTGGTTTAGGCCTAAAACGAGGGTTGAATTAAAACACAATATGTTATTTCCAAAGTATAAATTCCAAAAATATTCACTGGTTCATGCTTCTCAAATATAAATATTAGCTATTTTCTTCACCCTCCATGATTGTCACCTTTATATCTTTGGGTCGTGAGACATCTGGTGAACAAGGATTTTAATTTGTCAATTAGGATCCACGACAATTGTGAGGAACATTTTTTTTCCCCTATTTTATGACATTTCATGAACAAATTAATGAATGGAGTAATCAAGAAAATAATTTCTGGATTAGTTGATAATGAAAATAATTAGTTGAAATCCAAAATTGGTTCATTGTTAGTTTATAATAAAAAAGAAAAGAAAAAAGAAAAAAGTTTTCCAATATAAAAAACAGAGAGATGCAGGAAATCCTTACATTCGGCAAAAAAGGTATTTTTTATTATTATCATTTTTTCTGCCATTATAGGAAGCAATACAGTAAATCAGTAAGCTTTTTTGCCATAATACATCTGTTTGGTTCTTCAAGCCAGTTAAACAAGGAGGTATGCAAACTATTTGACTGAGCTCTTATATGGTGACCTATGGAGTTACATACATGTAGGGTGCCGATGAGGGTGCAATGTGGATGGCGGTGTGGCAGTTATCATGTAGAGGAACATATATGGTCTCAGCTGCTCACATGTAAATACAGTTCAGGTTACTTAAAACCAAAAACAGGCACCCAGTGAATGAAGAAGGTGGGCAGGACAGGCGGCTCTTGGGGGTAGATGGCGGGTGGAGTGGCAGATACTGTGACATGTCGAGCCGTGTTGGGTCATGGGTCATGCAATAAGAACAGCCATGGGAATGGTATGGGAAACATGGGGAGTATGGCCAGGCTGTGTGGTGGGAAGGCCATCTGGTATCACCAGTCATCAGCCACCTTCCACCATATGATCGTGCCTCTTCCAACACCCTCTCACCTTCAAAACACAACAGTACTCATCACCCCCCCCCCCCCCCCACCCACACACACACACTTCTCCCATCATGCACCCAACCCCCCAGTAAATGCCCTTTGCATTGATGCTTTCTCCACAGCTATTGACCGTTCATATGTTTCCGGTCATTGGCATTATTCTTGCATGACCTCCACTCCCCAAACAATGCCCCTCCTCATGCTCTACATGTCTTCAAATATTGATCTGCACAGCATCTTCTGCAGTCACAAAAGGGGAGCCTGAGGAAAGGAACGGAAAAGAATATGCAAGGACGGTCGAGCTGACATACAAAAACACCCCCGCAGAAAAAAGAAAGATGGAGAGAAGTTTGACAGATTTTTTTAAATTTTAGTAAGAAATCAAACAGCCTCAGAAAGGGGGGGGGGGCTCAGAATCTGCAGCCCTGCTAGCTGTCAGGAATCTGGCAGTAACCCGCAGTCTGAAGACAAGACCTCCTTTAGTCTTTGGCTGAATAACTGATGAATTATTCTGTTATTCAGATGGGTCCTTCTAGCTCACAGAGGAAAAGTAAAGTCGGTTTTCTGATAGACCTTGGCAAGATGATGACTATTGGATTATTCATAATGTTTTCCTTTCTCCTTCACGACAAATCTGTTCTTCTATTTTTCATGAGCAAGAGATGCTTCGGCCACTGCAGCTAAATTCGGAGAATTTGGGCGCTACCCTGCTGGTGTAAAGTTCTAAAATAAAGGGCAGTTTATATATAACTCAGACATGGTCTGGTGCAGGCTCCCCCACTAATTGAGGGCTATGCAGTAATCTTCAGTGGGCTAAAACTCATTTACCGTAAGCTCTGCTGCAGCATTAAGATGAGGTCAAGGCAGATCGGCATCTCTCTCGTCTCCCTTCGCTATCTAAATTCTAGTGAATTTAAGCTACTGGACGTCCTCTGGGACATATAGAGTACACTATGGAGAATCTCTGCTAAACGTGGCAGCTACCAGGGGCTCCAGTAATCTGAAAGGCCCAACAAAACTAGCAAAAACAAGAAAGATGGCAACAAAATTGACATCACAGACACTAACATTGATCCTTATTTGGCTCAAGTGTGACTTGGACACACGTTAACCCCCCCTTTCCCCTACAGCACTGCCCAAGCAGGTGCTCCCTCACTGAGGAATGTCCAGCTGAGTTGAAAAGGCCGGCTTACCATGCGAACTATCTCTGTCTAAAGGGGGTCACAGGCGTGGGGAGGCATCCTGCACCTCCCCGACCAATTCTGGGATGCATCTGGGGAGGCCAAACTCTCAGGTTGTTGACATACATTTCATTCTATTCACATAATCCAAGCAAGGATTTCAACAAGCAGCATCTGTCCTGCTTTTGATCCATCAGCTCACACTTCATGGACAGCCTGCAAACTTATCGAAACCAAGGGATGGAAAGAGCTGAGGGTGTGTGGGGGAGAAAAACAGCTTCTCTTTTTGGCTCCAGTTATCTGGTGGCACTCATCCACAGGGGCAACTGTTAACGTATTATTATCAGAGCAACGTGGAGAGCTGACAGAATGTTTTTGTCTGCCAGACAGGGGTTTGGTAACTCCACCCCTCTCAGCCCGGTGGAGGAGAGCGCCGCTGATGAGAAGTTGACCTTATTCAATCAGTTTTTTTTCTGCCACTTTCTTTCTTTTTGGATGTCTGTCTTCCTTTTTTTTGATGCATCTGAGCACTGCCAAGCTCGGCGGGGAAAAGAGCGTTGTGATGGTGTAGGCTGCCTGTGGATGCGCTTCAAACACAGGGAACACTTCCAATAATGTATGCACATTATGCCCTAGTACGCACACACCCACACAGACACAGTAACACACTCGCAAGAGCTAACAAAAGCACATTCCTGCGGTATCTGTGCAAGTGGAAGACAAAAGAGTTTAATGCCATGTCTCTCACACATTTGGTACTACAGCCTGCAGGCAATAAATCCTGGCCTGGGCTCATTCACAGCCTCGCAGGCGATGACCAGGGACAAACTTTCAATACTTCACCGCTTGTCCCATGATCACACCACTCATTCTATAGGTGGTACTGACATGTCTGAGCCCATGAATGTGTCAAGAAACTCATAAGTCACAATGCTGCTTTACAGTCCTGCAAGACCACCCCCAACACACACACATGCTGTACACACACACACATACACACACACACACACACACAGACGGCCACCACTAAACATATCTCATGGTCATGACTATTTACAGCATCAAATGGTCACTTAGTGGTGGAAGTACTCTGTCCTCCTCACTGTATCTGATGTCATGCAGCAGCACATATACATGCATATTTCATTCATCCATACGTGCACACACAGTACACACGCGCGCGCGCACTATGCTCCTGAAGGACATCGAGAAATCTGAGAATCTCTGCTCTCATGTATAAACAAGGGTGAAAAAAAGCTACGTAAACGACTTAAAGAGTGATGATACTGGGTAAAAATGATAGGTATGCAACAATACCCAAACAATAAGGAATCAGTTAGGAGGAGAAGAAAGACAAGAAGAGTCAGAGAGGCTAAAGACACGATGAGAGCAGACCCGGCAGACACAGCAACACTAACCTGTTTCACTTCAGCAGGCATGGTCCTGAATCCCCCCCTTCGCTCCCGACAAAATAAAAACCTCCCGGGGAAATGTGTGACAACTATTTCCTGGTCTCGGAAAAACTTCTCCTTTCCCTCCTCTCCTCCTCTCGGCTCCTCGCGCTTTCCTTGTCTATTTACGTTGAGTTTTCCCTCTGTGAGCGCAGAGGCAGCAGCTCAGACGCAGGCAGCCATCCTCTGCTCAGCTGTGTCGAGCTCGTGACAGTCAGCGCGAGGAATATAGGAAGTGTGGCCTTGTGCCTTTCAAAATAAAAGCGCGAATTTAGGCATACCCGTGAAAGGAAGCTTTACTGCTTTTTACAGCTGCATATCTTCTGGCTACTACTACAAAACAATGAAACACCCAGAATTTTTTCGAGGGTTGTAGGTTGAGATTTGGCTTGGGTGGTATGTAATATTTTATATCTTCATACCTTTCTGGTATATGGTATATGGTAGTGACAGTGTAGCCTACGTGTGCGGCAGTAAATAGAAAAATAGAGACCCATAAAATGTTAAGAAAGGTAACATTTTCCCACCAGTTTTCCTAATTAAACAGATATGCAAGTGTACACCTTTTGAATTTAACTTTCTCTTAGTCAGGGAAGACAATTAAGCAGGGACCTGTCCAGAGAGTGGCCTGAGGTGGCAAGGCCCACCCCTAAAATCTAATTGGCTATCCCAGGTGGCACCCTGTAATGACTGCCTACCTGCAAGTTTGACAAATTTAATACATTTTTGTTTATAGGTGCAATTCAGTCTCAACCTGAGATGCAGTAATGGGCCACCACAGTGTCTAACCTGCCAAAATACCATAGAAGAGAAAGAAGATCTGTTTTGATTTGGAGCGGAGCCGCAAAGCAGAGCTTTATTTTACATTTATATGGTGTCACTCTGTTTTATTGTGATTTGGTAGGTCTATTTAACTTTTAAACTAAACTATAGACAAGGATGTAAAATACTGCAATGGTAGTACTTAAAGTAGGTATGGGTAGTGGCGACAAAAATGGTGAATTAAGCTGAGCCGACGCGTGTGCCCGCAGCAGTGCTTGTATTTCATGCAACCCTTGCATGAGTCAGTGCCCCACTTGGGCCACCCCAGTAAATACACCATTTCACTAAGTTAGACGTAACCATGGTCTCCATGGGGAAAAAGGGCTGATGGCCACTGGCTGATGTGCTGAGGTGTCTTTAAGCTCAGCTGTCTGCTCCACCAGTAGAAACCAGAGACTGGGGTCTGGTGGTGAATGAGTTTAATAGAAAGAGGAGCTCTGTTTTAAAACAGCATTGAAAAACAAACCATCTGGATTTCTAAATACCATGGTACACCTTAATACTGTGATACCACCAAAGTTGAGACAGTGTTGTTAGAATAGGAATTGGTCTACTAAGATTTTGAGTTATTATTACTTTTTTATGTCTTTTGAACAAGTCTGAAATCCAAAACATGTCAACCATGTTTCACAAGCTTTGACAAACATTTCCTTTAAAAAAAAAAACAAATGTCAAATGCACAAAGAGGAATTTGAATTTGCAGTCAAACTCAGTGGAAGTATGGCTGATGGATCATTTCTAGCACAAAGCTTTTTATTTTTTTATTTTTTGTTCTATAGGGCATAAAAACAAATGTGCAACAGGCCCTTTTTTCATTAAGACTGCAATGCTTTTATTTTGAAAGTGAAATCACCCTCCATCCAGTGTAATTCTGACTCTCTCAGGCTCCTTTGACACAGCTGAAAAAAAGGGATCTAGCTTTCTCCTTTGCTGAGACGCTGTCCAAATGTATGGAATGGAGAGGGATGGAGGGCAAAGGGAGCCGTTGGCCGTGAGGAATCCCCCCTCTCTAACACAAGCAGGAATCCAAGAGGAATGGAGCTGAACTGAACTGTGTGCATTTGCACACACGCACACACACTCACTGAACAAAAAAAGTTGGCCAGGGTGAGAACAAAAACCTCAGGGGCTGAGAGAGAGGGGGGAAAAAGGAGGTGTGTTAATAGAAAGGAGGGTTCCCAGACAGGCAGCAGGAGCTGGAAGTGTAGCAGCTCTCTCTCTCTCTCTCCTCCTCTCCCTCTCTCATTGGGTCTATGTCTGGCATCTTAGTGGGGTGGGACCAGCTCCCTCTATGCACTCCAGCTGCGTCTGTCTGTCAATCTGCCGACCCCTCCCCCTTGTTGGCATAGAGAGAGAAAGAGAGAGAGAGAGAGCGAGAGAGAGAGGAAAAAGAAGAGGAGATGGTGGGGGGACAGGGGCTCACACACAAAACAAAAGTTGGCCCTATTGAGGCAAAGGCACCCAATACTCTGCACATTTTTACACCCCACAAACACACATGCACACACACACAGCTCCTTTTCTCCTCCTCTTTGTCCCGTTCCTCTCACTGCACTTGATATAAGGGAGGGGCGGGACGTACGTGAAAGAATTCACATTCAAATATCTATGACTGTGACCAAGACTGACAAGGAATGTTAATCTACTAACGTAGATGGAAGCTTAACCGAAGACAACTTTGAGGGACGTCTGGATTTACGGAGAGGAAAAAAAAATGACTGGACTTAAAAAAAGAAAACATAGAAAGGAGAAATGCCAAGCGGAGGGGAAATGGCTGAGGTTTCGCATTCCACAAGCCTGGTATTTCATCTCCCCGAATGTTACTGCTCCATTTGTTCTTAATGAAAGACCTGGCCCACCATGCACCATTACATTTAGATCTATTTACTTTCAACAATACCATTAAGAATCCATCCAACCAACATTACCTCCAAAAAGTGGTTTAAAAAAAAAAGTCTTAAAACTTTGACTGCGGTGCATTATTTCTCTTATGTGATGTGCAATATCACATTCCATTTAAGCCATTTAAGCATTAAGTGAGTTTCATAACCCTGTTTAAAAATCCATTAAGTGCTGTGGAATGCTCTTGGGAGCAGATTAGAAAAGACACGTTGCTTTTTATTTTCTCCGTAAATTTGTACACGTGTGTTTTGCCTGTGTCCAAATTATACTTTTATGTTGTGAATATTGTTTTAAGGAATATTTGCCAAATTCCCATGCCATCTAGACTTGAGACAATAAGTACAGTCAGCTCTGTGGGGCTGTATTTAAGCAAAGTGGTTCTTTGAGCGAAATGCTAATGTAATATACTGATGGACAACGTGACAGCTCCCCGAAAGTGAAGCCAAAACATCTCAACTGCCCCCTGGTGGCTGGTTGCAGTATAGGTCATAAATACTGCCCTCTCCATGTTAGCGAATAGGACACAGGCCAAAATACACATCAAATAAATTTTTCCCAAACATAGTTTCTGTCATTTCATATAGTTCTTATCATTTTAATACACTGATGCATGTTCAAGTGTTTCTTTTTCTGATCAGTTTGGTTTAAATTAGTTATTTGATGCTATGAAAAGGGGTTTGATGTCATGATTGACAGCTATGTGTGCTAATCTGCTAATCAGTGTATTTGTGATCAGTGGGGCTGCTTGTAATTGGTCAAACGGGTGTATGGGCGGGAACTCAATACCGCAAAAAACGCACTGCACAGACTCTGGCTCCAAATGATGTCACCAGCACAATCTGGCAGTGGCCGTATCCAGGATATTTTGGCTACAGTAGGAGGAAGTGGGGATGCATTGACCATTTTCCTACTTTCTATTGTTTAGTTGATATAATGTTTCCTGTGGGTCAGGGGGGAAAAGCATCCTATGTAAACTTTCTTGGTTTAGTGTGTTAGCATGTTAAATTTTGCCAAGTCAATTTGCAATATTCAATTTCAATACCACTAACGCAATGTACAGCTAAGGCTGATAGGAATGTCATTAGTTGGTTTGTTTCTAATTAAAATGTTCTTTTCTCTTTTCATACACAAACAGGTACAACCCACTAAAGCTGAAGTAAAAATAGACAATGCAGGTTGGGGTTAAACTCAATATCCAAAAAGAGGAAATACGATGTCTTATCTTAAAATAATTTCTAGAATGTGTTAAACATCACAGGTCGGTGATACTGTTTCCAGGAATACCTGCTGCAGAAAAAAGCTACTGTAGTCTATTCTCTCGAGTATAGCCAACCCACGCCTGGGCCTTGTAAAGTAAATGTACAAGGTGTATGAATAATCCAGGAGTTGTAATCAAAGCTCCTGAAGTCAGCTTTACTCTGTCAGGACGTACGGTGTGAAACAGATGGTAGAAAGGTTAATGTTCAGCAACAAGGCGTGCTTTGACAGCCAGACACCTCCAATGAAGCTGCATCTGTTAAAATCATGTTTTTCTCTCCCATTCAAGATGCCAGATGCATAGAAAAACAGAGAGAGAGACAGAGGAGCAAAAGCAGATAGAAAGAGTAGACTGAAGGCAGAAGAGGCGAGCCGTTTGAAAATATATATGGCGCTTCATTACAAGAAAGAATGTTTTTATAATCTTCACTTTCAAAGGAGACTTTAATGACATCTAATTTTGAACAGAACTTCAAAAGCTTTTCCACTCTGCCAAGAATACATTTCTCGGGAAACCCGACGTTACCTTCAAACTTCAATAAAGACCAAATATCCAACTACACACAAAGCAGGTCTGCAAAAAAAAAAGGTGTTTAAAAAGTGATTTTCAAGACAATACTGCTGCTTTAAGTTCTTTAAGACAATGACTGCACAGTGTAGGGGCCCTGATGAAACAATAATGAATGTGTAAGAGTGTATACAGGGCCAAGATGATCTGCTCTGCTACCGGCTGACTGCTGTTTATTCTAACAATGGCACAGCTTGCAAAAAAAGCCCTTATCTAATGACTCTTACTATCATGTTTTATTTTCCCCTTGAAAAATGGCTACTCAGCGATGCAGAGGATTACAGTCCAATCTATTGGGGGGTTTTGTCTTCCAAAAAGGCAATTTTCCCTTCATTTAGGGAAATAAAGCTCTGTTTAAATGACATCACTTTAGATCAAAAGGTTCTATTTTCTGTTTTTATGTCGCAATACTGTAATTGCACAGCAAGGTTTTTAATACAACCATAACTGGATTAGGCTTTTTCCTGATTCTTCATCTTCTCGTGCGTAATTGGGGCACTGAATGAGGCAGAAACAACAAATTCTGAATCAGTCTTGGGGCTGACATGCATCAAATCAACTTTTACACCTCCAGTTTGGATTTGTAAGAGTTTTTTATTGGTCTAAAAATTATTATATTTAATCAGTTGCCCACCTTTCCGCTAAATTTCATGATAGATCCTTGAGATTTCTCGTTAATAAATCAGCCAGCAACTGGCAAAATGTAATCTCCTTTTAAAAGGTACAATTCCTTTTTCAAGAGTCCGTAGAAAGTGTTTATATGCTGGTTCACGATCCCCAGTTATATGGCAGATTTGTCAGCCACTGCATCTAACAATCAGTCTCTAAAGTTTGGCTAAATGTAGGCTAGGGAACAACTGGCATGACAATGTTTTTAAAGGGGTCCCTTGAACTTTCATCTGAAGATATCTGAATGAAAATTGCTTTTTTTGGGTACCCACAAGTCTTTCCTAAACTTGAAAAGGCTTGTCCCATGTAAATGATTGGTTTCTTACAATCAATACACTCCTTCAAAGTAAAGCTATGTATTTGTCTTTTTAAGAAATTGACAATCAGCCTATTTGAAGAACTACAAATCACCCAACAGATAAATAAATGTACAGATAAATACCATAATAAAACAGGATTGCTGGAACGCAGAATGTTAACTGTATAAATAAGCATCTAGTATATGTACTAGTGTATCAGTTTGAAAGTCCTTAACTCTCCATATTAACATTTAACACATATTTAACAGTTTTTAAATGGTCTACATACTTAATCAAATTACTAAAATTTCATTTATGGCTTTTTGGTTTTGGTGTGCACCCCAAGATTCTCAGTGGCCCCGCCTGGCCACCCCTACAGAAACATTCTGGGGCTACCACCATCTGTAAATCAGTGTCTGAGAAATTTGGTATTTACTTGGAAAAATTATGAAGGTTAGCTGTATTTGTATTTGAGATTCATCTAAAATTCAATACATGGAATATAAGTTTATATTCAGCACAGAATGATCAGCTTGAATGAGGCACTCTGAAAAAGAGGACTTTCGAGAGCAGTGCCGGTCTTTTCACACATTCCTGCGCTATTACAATCAGCCCCTACACAACGAGTATCACTCTCAGACACTCCATGTGAGACAGTTCACATACCAAGCCCTATCACCCTTTTCAAACGTGCCAAAATATCAGGAGAGCCCCACAGCCTGGCTTCAACTTGAGACAAATTACACAATTTTTTGTGTGTGAATCAAAACAGCAAAGGTTTGCAAATTCCAGTCTCTGTGATGTTCAGTCTTTTTCAGTCTGTCCAGCAGTGAAATGTGCCTCTGCCTGAGGCGATGACAGAGCTCATATAGTCAGCCCGAGTGCAAAGTCAATGGATGCATGCGTGGCTCCGACTAATTGCTATAATCTGATGCTATACCACCTCCTCTCCTCCACTGCACACAGGTGCAAGAGCGAGGATTTACTGAAAATAGCAAACACCAAGAGGTTTCCTTCTGTTAACATTAAATTAAGAACTTAAATTTTAGGCTAATTCCAGGTAAAGCACTCAGCTGAGAGTTACGGCCGCCCCCTCCTGAGCTGATTCATCTACAATTTAGTTTGTGGGTCTTTTGGGGACTTTAAGTTGATTTGTCTGCTTTAACTGAGTGCAGAGTTTATTCTTTCCAGGAAGTATGAATGCACTTCTGGCATCCAAACACTTTCCACAAATGTTTATTTGTATTTTTTAATTAACACTAGATCCCAAGGCCGGTTTACACGTTTGCATGTATTTGCTGAGTGACAATGATATGAAAGACACACTTTTGCAGTTTATGCTTGGCTAAAACTCTCTGATTTACTTGGCAGCAGACCATTCACGTTGTAGTAACCTTTAAGAACACACTGGGGTGATATTGAAAAGAAGTGTTCGGCTCCAAGTCCCTTATGCTATTAAGGCATTTGTAGTCTTAAGGAATGCTCTGTCCAATAAAGTGTGAATTTACTCCTGCACACCTCCCAAAACAAGGCTCAGCTGCTCCTGCTCCTTGTTTGATGAGCATTTACATGCTTGTAAGTCATGTAGTAAAGTTGTCGCACCAGTATGTTGAACTCGTGAGGATAATTAAAACAAGGCTTTGAAGTGCACCTCCAACACTAATACAAAATTCCAGGACTGTTTTCAATTTTTTCAGTGAAAAGGGGTCAGCCTTGCTTTGGTTATTCTGCTGGACACATGGAAGGGTGAGGTCACATTCCTCAGGTGGCACCGGTGTCCTGTGATGGTGAGGGGGTTTTATTTTAAACACATGGGCTACAGTTTAGTCTCTGAACTCAGCTACCAAGTCCCTTACTCATTCAGGCTGCCATGGTGGTCATCTTCAAGTAGAAATGTTCCACAAACTTTCAGTTTGCAGTGGCCCTCCGAGATACTGAACCTTTCTGTTCACCTATGCGAGTACACAGAGAGGATGTCAGGTAAAGGAAATGGGAGCAGTGTTCACATATCCCTCTTAGTGCTTTTAGTGTGCATAATGGTTTAATGGATTGTGATCAAATGACAGTGAGGTGCACCAGGACAGGCATTAAGTCCACCAGCGTTGGGGCTGATTTGAAGGATGAAGGTTTGAGCCGCCCCAGAGGAATATAAATAGCCCCGCAGTACAAAAGGCTTTTCTGCTGCCCCCCCCCCCCCCCCACACCCTTTTTCCCCCTGTTCTTCTCAACAAGGGGCAATATGCGTAACACCAACCTTGAGTAAAAATTCCTGTCCTTCCATGTCAGGCCCTGTACCGAGCTGAGACACTGAAAGGACTTACTCTCTACCTTGAGCGGTTAGAAGTGTGATTCATGGGCCATCGCCTCAAACTGGACTCCTAATGCTGAAGTGGGGTGAATAAAAGATAACCTAGAACATAAATGGCAGGCTCTACTTAAATTTAACCAATGTAGTGGGAGGAAGGAAGTGGTTTAGCTCTTTCAATGTTTAACACATTTATTAGATTTGTAAATGGGTTGGATTGCTTTTAGAATCTTTTAGACCATGGCATACTATAAGAAAGAAACGAAAATTGAACTAGAGATTATTGGACAATCCACTCCTCCACCTTAACCCCAGTACATCTTCCCAACCTGCGATTTTAGATCCTCACATGGGGTTGTGAAATGGGCAGAAAATAAAATAAAAACTAAATTCTGTTGAAAAAAATTCTTTTAGACTTTTCTCCGATCTTTGCATCTTTCTTATGAAATAGTGTATAGTTTAGCTCTTCAGGCTTCTGAAATTTATTCAGATGAAACAGTCAGAGAGGACAACAATTATTTTTTGACTGAAGCGCTAACAATTATAAACATGCGACCTGTGACAAGGGTTCACAAGGGGATATTGGGTCAAATAAGGTGCAAAAATGTTTGCAACTGAGGAATGTCAGCCAGTAAGTTTATGCCCAAAAGCTACTGTCTGTATCAAAATCTATTTCTGGATTCACCCTGTAAGGGGCGATTGTCTAGACCAGAGATAGCCGCATATGATCTAAATGGTTTCATTTCTATTCTGTGTGTAAAACTGTTTTCTGCTGGCATTTATATCCCTTGTGAATATATGAATAAGCTTAGCTGAGGCCTATTCATTCTGGCGGCCCATGGGGCGCATCTGGCCTAGAAGCAACCTCCAAGTGGTCCAGCAAACGCAAATCTGATATGTATGAGAAAACACGTACTGTAAATTACATAAATCATCTAGAAGTAGCTAACGAGTGAGCCATCTCACATCCTTTCACCTTAGTTGGGTTACACGTGCAGTACTGATTGAGCAGGATGTACAGATAGGTATAGCGACGCTGCCAATCATGTCTTTCACAAATTAACATTTTCTCATGTGACAGAGTTCAGACCAAGCTTAGTTACTTTTCAAAAAATTTGGGCTGTGGTCAAACGTGCGACCTATGTCTGCTCCTAAAAACTTTTCCTTGACCTCAATGGAAAACTTCAAGATGTTAGGTGAGGTGAGTTGTGTGTGTGTGTGTGTGTGTGTGTGTGAGTGTATGTGTGTATAAAGCATGTGTGTTGGATAGAGAGGGGAGAAGGGAATTGAATAACTTTGGTTTAGGTCATTGGGCCACACTGCATTATTTAGAGTAAGGTTAAAATAAAGTTGGTTTAAAATATCTACTGTTTCTATTACTGTGTCCAGTTTGTTGTCCACTGCTAAGTCACATACACTGCCAGAAATCCAAACCAATACTACTTTCAATACTGAAGGAAAATATTATTGTGATCCCTGATTTAAAAGACATCAGAAATTCCTCCACCTCTTTAAAAAATTGAGCTTATTGTAGCATTATGTACATAATGTCTGTATTTTTCAGTTAGACTGAGTTCTGGCTCTGAGAAGAAGTGGTGTGATGTTTCTGGCAAACCGTGTATCTGGTGGAGGTAAATACTGCTGCAGAAATTCAAATGCTGTTCATATCTGTTTAAAATGCACAATGTATTTGTATTCATTTACATCATTAATATCCAGAGGACCAAGTAACCTTTAAACTGCTGTGAAGCATGATTAGGTGCTCCATATGGAACCATGGAAAAACAAGCAGCAACATTATTAGAATTTAAATGTGACTTTTCAGAGAGGAAAGCAATGTAGGAGGAGTATGGGAACAGTGTGGTATACAAAAATAAACAATGGAGCCACTTTCACACCAAGGTAATTAGGGTGTTTATGGGAGGAGAAAAAGTTCCTGATGGCACAGTGAGGGAAGAAGACAGGGGAAGATGGAGGAGGGAAGGGGGTAAACTAAGGCTCATTGTTAGGCAGGTGATTTACGAGGGTACAGGGGCTCCCGGGCCCTGCCAGTGGAAGGATAGATCTTCTGTCACTATAGCACCCTTAGCCCTTTGTTCCCATTGTGCCTAGACAGGGCTGGGGGGCTGCGGGGATGAAAGTGGGTGGAGGGTGGCTGGAGCGATTGTTGGTTGAGTGCTGCTGTGCCATCGCAGGGCTGGGGCCTGTACATCTTCACCACAGACAGCAGCACAGATCAAAGGCTGCACTGTTCCCTCTCTCTAAAGCTCACAAGCCTTTGAAAACTTCCCACAACATTTGCACAAGGGGATGATATGCCTCCGCAATGCTAGAAGCCCTCTGAATATAGCATCTGAATACCAAACGCCAACATTTAATGATACCCACAGTGCAAGAAATTATCCTGAGTGCGCTTTTCAATGCAGCCTGGTGATTGTATGCACCATGAGATGGAATCTATGCACGTGCCAGCCGGGCAGCGGCCGTGGGTAGATAGATAAGGCGTCTGGTGTATATGAAATGAGGTCACCTTCTCCCTTAGCTCCAAACAGACGTGGTTGTCTGAGTGCTGTCTGCCTTTCTCCACACATAGAGCTGTCACCATGCACCACTTGACCTTTCAAAGCCTCGGCGATAACGCTCCTCCGGGCAAAAATCAATTACCGCAGGCAAACGCAATATCAAATGAAGAAAGGGTATGATCTTGGCATGTGAGGGGTCACATGTTAGGGCTGGCGATGGATGCAGATTCAAAGGCGCCTTGGTCCGTGTCACTGAATCTCTACTGATAATTTCATCAGGAAAGCTAATGGAGTATCCGACAGCGCTGTTCTGATGTTTCTCACAGGACGGCGCAGCGTAACCACTCTAATTCTCTTCCTTGGCTGCAATTTATAAAGTGTAATATTGAAGTGAATGGGGATCAGAATTCAATTAGTGAAGTCTTGGAAAGTAGGGCAATGCTGTTTACAAGAACCTCTCCCACACTCATTGTTCCAATACAATGGTAAGAGTGTCTTGTGGTGATCTACTATTTTATACCCTGTGTTAACATCACACAAGGTCAAACATGTTGAATCACAAGATTCTGCAATCCTTGTCAGTTGTGTGCCCACCTGCTAAGCAAGGTGAATTGTGTTCATATCATAGAGTGACTTCTTTGTGGTGGGATTATTATATTTGTTCCCCCCTCTTTGTAGGACAAATATAAATCTTTGGAAACAGTAAGCAGTATGCTGTACCTTTAGCCAAAGAAAACAACACTGAATACCTAGCTTCAACTTAAGTCTCAAAATGTCCCTTATGGTTAATCAAGATGAGACAGTTTTGCTTTAAGCTAAATGCTAACTTAAGCATGGAAACATGCTGTGACAATGCTACCATGCAGACTTTTTTAGGTTACATTTTCAGCGTCTTAGTTTAAGATGTGGATACTGACATTTGTTAATTATCACTTCGGTTAGGTACCATACTCACTATTTTTAAAGGTATTAACCAAATAATGTCAGTACTGTCAAGTACCAATTCATGTTATATCAAATGGTGACAAATTTCAGTACATCTGGGTAAGAATGCCGGGTTCAGGAAGGAGACAGGAGCAAAGTTAAGTGCCCAGAGGCTGGGAAGCTGCTTGCAGAACTCCATGGTTGACAAAAGAGCTCCCTAGAGCCATTGAGTTCAGAAAGGAGGCAGAAACACTGTAAAGTGCCTCAAAGCTGGAAAACCGAAGCTCTGCTGTTTAAATGTGAATGTTAAAAAAACTGAATTATCCCTAAACACAATGTATAGCTGCGGCTGATGGTAATGTAATTGATTTTGCATTTTTTTTGCAGTATTGGCCCTATCCAAATTTGATCTGATAATGGCACTGAATGAAAAGTCAGAGGATCACCAAAGTTGTTGCAGCTCATCCTGACGAGACATGAAGGTCTGATTCCAATTTCATGGCAATTCAACCAATAGGACGCTCATTAAAATCATTAGGGTTCATAGTCTGGAAACCATGAACATCCCTCCAAAACTTTGTTCGAGTACATTTGGTAGATATTGAGGTATTTCACTGGATTTGTAAAAAATTTTTACCTGCTGGTAATACTGGATGACAAATCAGAGAAGGTCTTTCAGATTCATCTTCTGGCAACCTTGAATGTTTGTTCATGGCTGTCTATCCAATAGCTGTGGATATATTTCACAAAGAAACAAAAATGTCAACCTCATGGTGCTAGAGGAAAACCAGGGGATCACCAGGTCCAGTAGATTCTATCCTCTGGGGACCATGAATATGTGCACCATATTCCAATCTTTATAATAGGCACTGAAATTTCATTATATTTCATATATTAGTCGGGACCAATGTGGTGGACCAACCAACCAACATCACTATCCCAAGAGCCATGCTGCTAAATTTGCCAAATACTATTCCCTATTATGCAACAGTTTTGTGTTCACATGAACATTAACCAGAAAATTTGTCGCCAAACTCAACACTTCGAAAGGCTACAAATCTTGTCAACTTTAAATTTGAGCCGGAAATGACTGCTATATTCTCACTTAATACTGTCAAACCATCACTGTATGATTTATTGGAGTCATTTGGCCGCCGTCCCAGGCCATGCCTCACTCCACATCCAGGCTGCACAGGACAGAAGAGCCTGCAGTGTTAAACTCAACAAACTGAGGGCGGGAGCCTGATGAAAAAAGGAAGCAGTGTTTCAGAGCATTGTTTGAAGTGGCCATTCATACAGAGCTGTGCTGACGTGTCTGAAGTAATCCGCATCAATCTCTGTGAAGATAATTTTTCTCATGTTTATTTGCTACCCACCGGCCCTGCTCTTTCTAGCTCGCCTGCGTTAAAAATGCTGACAATACTGATCTAAATAATGAAGGCAAATTAAAGTGTGAGCTGCCCGCTGATGTTTGGACCCAATCTGTTGCAAAATGAGCACGGTGTAGCGGAGCGCTATTTAGATTAGTGGCTTATCACTCTCATTAGGCCTCTATTTGAATCTGATTTTATTAATCAAACATGGTCCACTTTTGCGTTTCTGACCCCGACTTTAAGTAATGGCAAACCTCATCGAGTCTGGCCCTGGGGCTGTGAGTCTGAACCCTTGGTTACTGATCCGTGATCCATTTTAATCCATCATGTAGCCTGGGGAGTGTGTGTGAGTGTATGGGGGGAACTAAGCAAGGAGAAGAACCTGATGCATTCCTCATCGCTCATACCTACTCATTAGGTGAATGGAGTGGGTCTCACAGTGCAGCACACACACACACACACACACAAACACACACCCACACACACACCCACACACACACACACATTTAGACAAGACACAGCACCTCTGGCACGTGCTGCCAAGCTCTCAGGTCGCCTGAGAGCAGACACTGATCTAACCGCCACCCCTCCCACCCCAACATCCAATTTGCTTTGGCATTTATAGGTGTTTATGATAAAGTGGATGGTCCAAAGCCTGGTGACCAAATGACATTTCAAAGTGATGTAAAATGGGGCATGGTTATGTGGGCAGTACCCCGTTATGCCCAATTGACTCCCCAGTGTGGAAACAGTCTGGTTAGCCAGGGTCATTCGTGAGTGAGGGTTAATTCACTGCCTGTCGTATTAAGCACTGTCCACTAAATCATGGACCAGTTTATGAGTAAGGGAGGGTATCTCACTCTCAGTCTGACATCCCTGTTCCATCAAAATTAAACATGTGTATGCAGGTTTTTTAAACACAGTAAAAACTGTTAAAAAATAGGCAATAAACGGCTTTCCCATTGCCAGCAGGCTACAGCCAACGCTGCAGTAGACAAGTATGCCTTTCTGTGTATTTTTACTGGTGAGTCTGACGTCATGGACATGTCCAAAAACATGTTAGTAAACAGTAGAAAGCTGTATGGAAGCCAGTGAAAATGTTTAGGTGGTTAGTTCTTTTTTCTATCTCTTACTTATTCAGAGTGATTGCACATTTACCCTGTTTGGTTCAATTAAAACAAACTCAGGTTCACTTGTGCGGTAAATATGGTTCGTTTGGGCTAGTGTGACACCTGTCTATTGAACCCTGGTGTGGACCAAACAACCAGTTGGTCATGGTCCGCTTCCAAACAGACTCTGGTGCGGTTCATTTGTAGTGTGAAAGAAAATGAACCAACCACAGGATTTTACGATAGCAGAGATGTGATTATAGCATGATTTTAACAGCTAAATCAATAATAAATCCATCTGCTAATCATGAGATCTGTCTGTGATCTCATAATTGATCCTGATAAAGGCAAACACTGCCACTACAGGCACATGCATCAGCACAGCAGCAGCAGAGAGAGTGTGCTTTCATGTTATTAATGCAGTCAGTCAGTTGCCGCAATTGAGTGGAGTTTTACAAAACTTAAGCTTATTAAAAACATACCTGCGTTCAACAACAGGACCGGAACGTCGAAATGGCGTGATACTGATAACAGCAATCATCTGCTTGCATCTTGCTGTTATCAGAATCACTGCAGAACTCTATCATAAGTATGTCTCGCATGTCTCTGTAGAGCCTTCAGCAGCTGCTGAAGAATGCATGTTCTATAATTTATAGTTCATAAAGTTTGGTTTTTCTTCTGTTATATGTGTGCATAACAACAAAGCAATATGCTGAGGGCACCCACATGGGAAGCAATGGCCCTGAAAGTATTCGGTTGATTTACAGTTGAATGATACTTGAATAGTAATTATTTCTCTTTGTGCTCTTTGAGATGCCAAACAACATAAAAAGAAACACTTTAGAAGCATTAAAGGGCTGCACCTGAATTTAATTTACCCACATGGGTCCTGATGATGCAGGATGAAAACGCCAAAACTGTCAAATCAACGGGCTACCTGTCATTCTGCACGATCTCATGTTTACTCCTCTTGGGTTGTTTGTCACAAGTGTGTGTGAACAGGACCTTAATCACAACCAAAATGCAACAATGTACTATTTTTCCCCAAGGTCAGGGCCGAATGAACCAAACTTGGTGCTGATGAAATTTGGCAAGATGTTTGAGCATCGTTCTGATGGAGACGGGCGGTGTTTTGTAGTTGTCCGTTATTGCATGACGCTGACAAAGACACTAAAAACAGGTCAAGATGCTTTCCATTCACACACACGCAAGCACACAAATATATAAAAGCAGTAGATCACCCCTGTGGTGTGTGAGGGGATGACAAGTTTACTTTACCCTGCTTTACTTTTCCTGCATCCTCTTCATTATCCCTTCATGAGGCCAAATTGGCAGCAAGCCCTTTAAAAATAAACACTGACACGACTGTTAACAAAATGTGACTGCAGGCAAATGCAACCACAGGCAAATGTAGGCGCAGCAGTTTCATCTCTGCAAGTCTTGCCCTATCAATAATACATGAGAGTGCCTCCTTTACCATGATTAAAGGTGATGTATCTAAGTGCCACAGGTACTGCATCGCCAAACTGCGCTTTCAAATTCCGGTTAGCGAAACATGTGTACATTCTGAGCAGGTTTCTTTTTTTCCTGCGTAAATCAATGGGCTGTTGTGACTGCTGACATTTTTAGGGGATTACAGCTGTCTCATTTCTACATCTTACACTTCCTGCTCCTGCAGAGTCAGCCAGCATTGACAGGAGCCCTGGCCAGGTCTCTAATGTCCCTGAGACTTTGGCCAGAGCTGGGCGAAAGGCCATGCCCAATCAGCAGCACCACTAGACAATATCAAAGACCAGTGGGCAAAAGGAGATGGGATTGGATGGCTAGCAGTGGTGTAGAAGGAGGAGGTGAAGGAAGACAGCATGAAAGGTTGAATCTCATCAGCACGCTTTTAATGATGAGTCACGATATAGCAGATTATTGCACAGCATCCAGGGCAGTGGGTTCAGACAACAGGAACAAATGTCCCAAATCACAGAGAGATTGAAGAGAGAGATTATTGAGGCCCACCAATGATGAAAAGCAATGACCGTGAGCAAACATGGCGATGGAATGAGCTCACTCAGATGGAAGGAGGTTCAGAGAGGTAGGTAGGGAGGCGGACACATGGTAGCGCAAGTTGGCGGGTAAAAATGACAAGAGTGGGGGGTTGGCCAGCGATGCTGGCATCAATTACCTGCATCACCACCTGCTGCCATGCTAGCGGTTGGCTGGTAGGGGGGTTGGGTGGCAGGTTGGCGCGCTCTAGCTGCAGAGTGACATTACGACGCTCCTCCTCGAGGGCTCGGGTCAGCTGCTCAAAACGTGCCTCCTGCTCTTTCACTGAAGCCAGGATGCTGGCGGCCGAGCGAACATCATAGTCCTCCATGTCCTGTGTTGGTCGCAGTTGTACAGATCTTCCATGTTGGGAAGGGGGGGAAGAGAAGGGAGGAGGAGGGGGCACACCAGGTCATTAAAGACACTCTGACCCAACAGGCTGGGCGAGTGGCATCGACGGACTGATGCAAGTCAAATAAAAGACTTACTTATTGGCCAAGATAGGACATTGATGATTTGGCATACAGCACAAGCTTTAAATAACCATCATGAACAAAAAGATCAACATGACACATCAAAATGGAACGACTAGGATGGCTGACTGGATGACTGGGGAGGTGGGCTCATGGTACATATAGTCTGTCTGTTACAGTCAAATCTGTTTAAGTAAAACTGTGCGTTCCAATACCCTGGAGGGACAAGCTCAAATTCTCCCCACAAAGGGTGACTACATGGGGAAATCTCTGATATTCCAAGCGGAGACATTAATGAGGATGCTCTGCTGGGTGCCAATTATGTTTTTGCTTCAGAAGTTGGAGCCTTTCTTTTAATTAAGACTAACCCGGCACAGCATACAATCCAATCGAGTTTTGCTGAAACAAAATGGAAATATGATCCACTAATTCCAAGTGCAACAAAGGGACTGAAACAGCACAGTGCACACTCACAAAAACAAAGATTCTTGTTTTTGGACATCCAAAAAGTGGAAAGGAATGATCTCACCCCTACAAATGAACAATCACAGCCTGCGTGGAGGAATGACACTGTCATTGGGTACAATCATGCACAGAGCCATAATGCAATCTGACACACAAGCGCTGTTGCAGGCACGATGCAACACATGCAAGCATCCCACAGCCACCCAAACGGACACCTGGGCCTGGGACCACCCACACACACACACACACACACACACACACACACAAACACACAGGCTACCTATCATAAACAATCATGATTTCGAGATAACAGTTGCAAGCCACAGTAAGAATCACTGTCACACACACCCTGATATCCATAACGGATGGTGGCGTGATATCAAGGGGGTTGACGGCACAATAACAAATGGGGTTAGAAATAGTGAACCACAGAAATACAGACCTAGTAGATAAGCAGTCTGAGAGGTGTTAGAAAACAGACATCCCCCACTTTAACAGGAGCAGAAAGGTGAGACAGCAAGAAGAACGGAGAGCTGGGAAAGAAGGGGAAGAAAAACAGAGGGAAGACAAAAGAGAACAAGCCAGAAGTTAAAACAGAAATGAAAAGCAACAAGCAACATGTGGTTCTTCTCACTGGGTTGTATGTAACTTTATGGTGAGCCCAAGTCGAATGAAACAGGTGCAAAAAGTGTTTGAGCACAGTATCATCTACATACATTAAAAATAGACAACCTTCATTCATTCACCATTAATTTCTTTAAACAGTTCTTTAGAGTATGCTTTTTCACTGTTAACGTGCATCTTCAGAGTACATGTCTAGTGTCTAACAATGTGCGCAGCTACTCCAGTTCCCCAGACAAGGCCAGAACCTCCAGGGCTAAAAAATGAAGCCAATGGGGAGGTGCCAAAAACTGCAGTTTTTTGGGGGGATTAATTTTTATATAACTCATTAATAAAAAAAAGGGGGGATGGCGATTGAGTGACAGTCTGAGCCAGATCCACACCTCACTCCTCCACAGCTCCACCCTCTTTGTCCACATATGTTCACTTCAAGAGGACCCTAAATCACTTATGTAATATTGGTTTGATTTAACTGAATATTTGTTTAATAAATGATGGGAGTCTTTTGCTGGTTCCTGCATTAGTACCTAAATTTTCAAACCTAATGCCAGACAAAACATTAATATTAGAAGATTGTTTTTAATAACTAAAACACGCAACTAAAACACTCGGTTAAGGTAAGGTAAAGATCATTTTTGCAGTTACATAAATGTAACCATTCATTGCAAAACAGGAACCCTTCCCATCTACAGCATAAAAACTGGTTGACCTCCATGTTTGCTTTTTCTACACAGGAGCTACACATTTCTATTTAACAAAATATTTTACTTTACACCATTTTGCCAGCAACATTTTTCACAAACAGAGCACAAGTGATGTGTGCTTTTGTATGCGGATGTAACATAATGTTCTGGCCTTGGATCGGACTTCTCATTCAGAGAGTGAAACAGATGTTTGTCAAGTAATCAGCCAAACAGAAATCACAACACAAAGCAGCGGTCAGCATGTCATCCCGGGGTCAGCTCGGGCCAGTAAGCATATTTTTGTGATGAGATGGGTCATTGTATCCAAGATATCTCAGATTTGTGAGAAGAAATTACAAATGTAAATATATTGCAAGTGCACCAGAAGTTTAAAAAGAGTAAAGTACTTCACAAAAAGCAGGAAATGACACTGAGTCAGGAGAAACAGTATATGAAAGCATTTTGGATATCCTCCAGCTGATCCTGCCACAGAAACAGACAAAGATTGAGGAGGGCTGCTTTGGCTCAGCAGGGGATGATCGATGCAGATGCAGCCATTAGAATCTTAAACAGGTCGGATTACAGAAACAGAGCGTGTGTGTATCGAAGTATGTGTGTGTGCATACGCAGGATTCATTCTTCACCACAGGACCTGGTGAGCGTGAGGCCCTTATTCCCTTTGAAGCACACAATCCCTCTTTGATGTTTGTTGCGCGCTGATCATTTATTTATCTGGAGTGGAGTCTCGTCTGACACGACTCTTCCTTCACTAACGCAATAACATGCTGAGGAGCCGGTTTTCTCAAAGTAAAACTCCACACCCGTGTGAATGAAAGGAAAGGTTCCATTGGTTACGTTACCTCTGCGTAGGAACATGATCTCTCATTACTTTGCCTTTTTTTTCAATATCAAATCAGGAATCACATACTTTGAAACATTATTCATCCCACAACAATTCTGGCTGACATGCGTTTGCAGTCATCAGCAGGCACATGCAGAAGGGGAGGCTGAGGGTGTTCAAGCACCTGCCTCTTGATATCCAAAGAACCTTTTTGTCATGGGACTTTTTTTAATTGCTTTTTTTAGGACTGTGAAAGAATTATTTTTTTTAAAATTGTGATAAATCACAGAATTTCAATAGTTAATCCCAATTAATTGCATTTTATTCACATTTTTATTTGCATTATTTAGCATTTTAAAACAGTTTTGAAGTGATTATTGAGCAATATTACCAGATTGTCTTGATTAGAAAACAAATGACAGCCAAAAAAATAGATAAATTAAATACTGCATAGGACTAGAATACAGTGTCTGTCATCTCTACAAAGGGGAGACCCCTGTGAAATGACTGCCGTTTTTCCATTGCCAAAATTTAGCCTAACTTTGGAGCGTTATTCCACCCTCTTACTGAGAAGCTAGCATGACATATCACTAGATTCCTCAGGTCTTCTTGTTTCATATAATATCAGTATCATCGCTCTCACTTAAAACTCAGCCAGGTACAGCCTCGTATAGATGGGAAAGTCATCCAGCAATTTAAAAAAATTATGGTTTTAATAATGGACCTTCATTGCAATGCAATTAATGCGTACATGCATTAACAATTAGTAATAATTTAGCCAAAAATAAGATGACCTGGCTACTGTCAGTTAATTTACGTCACATGACAACCTTTCAACTGCGGCAAGTGAAAGGTCATCAGTGATCTTCCCTTCATAGTGACACTAAACACACAACTTCAAATCATGCATCAGTTATGCAACATAAGTTTACCAGTGGCTCTGGCTGCTGCTTCTTACTGCGGTCAAGGGAGCAGTTGCTCACGAACACCAGGTGAAGTCAGCAACCATTTGGACTTTAAATCTTGTCAGTTACAGTATGGATGCTTAGAGTGGCCAAAAGGCTTGGAAATCTTGATCTGATCTGTATTAAAGCAATAACTTCTCACATTTAATAAAGCCTACCAAGTAAAATGACCTATATTGCACATTATATAAGATCCAATTCCAAAAATAAAATTTGGTTGTCCTACTGTACTGTTCTTATGTTCTTAAGGGAGCTCCAAGACTGAAATAAAATGAAAGGAAAAATGAAAGGACGACCCTGACTGTCTATACAAAGGTTCATATGGCTTTACTGTACAGTTTTGAGAAATGAAAAGGTAAAGTCACCTTAAATTGCATTAGAACACATCCATATCTTCCTTATATTTGAAATTTAATTTAAAGAAATCCATAATAGGCTATATGAAAGGATTCCTGTTTAGGAATATGCCCATGTCAAATTTCATGTGATTTTACTGTGGACTTTTTGAGAAATTAAAAAGGGAAGTGAGCTCAAATTACAGTGTAACAGTAATAATTCTCAAATGTTTATTTACCATAATCCCTTTCTGAATTCATCAGAAATCAGGAAGGGCCATAACTCTTAAAATGCTAATAAAATATGTTCCAAAAAAAAAGAAAAAAAGAAAAAAAAAAGAAATCTGAAAGGGGGGACAATCATATCATAGTAAGGTTTCTTAGAATATGGGTTGCTATAATTCAACAGGTCATGCTGTAAATGATGTTGGTGTGTGGTGTTTTAAAATCGTTTCATGTGGCCCTCTTTAATTTGAGCCCCTGCCCCTCTAAATATCTCTGCACTGCCCTGCTCATCAGCTGGTAACTTAGAATGGAAACTGGGTAATGACTACTTGCAAAAAATAGCATCCTTGTCTATTTTCAAAGCCATCCACTACTCGAGATAACCCACAGCAATCGGGTACCATAAGCCATGTTGATTGGACATACTTGATGACGGACTCTAATGATCCACTCTGCTCGAGGGTTGGGGGGGCGTAGCCATTGCTTCCTGAGTCGTAAAGGGAATAATATGGCAGGCATGTCAGCTACGCCCCACGGCTTATCATTAAACACCAACTTCTGGGCCTACTTAAAATAGCACAGGGAGGGGCATCTGAAGAATTCCCCTCTGCCTCCATGACAGCCCTTCTTTTTTTAAAGCTCTGGTTTAGCAGATGTTTGCTAATGGCCTGCATCAGAGGGGATAAAAACACAGCAGCCTGGGTCTGGACGTTTAACCCCCATCCTCAATTACACATGCCCTACTTAGTCTCAACTCTGTGTGATGGAAATGTGTCAAAGTAAAACTAAAAGGGCATGAAAGTGAGCGCTGGATGCCACTTTTGGAAGTTTACAAGTAGAGGTTATTAGATTAAAAAAATGGAAAATGTTTAATGAATTCCACAAAGGGAAGCGTGTTGGATTTTGTATACTCTTAAGGCATAAACACCTTTAATTAAAAGGGAAAACAGATTCGTACTCCATGTGTAGATTTAATGCGGCACCTCGCTACCAGCCTCACTGTCTCAACACTTTTCCCCAACTATTAATGCACTTCAGCACAAACCCTCAGCTCTAAAAATAGCCCAGTAATAAATATATCCACACGCACGCAGCCACAATTTTGAGTGTGGATCGGCAGATGAGATGCAGCGTTCGCTCACTTCAAAGGCTTGCTGAAAAAGTCTGGTAATAAATCCTTGGCACCTTATTCATCAGGTCCATTGGACTCCCAGAAACAAATCTTCCAGTGACAAGACCCTCTACCATCATGCCTCTCTCTGTAGTAAACTGGCAAGCATTTAAGTGATGTTATTCTCAAGAACAGCTTTAAATGAGCCAGCAGCTAGAGGTCTGGTTATCTCTCTGTATGACACCACAACTAAATCACAAAAATAGAGCTGCAAGGGAGAAGAAGTCCTATCTGTCTGAACTAAAATCCTGGTGATTCCCTCATTGCTGAGATGAAATTCTTGCTCTCTGTATGTGGGAACTTTGCTGCCTTGAGAAGCATGCAGGCTCTGTGACCGAAGCGAGCAGGGTTGACCAACATTTGATCTATTACGTTGGTATCCTCTGGTGAAAAGCATCAAAAACTGGGCCAGTTGTAATGAATTTACTGTAAGTATTCAACTGACATTATAAATGCAGATTTAGTGCTACGACACTGTTTCTGCCTTTTGAAAGCACCAATGTGGAAAGATGTGACTTTAACCACAAGGCCCCTCTACATCTGTGAAGAGAGCCTGTCATTCACTGAGGACTTGGTGTTAAACTCTTCATGCTTTGCAGCCTATGATACGTTTAACAAGAGTCAACTGAGGCATCCTGTGAAGAAAGCCATAATTCAGCCAATCTCAGAACCCATCGCCTAGTGAGGATAATGAAGCCTCTGGAGGCGAGGGCCAATGTTTCCAGCCCAGTGTTTCAGGCTGATCCGCTGTTGCCAGCGGATATCCGAGCCAAGACTTCCTCCTCCATTTGCCGGTCAGTTTGGCTAATCTCTAAAACCAGAAATAAATGCAGATAAATTGTTTAAAAATAAATTTAAAAAATAAGTCAACATCAGACGATAATTGATGGGTTTCAATATTGCACTGCAGCCAATGCGTTCTGCCTTTCCACCTTAACTGTTTACCTGCCGTTCAAATGATATTGGCTAACACTACTCTGGCTAAAAATGGATACCAAAAACTTCTGATATCAAAATCTTGTCCATTTGCCTGCAGATTCTGTAAACACATACAGCTGCAACTGTTTATAGAAATTATACATAATGTCAAAAATTACATACTAAATCAATAGTTCAACATTTAATACACTACTGTAATTTGCTTTCTTACCAAAAGTAGAATACGACTCTCATGTCTGTATGATAAATAGAAAGCTATAGGCAGCACTCATATTAACAAAGGTAACTTATCTCAAATAGTTAGCCCAGGTCTGTGCCAAGGTAATAACATTTACCTACAAGCACATCCAAAGCTTGCCAATTAACTAACTAACTGACAAAACATAAGTGTAAAAGTGAAAATGTATGGTTTTACCATTGGTAATGTATACTAGGCTATTACTTGACTGGCTGCAGTGGCTACAGAATCAAAATCTGAATCAGAGTCTAGTTTATTGCCAAGTAGGTTTTCACATACAGGGAACTAAGCTACACGACTCCGCTGCTGGCTGAAGCTTCACAGTCAGAGGACACTTACGAGAATAGTATTCAAATTTTCATCTAACTCTCAGCAAGAGGCGATGGACCATATTTCCCAAGATGCAAACTATTGCTTTGACTCTCATCTTAAATCAGGAATGAAAACAGGGTGTTACAGCTACCGAGGAGAGCTCCCCGAGCAGAGACGGCGGGTGGCGCGTATCTTGAGGGGTTATTAGGGGGATAGGGCAACAGACTGGGAGGTAAAGGATGAGGGTAATTGAGTGTGACCATCAGTGTCCGATATTGAGTTAGCGGCATTCACCTGATTAGGGACTAGGTGGGTGGTGGGATCCTTCCTCTCCCCTCACTGCCAATTTGCCCCTTTCCAGAGGCTGTAATTGCGGCTCAAATTAATTCCTTGTCTAAACCCATCATATGCCCATCTGAGGATGCAGCTCTCAGTGGTACGACTGGGTACTTAAGAACACCTGCTCCTCTTCCTACTGTGTTTGTGTCTGTGTGTGTCTCTGTGTGTGTTAGTGGTGGTGGTGGGAACAGTCTTCAGTCTTGGCTGTTGATGATAATACATTCATACAGTCAGTCAGCAAATTGGTCATATTAGGGGGTATTGCTCTGCCTTAAACTGTCATTTCAGAGCCAGTAATTTCAGACTCTTAAGAGAATTTCTCTCCTTGGCTAAGCTGTCCAATATGTCAAAGCTCTTACAGAGAGTGACTGACAGATAAGTGATTCATCATAATGACAATCTGCAGTATTGGGAATTTTCACTCACCAACAGGAAGGTTTTTATGAGTTTTGCGGCTCTTTAGAAGTACTAGTTGTAAGCATGAACATCAGTTTCAATTAGAATGACTTATGATGAAAAACAGAGAGGACAGTTGCACATAAATGTTGCAGTTTTTAAAATGTTTTTAAGAGCATAACTGCAGCAAAGCAAAGTCAACCCTTCAACTGTCTTAGAAAGACTGCCTTAAAACACACTGCAGAAGCGGCGCAGAGTATTAGCTCAAATCACCATAATGGGAATACCATGTAATGATTGGTTTCTTAAAAACGATTTTCATTTCCAATAAATATCAAATACTCTAAGTAGTACTGGACTGATAGCAGTGACTAATGTTTTAAAAAGATGCACTACTTAAAAAAACCCTGTCACCAGGAATGAACCTCCTTCCAATTTAAGATTCCAGACGTTGTTGCTTTGAGGAACATTAGAGTGAGTGTTAATTCCCAGAAGGATGTTGCCGAGTGATGCCAGGATAAGCAAAGCTTAGCGAGGTGCGTGGAGTCCATAGCTGATCACTTCCACAGCCAGAAGTAAAGAAATGTAGCTGTTGTTAACCATACATTTTTTATTCCACCCTTTTTCTTTGAACCGCCTCTCTACGTGGAGGATTTCAGGCCAGAAAACATTAACACACACACACACACACAAACATGAATACATGTGCAAAATACTTTCACATGCAAATGTCTTTGTTAGTCTCTTTGAAGAGATGGAGCAATTCATTAAGACTTAGAGATACTCATATTTTACCATAACAGAAACATGCTACAGAACACTGTATATGGAATGAACAAAGCTTTTACAAAGAGCAGTCTGTTTGAAATACCTTCGTTTTCATTCTGATCTTTGAAATTGCATTTTATTCTGATGTCTTACCCTACTTCTTGATCAGGTACAATAGAACAAGCTTCAGTTATAAGCAGCCAACAGTAAGAAGGTCAAAGTTCGGGGTTCGAGTATATAGATATTTTTAACATAAAAGTTGGTTCTTGGTCGTGAGACCAAGCAAAATGATGAAAGATGCAACAAAGAAGTTAAATTAAACAGACTTAAAACAACGCACAAAGCTTTGATAGACATGAACATCAGTCATTATTTCTGTTTCCTACTTCTTAAAGAGAGAAAAGGCACAAAAGAGTGTCTCTAAGTTGATGCAAAGGCATGCAAAAATGAGTAGCAAACAATGCATCACACAAGACATCCAAATTGCAATTAGGTGTCTCAGGTTGTATCTTCAACAGGTGACAGACTTCAAACACTCAATTACACAGTCAAGTTTGTCTTTGGAAACTGGACCAGAACAAACGTCCTCTCCTATTCAGCTCTAAAACACACTAAAAACTGTGAAGAGAACTAAGACCGCTTTTCAACTGACATTTACCTGAGCTGATTCAACTGTGAGAATTATTGAAATCAGAACACATTTCCTGGAGGAAAAGAGCTCCTGAAAGTATTGAAATAAAAATCATACAAGGCACCTCAGCGACAAAGTGAAGTGAAGTGAAGCTCCCTCGAGGAGAGATAACAGAGAAAGTGAAGTCTTGGATTTGCAAACCAAAAAAAAAAAAAAAAACTGTCAGGAAATGTAATTACTGCAATGATGAGCTGAACAAAGTGATTAAAGGAGGCTGGAGGTGTAGAGAGAGAGGCGGGGGTACCTTTGATGTCGGTGAGTGCCGTCAGACCACAAGTAGAGTGAGGACAGGCGTAGCTCTGTTAGAGTCGACTCGTTTGTTCAGTTCGCCAGGGGAGATCTGTGGAAAAAAACAAGGACATAGAAATCAGTATTCAGCCAACCTGCTGACAGTGCATTGTTAATATAGGACTCTTATGTAATGCAGAGACACATATATAAGGAGTTCATAACTGTAATCTAATGCTGGTGTTCTGCTCTCAACCATAAACCCTTTCAATAGCTATTGATGCATCCTCTACTGTCCATTACTTTTGGTGTGCCACAGGGCTCAGCTTTAGGTCCATTACTGGCTTCTGTTTACATGCTGTTTTGGGGGACATTTGGGGACCATGTTTATTAGCAAATGCATTAACTATGTATGTTTAGCCTGTTAGCAGCTACTTTGGGGGTTAAAAGAATACCTCACCCTCAAAATGACCACTTGTATATCAATATCAATTACTCATCGCATGTTACTTTGGATTTGTGAAGAAAACTCCCCTCCCTGTCCCCATTTACTTCAATTCATATAAAATTTAAAAAAAATAGGATTCTCTGTTCAATGACAAGCCATGTTGAAAAGCATAGTTTTCTTCATTAATGCAAGGTAATGCATGGTGAGTAGTTTTTATACAAAGGGTAATTTTATGGTTGAAATATTGCTCAAGCACACAATTGTAGCAGTTTGAGTGTGGGGCAGTAGCCCGGACAATGAGCACTTATGTGAGGGAGCCCCAGTCACTCATGCTAGCATTTTGTATGCCAGTTTATTTAGAAATATGGTTTTATGCTGAACAAAGATAGCCTGTATGTAACTGAATGAGACATAAAATAGTTGAGGCGAGGTTTGTTGTATTTTGTAATAAGTCAGATAATGAGAATCTGTGCACAAGATGGAAGCAGAAAAAGCTGTGTCGCGATTGTCAACCTACTACGATAATTTTGCATTTTGCAGAAACCTTAATTAAATGTGCAGCACCATCTTGATCCTGTGTGACACCACGCTGCACACTGCTACAAATGCACTATGGAAAATCTGTGGTCAGAAATCTGGGGCTTCTATTTAAGTCTGACCTCAGTTTAAGCAACAGTCCTCTCACAGTTGTAGTTGGTCCAGAAAACGGCAGCAAGGATCTGAGCTATTTAAGGACACATGCTGAACAAACTCGGGCTTGCTACTTCCGTGTCAGACAGATAGCCAGTGTTGGCTGATGTCCATAAACAAAACATTCAGACAGTTTTTCTCCAGACACTAATATTCTCCAAGGACGCCCAGGATAATATTTATACAGATATACCATTTTATGCAACTAGAGACGTGACAGCTGTTATTGCTCTTCAGTAACAAGAATAATTTAAGGGAAGGAGCTTCACATAAAGAACCAGTACGATCAATTCTTTTAGTCGGGCCGATATCTGTGAAACGGGTGGTGGTAGGACCCAGATGCAGTACAACAAAAGCCTCTTGCAGTTGGTAATAACTTTTATTGTCACCAACACAGAAATAGCTCAGCTTACAGACAAAGAGTTGGTTCTTCGTGCCGGAAGCACTAGCAGTGTCTCTGGGATTGTCACTGAGTGAAGAAACGAAGCTTGTACCCACAGTGGCTGGCGGGGAGGAAACCCCGTAGCTCCACGAGCCGTCTCCACGTGCTGGAACGCCGACTGGGATCGAGCTGAGGGATGGTCTGGAACAAGCAGGGGTTCGGTAACTGGGAAGTCCGTCCGCGGGAGCAACAGTACCGACAGGGATCAGGCAGGAGGATCGTCTTAGCCGAGCGAAGGAGTCTTTACCAGTGGAGCCGTCAGATTTCCGGAACGCCGAAACTGGAAACGTGGTCGAGAACAAAGAGCAGGTAGGTCCGGGGGGAGTCAGGCGAGGAGGGCAGGTCAGGAACAGGCAGAGTCGGCAACGGGTGATCTGACGGAGAAACGCTGGAAAGACATGCATAACGCAGAGGAACAATCTGGCAATGTGTGTGTGTCCTGGAGTGTCTTAAATACTGCATTGATTGGTGATGAGCTGCAGCTGAGGGGAGAGCAGGCTGCAGCAGTGGGCGTGGTCAGCAGGTAGAGTGGAGCAGAGGGAGGGTGTGTGTGTGTGTGTGGAAAAGTACTGGCAGCAGGTAGGAGGAAACAGACAGCAGGTCCATGACAATCTGATTATTAATAATGAGGCAGAACTTACTCGATACTTTCAACAAACCAATATGTCAGCCTGACCTTAGTATCCACACTGCAGCGCCTCAGAAATAAAGACATCACAGGCACACACAAAGAAAGAGGCCAGTGTCCAATACTGCAGCGCAAATTGGTTTTGATGCTTCATACCATGGGATGAATCATTCTGCCATACACGCCAACCTGTCCAGTGGCTCTGCCGCCTTTGATGGCTGGAAAAACAAAAGGCTGGCAACAAAAACCGCTGGATCGACTGCACCCTTGAAGGTGCCGCTGATGATGAAATCAAACGCGGCCCTACTCACGCTTCCTCGTAGGCCAACTTTCATTTCAAGACTATGGGTTTAATAGAGTGTAATGGTTCCTTAAAAATTGCCTCATACTTCAAGCAACGCTTTGCTCTGGTGGAATATTTATTCAAAAAAATTCCCAAAACGAGTTCAGCAGCAGTTCATTTCAAATTATAAGCTGCTGTGCAGAGATGGGGTTCAGACTTGATGAAAATGTTTGAGAGTAAATTTACTCATCTATAGAGTAGATGAAATGTGGAGGAACAAAAGTTTTTCTCACAGCTTTTTCTTGTGAAAACCTGAAACAGCAAAAAAATCACCCACCGATCTTTCATGAGTTTAATACATGAATCCATGGTTAAAATCAGAAACATGAACTGCTGTTTTAAATTTTAATGTATGTTCAGCTCTCCACATGATAAATATCTCCAGATGCAGCTTTGACTTCAGGCCAAACATGCATCAGTGAGCAGTGAGCAGTGAAGCCATGCAATGTTTCATTAACTATGATCAGAAGACACCCACAGTGAGTTAGGGAAAAAAAATCGATATAAAGTCAACTTTCCTCTTCAGCTGACTCTGGGATTAGAATATCTTTCCCTCTCCAGGGATTCCTGGGTGTGTTCACTTCAAGGACAGATAGGCTCTGAGCACCTTGGATTTCTGGTACAAACATCAAAGGTGAAGTTAAGCCCGGCCGCATTAGTTATCACCTCGTCTCTGTCTGTCTCTCTCTCTCTGGTCCTGGACGAGCCCTTACATCGCTCCTGAATGGGGTTATCTCCACACACAGCGGCGGCACACAGCGGCGCGTTTGATTAATTCACATTTTATTCTATTTAATGTGATGCAATGCTCTTGTAAGTGAGTGTTTCCTTTGGTTTGACACGGCAGCGGCACAACATGCAGGTTTGGGAATGGGAAGATTGATGGTCACTGATAATGATAACTGAATGAACGATGCTCCCGACACCCTCATCTAATGGCACTTAACCTCCCAGCTGATCCTGTGGAGCTGATTCAGAGGTCAGAAGCGTGATTATTCTGGGTGGCAGTCGAGGGTTCCTGTGGATAAAGAGGTGTTGGTAAATGGCCAATTCTGACACAGCGCTGACACATTGCTCGAGTATTGGAGGTCATATGAGAGTAAAATGTGGAAAACAAGACCTTGCTGTAAAGAAGCTTGTATGTTGAACAAAGCATTTCCAAGTGTAGATGAAGATATAAAAAAAATCAGCAGTCGTGCCTCAAGCAGATAGAATTTTTTAACACCCATACCGACATTCAATCAGATTTATTTACACAGCACCCAGTCAGATAAATTTTCACTGCTCTTGGTTCTGCGTTGACAATCTTCATCGCTGCCCCCAATGTCGCCGTCGTCATTTGACAGTAATAACTGCAGAGCCCTCATGCAATATTTGCGCTCCATATCACCATATCAGCGCCTGAAAACCTCACCTGCTGTGCATTATGTAGACAATTGCATATTCTATCACGACTTGTCCCCCTTCAACCCACATCGTTTGGAGAGCGCCCCAGTGTAATTCTGTGATTAATAATGAATGCAGAGTGAGGGTTCGCTTGCTGGCTGACTGACTGAAGGGCTGACTGTCTGGGGAATGCTACACTGATGAAGGTCTTTCCTCAGCTGTCAGAGCTGCAGCACACTCCGAAGAACTGCAGTCACATACAAATGACCAAATGGATAAGCAGACGTTTCCCGCGTTGCGTCCGTGCATGTATAAAGGTGAAGCATTAATTATGTAAAAGACTACTGTGCATGTGGATTAATCCACAATAAGTCATCCAAATAAAATGACAGAGCAGGTTGTTTAACATGGCTTTCCAAATGACCCACACATAGGGCTGGATTTTTTTTTAAATCACTGCAGTGATAGAGCAATGTATTATGCCCCCTGGTGTCTGTCTGCAGTATAGGTCATAAAGCCCACCCCTTTATGTAAGTGATTGGGACATAGGTTCAAATAAAAAGTGAAATGATTTTTCCCAATGATTGTGTTTGACACTTTCTGATACTTTCTTTTTCTGATTTTCACGAGTTACTCAATTCTAAAAAAGGGGATTTTGCCATGACTGAAAGCTGTGCATACCAATCCATGGACTTGCATTCAAAAGGGCTACCCGCTATAGGTTGGACAGGTGTTTTAGTGGGAACTCCCCCACCACGGATATTGCTACTGTGCAATCTCTGGCTCTGAATGACTCCACCAGCGATGGCAGCGTCCGTATCCGGGATATTTTAGCTTTATTTAAGCATAGGTGGGGTAAGTGGGGATGCGTCGTCCATCTTTGTTTACAGTGTATGATACCTACTAACAGAAATGCACCACAATTCACGTAACCCATGTAATCATGACTCAGTAATTTGTTTATAATCCAAGTAATTGGGAAGGCTGCTATCAGGTGACCAATGTACTCACAGAAGTAAATAGGGAATCAGTATACAGCTAGAAAGTCCATATAAGGAGGCAGGTTGAGGTGGCGGACTGGTCAAACAAACATAAGACTTTCCCCCTGGAGACCAGTGTTTGTGTCCCATTTGAAACCAAGTGAACTTTGAGTTATTTTAAGGTATGTCATCACCATGTTTCTTGTCCTAAACCTAACCTATGTAACTTTACGTTAAATATGTAACATCATTTATGGGGCGTCATTCAATATCCTACAAACCGTTACGTGGATGCATTGAATGGTTAAAGAAATAGTTTTGGAAAATATACATTTTTTTTCTTTAGCTTAGAATTGGGTGGGACAAGCTATATCACTCATATTTTTGATCGGTAAGTTTGAAAATATATACAAGCATTGCCTGGTTCTCTCAAAACTGCAAAATATGTTCATAGATAGACTGGTAGCTCTGGTCTCACCTGACTCTTCAATCAGTGCATTTCCCAAAATGTCAAATTATTCCTACAAAAGAAAACACCAGTGACTGTTGGTGGGCTACAAGATACAGACAGAAAAACAAAAATCTAAACATTTTACTCTTTCTAAATACATCAAAGAAAGGGGATTCAGAGTTGTGCTCAGCAGAAGGCATCTTTAGATTGTATACTAGCCTACTGAGCCATAAGGAAGCCCCACTGTACACATGCATCAACAGACTTTAATATTATGCACACTCTCAGCAGCTAGGGCCAGGGGATGGAGTATTGTTGTGCCTCAGGTTTACATATGACTCATATTCCATGTCATCCATTCTCTCTCTTCTTTTTCTCTCTTCTCTCCTTTCTCTCCTCACTATACAGTCTAATAAAATAGAAAAAAGTTGCAAGCTATTGCAGCTGGTCTGGAGCACTCCGTGCTCCGCCAGAATCCCCTGACAGCCCTGTATTTCCAGGTAATTGTTCGGCTGAAAGCAGAGCTAAGACACATTGTACTGCAAATGCTCCTCCCATGTGTGCAGGCTGTGTTTGCAGAGAGCAGCAGCTAATTGTATATTCCGAAAGAAAATTGTGGTCCATCATCATTAGTCCAGACAAACAGACAGGCTTGCATCATGCGAAAGAGAAAGAGTGCTTCACAGACTTCAGAACTCCGTGCGCTCCTAGAGAGCTGACCTTGGCTAACGCTCTTTTCATTTAAGGCAGGAAGAAATTATTCTGCCCCCATCAGAATGTACTGCTTTTCAAGATGCAAATAAAGAAAGCGTGATTGAAAAAAATAACCTGGCAAAGAGAGAACGATTTCCTGCCAAAACAAAGAGCTTGTGCAGAAGTTTGAAAGGTACAAGGGGAAGGAGGAGAAATTGATTGGCTTGTTTGTTCTTTGGACTGTGCACAGTTTTTGGTTTTCTTACAAGTTTCAGCAGGCTGCTGTAAGTTCAGTTTCTTACAGATTCATTTCAGGCATACTATGATCAGTAATGCAATCCACAAGCCAGAGCCTTACAGTACCATCACATAATAATGACTCGGGTATTACAATGCCAACATGGGAAACCATCCTGCCCACTGCACTGCATTGACCCTGTTACTGTGGGTCATAATAGATGCTCCAGACAGAAAATATTGAAATTATTGACACTATGATATTTTAAGAAAACAGAGAAACAAACGACACTTTGAATTATATTCAACAATGGTGCATACAGCCTTGATTAAGCTAATCACAGTGGTTCGAAATGCCTGGAGAAACCCATTAGTTTGTTAAATAGTTGAACTGTAGCCAGTAGTCTGGATGTGGGTGTTTTTACAGGGGTGAGGGAAACTGAAGTAGTTACAGATGCACTGAAGGTCATTAATTTTGACTAAACTTTTAATAGAGAATGATGTGAAGCCAGTGGCAGATTGAAAATTTAGTTATTCAGCCTTCAGCTTCTTGATGAAAGAATACACTCTTGACTCTTGCCACATAATATCTCAGCTAAAACTGGCCAAACTAGCCTGAAGCTATTCAGGTAAACGAGACTGCTGACTTAGTCTGATCATTAATACCATGATAATGCATAATCAGGAAAACTTACACATTACCTTGTTTTCAAGCATCCTTTTTTTGCTATTTCAAGTTGTAAATTAACTCGTTACTGAGGTTTAACTCAGCCAATTAGGTCAATGTCTCAAGAGGTGCTGGAGAACGGTGGATTGTGATGAATGTTTGCATTATTTTGCTATATAAAGTCAATTACATGTGATGTCACGCAGTCTACTTCATCCACAAACCATCTGCAATCTCACAATTAAATCTAAAATAAACCCCTATCTTTATACAGTTTGACTTCACCATTAAGTTACAGTAATAATATTGCACAACTTTATGCATTGCGACTGGAAACACCATTGTGTTAAAAAGAAAAAACACAAGAGGCTGCATTGTTAGGGGAGTTTTGCTACAAGTCCCAACAAGATGATTAAATTTAAAGCAGAAATGCCGGATTAAAGAATAGATCAGTGACTCAGACACAAAAACGCTGCACAACCAAACAAGTATGTTGGTCAATCAAATACATGCAAGTGCTCGATTGGAGATTATGTGCAATCAATCAGCTCTTTTAAATGTATTAAAAAGTGGTAAACTAGAATGTAGGTGGACTGTTGCGTAGGCTATATCACTGTCAAGTGTTACAGTTTTTGTAAAATGTCATTAAAAAGTCACAGTGTGTGCACTTTTCCTGTGTGGCCTTCAGTCATTTGCTTTCCTTAAATGACGCTTAGTCATCAAAAGTTGTGAAGCCCTGATTTCAGATTTTTTATTTGTAAATTCTCTGAAATGATCAGTTTAGCTGTTAAATAAGTTATTACAGCCCAACTGGGTGGTGTTTCGTCTTCCACATGTTTGAACGCAGTTTTATCGTCCTTTAGCCCACTATAAAAATTTTGAGTATCTGATTCAAGGACAGATATTGTATTCAATTCAGTTTACTCATAGAAGTATGTTTTAAATATTGCAGTGTGGTGCGTCAGTGTTTATACTACACAAATAAAAAGAGTTTAATGGGATTTATTATTTTAATATTATAGTCTTGCATTTCATGTAAAGGTGCATCTGTTCAAACTATTGGTTGACAAACATATTTGGTGGGTGGGTTGATCTGTAGCTACAGTACGTCATTTGCGCAGTATGTCATTCATTCATGTATTTTTTTAAATAGCAAGATATTTGATTACTTCAACCTGTTTTGGGAACGGGTGGAGCTCTTCAATCAAATGGGTCCTCACCTGAATGGACGTGGACTGATGTGACTGACAATCTTCTCCACTGTCTGAGGAACTAAAAACATACCAGACCTCCTCTCTCCCCTACGGAGGTAGAGCCAGCCCCAGGATGACAACACTGACACTGCTCCACCTGCCTTCCCTGTAGATTTTTCTTCATCACCACCCCCAACTCCACCCCAGCCCTGGACCTCATCACCCCCCAATCCCCCCATCTGTATCCTCACTCTCCTCCGATTCCCCCTGACATCCTGTCCTTCCCCTGTCTCACCTCTCAGGTTCACAAGCCAGATGGAGGACTTGGTCAAGTCTGGGATTAAAATGATCCCAATCACCCCCAGTATGCCCAGATCTCAGGCATTACCATCACCCATACAGGCAGGTAGGGTGATGGTATATAGGTGCATAGGTGCCCTCCCTAGGCGGCCACCTCGGCCACCTCGGCCTGCACCCAGACCACTGGCTTCTAAGGCCTTAGGCAGCACAGGGTCATCTGCTATCATTGTGTGCAGCCACTAGGAGACCCTGGGTCTCTACTGTTCCAGAACTGTTCCTCATTATCTGTCCTTTAGCAATCTGAGCCCAGGAGAATGAGAGTAAACATGCCAAGTACAATCGCTCCAGTCTCAAGGCAAAGAATCGATAAGAGGGTGACAGTAAGATACTCCAATCCTAAAAATCTGATTCAAATTTGCTGTCAGCAGAGTATCGCAGGCCCTGCTCCAACAAACTTCAACCTAGCCGTACTTAATCTCAGATCCTTGGGTAATAAATCACTTTTAATCAGTGATTTTATAACCTCTTGTAAGCTTGATTTTATGTTTTAAACTGAGATTTGGTTGGACAACAAAAAATGGAATTGCTGCTCTTATTGAGTCCACCCCACCAAATCTTAGATTTGAGTTTAAAAACGACGGAACAAAAAAGGAGGTGGTGTCTGTGCCCTTTTCAAGGACAGATTTCTTTGTGAGAAGCTGTCATTTGGTGAGTTTTTATCTTTTAAATATATGTCATTTAAAATGGAAGTGAAATTGTATCTTATGTTCAGTTACAATTTACAGGCCAACAAAATACTCCAAAATACACCAAATTTCCTTGATGATTTTACTGAGATGCTTTCAATTATTTGCACAGAATTTGACTGTGTAGTCATCACGGGTGATTTTAATATATACATGGATAATGTCTGTGAGATAAATGCCACACAACTTTCTGTAATACTTGAAACATTTGATCTTTGTCAACATGTGAGAGAGCTGACACACAATAGAGGACACACTCTAGATCTAGTCATCACTAAAGGTGGTAATATTTCAAATGTCACTATGCTGGATGTTGCACTGTCAGACCATTTCTGTGTAATTTTTGATCTGTCAGTAACTCCTAAAACTATCCACGGATCAACAAATGTTGAAAAAAGATACTTCAGTGAGAATACCAGAACACTTTTCATGGAAGCCATCCAATTTAAAACTGACACAATCTCAAACCATGTCGATGATCTCTTGAACTCCTGCACTTCTGAAATTGCAAATGTAATTGACGCTATTACTTCTGTTAAGGTGAAATTAATAAGTAAAAGGCAAAAGGCACCGTGGAGAAACACTCTATAACGGTCCAGAAAAGGGAGTGCCGGAAAGCAGAACGAAAATGGCGCAAGACAAAGCTTCACGTTCATTTTCAAATCTATAAAGAAAATATACACATTTATAATTTGAACTTGAGAAGTGCAAGGCAGTCATTTTTCTCTGAGATCATCAACAGAAACAGTAACAATTCATGTGTGTGGCTTGCTACCATGGACAGATTTACTAACCCTCCTATTCCAATATCTCCAGAACTAGTTTATTTAAATTATTTAAATTAAATTATTTAAAAGTAAGGTTCAAGGCATCAGACTTGCAATTAACTTTTCAATGCCAAAGAATAATGTACCATCACTGCAGGCTTCCCAAGGTAACTTACTAAGTATGGAATAATTTAAGGCCATCAGTGTCAAATCACTGGAAGAAATTATCTCCAGTCTCAGTTCCTCCACCTGCTGCCTTGATGTTTTACCCACTAGCTTCCTTAAAACTGTTTTGAGTAGTCTGGTAAAACAACTCACTCATATAGTTAATCTGTCTCTCCAATCTGGCACTTTTCCAAATGCTTTGAAAACTGCAGTCATCAAGCCTCTCCTAAAGAAGAGCAGCCTGGATGCCACTGTACTGAACAACTATTGGCTGATTTCAAACTTGCCGTTTTTCAGTTAAGTTACTGATAAAGTTGTCCACCAACAACTTTTTAAAACTAAACAATTGCTATGATTACTTTCAGTCCCATCACAGCACTGAGACTGCACTCATAAAGGTAATAAATGACATCTACCTTAACATTGATTCCGGCAAAGTCTCTACTTTAGTGCTACAGGATCTAAGTGTGGCCTTTGACACAGTGGACCACACAATTTTTTAAGAAAGACTAGAAAACTGGGTTGGACTCTCTGGCACTGTCCTCAAATGGTTCAAGTCATATCTTCATGACAGGAAGTACTTTGTCTCAATAAGAAACTGTAAGTCAGAGAAGATGACTATGACACGTGGGGTCCCACAGGGGTCCATTTTGGGAGCCCTCTTGTTTAATCTCTGTATGCTTCCATTAGGCCAGATTATGCAAAAAAAAAACAAAGTAGCCTATCACAATTATGCAGATGACACACAGATATACATATCACTTTCACCAGGTGATTATGAACCTGTAGAACATCTGTGCCACTGTATTAAGCAAATCAATGATTGGATGCATCCTAATTTTCTCCAACTCAATAGCGATAAGACCGACATCATTGTCTTTGGGCCATGGAAAGAAAGGCAGAGTGTCCACTCTCACCTTGGATCCCTCTCTCTCATAACTCAGAATCAAGCAAGAAACCTCAGGGTTATCCTGGACTCTGATTTAAATTTCCACAGCCACATCAAATCAGTAACTTCATCTGCCTACTATCATTTAAAAAACATTGACAGAGTCAGGGCAATAATGTCACAGCAAGACCTTGAAAGGCTCACTCATGCCTTTATTTCCAGTAGGTTAGATTACTGCAATGGTCTGTTTGTAGGCCTTTCAAAACAAGCTGTTCGGCAACTTCAGCTTATTCAGAATGCTGCTGCGAGAGTCCTGACAAAAACCAGGAATTATGACCACATTACTCCAGTTCTAAAGTCCTTACACTGGCTACCTGTCACTCAGAGAATTTATCTTAAAATCTCGCTGTTTGTCTACAAATCAATCTGTGGCTCAGCGCCAATATATATCTGACATGCTTGTGTCATATGAACCTTCAAGGACCCTCAGAACATCAGGGGCCGGCCTACTGATCGTCCCTTTTATTGTAAATCTGTATCTTTTATTATGTTTTTATATTCTATTACTTTGTAAGGCACTTTGAATTGCCCTGTGTATGAAATTTGCGATACAATTACAGCAGCCTTGCCTTACCTTGCCTTACCTACCATGCTGATGCTGATGAGAACACACAAATTTCCACAAACAGAAGCAAATATCCCAACCAAGAGCAAGCCGAGTTTGTCTAATTTTGTTTAATGTGGGCTAATTCATTCCAGCCCATCTCTATTCTGTCTGGTTGTGCCCTTAGAGAGCAGTAAAAAGCAATAACCTGCTTTATACAGAGTTACCTTTCTGCCTCTCTGCCTCTCTGATGTCCTGGTCAGAGCACAGGGGTTAATAAGACCTCTGGCACAGTGAGAAATCTGTTAGCACCGTCTCAGTCTGCTGCTTCAGTCCACTCATGTGTCCTCTGACACATAGTTCTGTCAGCCAAGGGACAAAAACTCTGAATTAGATTTACCAGGTGAAGTTTAATCTACTGTAGATTTACATTAGTATATCATTATTAGAGGTAGTGGAAGTAACAGTAGTAGCAAGAGTAATACGAGTCTCTGCTGTTTGTTCACTCTCTGCAAAGTAAGGAAATCAGTCATCGTGATTTCCCACATAAAGAACAAAATGCTCTGCTGTTGAAAGTAGATTTCAAATGAAGTCATCCAATCTTGGTGGGAAAAGAGCTGACACCTTTTCCTTCAAAATGATTAATAGCACCAGCCCAAAACAAATCCTGTCACAGTTTGATGAATGGTAGGTAACGTAAAGCCCTTGAATGATAACGCTGACATATCGGATAATCTCAGTTTTAGCAGGATTGAATGATAAGATTCAGCTGAGGATTGATTGAAGTGCACACCATAGATTTTTGGAACAATTTCAGGTGTGTGTGCTGGTCCACCCCAGGGAGGGTGATTGTGAATTCAACCCCATCACCCTCTGCCTGTATGAACCATATGGAGGATCAGTCTCCCTGATGGAACAACAGAGCCGGGCTGAGGAGGAGTATTTCTTTACGCACTGCTGCTTTGAATAAAAGATCCGTGCCGGGATTTGCGCGTGACGGGCAGCGTCAACCCTGCACTCGTCAATTATGTAACGTGTACCGTGGCAGCCTGCCGTAACACTTGCCTCTCATCATCAGTATCTATGAAGACAGCGGAAGACTTTATCTGGGGTATCGGCGGATGAGAAGTGGAGGAAAGAGGGATGGTGGGATGGGAAAAGAAGGAAGCAGGTGTGCATGTGAGTGTGTTCGCGGTGTCAAAGCCGTGAAGAGATCAAACATTGTTCTGGGATGTTATCAGCTGCCTCTATTTGCAGCGGCAATGAGGAGAAGGGCTGTTACATCAAGACTGTCACACTCTTATAACTAAATGTATGAAAAAAAACATGGTTTAACCATGAGATAAATGTAAACACAAAAATGGATTACACTGTCATAACAGCATTATTTTACAATTTTTGCCTTAATAGACCCTCACTGATGGAACTGTATTTATAGGCTTTAAGTTTTTAACATTTATGTCAGTCTAAAATGTTTGGTAAAACATATTGATCAAATAAAGAAGACTGGAAAATGACTTTGGTGTGTTTCAACGATGCACTACATCCCTGCCAACAACACTGAAATAAAGGTGACCGAGATGCTTCCCTTTCTTGTTTTTTCCCACTATGAGCCACAGTTCATTACACAACAATAAACACTTTGTTTATGCCCATTACTGTGTAATTAAGAAGGACATATTGTTAGCGGTAGCAGGCCGATAAAAACTCCAGGGGAGAACAACTGATTAATTGTTGACAATCCTAAGTCTAATTGCAGTTAACTGGCGAAAAAAAACCCACAACACAAGCATTCATGCATAGTGAGGCTTGAAACTGTGCGTGTGAAGTGGACTTCCACCATGAAGGTCATCCACTGATGCCGACTCAGTTACTGACAATTCATGAAGTCAGCCTTGATAATTAACTTCTGTCAAAAAAAAAAAAACCAAGCAGTAATTACATCTCTAAATCTAACATCTATGTGTAAGAAACTTCAGAAAAGCTCTGGACTGAGAACGCAATTACTAATCAGTCGAAGCCTGAACAGCAACTGAGTGACGGTTTGGCTCCTGAAACACTTTCCCCCAGGGCAGGAAAGGAATTCAGCCAAATGTAATTGGCCACCACCACATTTCTGGTAAAATAAAGCAGTTATTTTTAGAAACTTAAGTATAAGGCCCCAATTTCCTGAACTGGGAATGGAAAGCCAGCTCAATTGGAGTGAAACTAGCCACTGGAGACAAGAAGAACATACCAAAAGTAATGGCTCCAGCATCTCAGAGGGGGGCCGTGTCTATTTTTCAGTCACGTTTGATTACATCGCTCACCCTCAACCACCTTTTGTTCCTGCGGAGAGAAAAACCCACTCAAGAGACTTCAGAGCGTACATCCACATTATCTTTGATTCAATTATTAGACTGCATATTTTTTAAAGTAACAATGAAAATTCTCATCTAGTTTGAAAGGAAATAAAACCAATTTCATTTTACATTATTCTATTATAGTCAGAACCATAACTACCACATGCTGTGTGTTGGCCTGTATGAAGATCAGGGCTTGACTGTTGAAATACCAGCTGTACACCCTCAACTGTCTTACAACATGGTAAAAATCTATTAAAAGTCCTGAATTCAAAATCCTTTTTAAATGAATAGTTCGACATGTTGTGAAATATGCACATTTACATTCCTAAAAAATAACATAAAAATAAAAATGCAAATATAGTGAGGCAAAATGGCAAATAATGAAAGCTAGATCCCAAACAAGAGTGAATGTTGGCTTAGCTTTCACTTTCACTGGCACTGACGAGCACTGAAGAAGAGATTGGGGAGGAGGAGCAACACAGAGTTGGCCAGTTTTCTGTTGGACAGGTATTGTAGGTGCTGGCGGCTAGCTTAGTTGTGTTTTACAAGCTGAAAAAAAAAATTGTAACGTAGCTTGCTGACAGTAGCTTGCTTGCGGTGTAGGGAGGACAGGCCAAGTTTGTGTTTGCAAGCAGTAACCAAAAATTCCTGTGTAGCATACATTTAAATAGGAAGTTTCCACCAGTAAGGGGAAACAGCTGGCCTGGCTCTGCCCAAAAATAACGTAATGTGTGGACTTGAAACAGTCATGGTACAAAAAAACAAAAGCTATAGACTGGCACTTTACCATTTCAACACTTGATTTAATAAAAGATAGAAAATGTTATTAAGCAAGCTTTAGCTACTTTTGGACAGAGTCAGACCAGCTATTTCCCCCTGTTTCGAGTCTTTATGCAAAGATAGATAACTAACTTCATGTTTACTGTACCATTAGGAGAGTGGTATTGAATGATTTTCTTATCTAACTCTCTGCAAGAAAGTGAATAAGTGTGTTTCCCAAAACTATTTCTGTAGTAGAATATGAATGGAAAAAAAGAAAAAACACTTTGCTGGAACGATTTGTATTTTTTTTTTTTTTTTACTCTATATATATATATATGTATGTATGCATTTTTGTGTGAAATATTCAATACTTAATTTAGATGGGAAATGATTCTTTGGTGGAACTGTTACCAAACATCTGTCAGGGAAGACAAAGGGCCTCACTGGCGTATTTTATAAGCTTATCATGTTTTTTTTAGGTGAAATATATTTTTCTGAAAAGTAACAGATAACTCCAGCTTTCAGATAAATGGAGTAAAGAAAGAAACACAATATTTTCAGCTCAAGTGTAATGAAGTAGACATATGAAGGAACAGTAAATGGAAAGACTCCAGTAAAGTACAAGCAGGCTAACTTAAAACTGTACAGTACCTCAGAAAATGTACTTAGATATGTCCCTCAACTTCCAGTACTGTAAGTCAAACATTTCAAACCACAGATTGAGCTCATTTGGCTGAAGGCTTGATAAAAGCTGCTGTATAAAGTATTTGTGTGGATCACCTCCACTTCGGTCTGCTTCACCTGTGCTGTTCTCGTCAGTTTCACTGCACACCCCACAGAGGTGGAAGGTGATGGAGGAATGGATAAAAAACTTCACAGAACCACAAAGACCTTCTCATTTCTATTGTATCGATATTCTCTCTCAATGTGCATGCTGGGGCCGTGGCAGGAAGCAGGAAGTCCGATGAGAAAGAGCGGGGCTGATGGAAGGGTAACACACGCTGTCTCTGAGCCGTCACTCTGCCAGACAGGGAGCCTCCATCCATCACTCCTCACTCTTCAGCACCGTCCTGCTCCGCTCCTTCTGCTATTGATGAAAGAGTCTCAGACCAAAACCCTGCATCTACTCCCTTTTTACCTCTGAGTGCGCTTGAGTCACACCTCAAATCAATCTAGCCGAGATTCAGCTGACTCCAAATGTCACCACTGTCAAACAAAGCTGATGTGCTTTTCAAGAATAGAAATGGCTGCTTCTCTCTTTGAGATTTATACTACAGGGTTTTCACGTTTCTGAGACGAAATCATAAACCTACAGTTACAATAATACATTTGAAACCAAAATAAGTAATATGCTTCACTGAGATGTCTCAGATCAATATGACCGTGTCTTACCTCCATCCAGTCCAGATAGAAATTGAGCAAGTCCCACAGTCTACGCCAGCTTGGCACTGACATGCACCTCAGTGTCGCCCAGAGTTTTATAGCTATAATTTAACATCAAATGTCCGGACTTTGCACACTGAGAGACAATTAAATCCTTGTTTACCCAAATGAATCATTAACTATTCTGGAAATAAAAACACTCCTCTCTCTACTACCGGCCATTTTGTTTACAAAAAGGCTATTGTTGATGGTGTTTACCAGAGTCAGAGTGATGAATCCAAAAAAATGCCCTTTGTAAAGATTTGCATCCTTCCTTTGTTGTGCTCTCTGGCCGGTGTTTGCAGCTTTATCGGGCCGGATGGAAAGCTGGCCGGTGCTACGCGATAGGCATCATGTGACAAACATGCATCAACGCTGGCAAACAACGGGCTGTTAAAGAGAGGAGAGATCGAGAGGCAGAGAGAAGTCAATAAGAGTGAAAGTGAGAGAGAAGCAGGCAGGCAGGCGTAATTTCTGCTGCCAACACCTCCTGACATTGATGGGCAAGACCTGAAGTTACCTCGAGCGCTCCGAAAAAAAGACTCCAGCATCGGTGCATGACAGAAATTCATCCTAAATTTAACAGTCGTCAACAAAAACAAATTGACGTGGCAACAAAATGTCAGAAAAACAAGGAAATGTGTTTCAGGGAATTTGCTAGTGTAGAGGATCAAAAACATCTTACTCGGCATATTACTGGGAGTTCTATAAAGGCCCAGAGAGCGCAGCTTTTTTTTTGTTCTACTGCTACTTTCTCTTGTCTCAGCAACTCCTTTGAGCAAGGCACCTAACCTCAAAAGCACATGTGCACCAGCTCCGGGGTGTCAGCGTGTGTGAAACCTCGAATATGAAGTATTCAAAGTGTGTCCATGACAAATACAGGCAAAAGGAAAATTACCAATCTGGAAGAGCATAGGAGTGAGGCTCTCCAGTGAGTATTTAAAAACCCATAGACCATTTTCTCTCGCTCATTTCTAGGTAATGTCCTCTTAATCTGTGCAAAGCCTGGAAGAATCTCCCGGCACTATCTGGGTGATTAAACAGTGCTTTCTCGGCTACAATGGGGTGGAGCAGCCAGGCGATTTGGGAACTGCAATTAACATCTCAGAGATGAGCAGAGACTTGTGAAGGTGGGCACGGACCCCACAGGAAAAAAGAACACGTACAGGGAACACAAAAAATGTCACATTACAAACTGCTTGTAAAGTGTCAGGCGTTATTGATATGTTGACGTGAATCAATACTTCCTTATCATCTCGGAGAATTTAAAGATATTAAATATCGAATTATATTCTTCAGAGATACAGCATCCTTTCAAAGCATGAGTGCACTTAACCTTTAAACTTGATCTAATAATTAGATTATATCCATACTGTGTGCCTCTCACAACTGAACAGGAGATCACTGCCATGCAGTTGCCAAATTTAAAGGAACAGTTCACCCCAAAATCAAAAGTACACATTTTTCCTCTTACCCATGGTGCTATTTAATAATCTAGATTGCTTTGGTGTGAGTTGCCGAGCCTTGGAGATATCGGCCGTAGAGACGTCTGCATACTCAGGCGCTCAGCTTGTAGTGCTCAAAGAATCAGGAAAATACATGTGAAAAACTCAACGGGGATGTCGTTTTCCAGAAATCATGACCAAGTTACTGAGCAGGTCTTTCTAGGAACTATTTTCTTTATTCCAAAATACACCCATCAACGGTACCATCGCACAAAGGGAAGCGTGTATCCATTGCTACCTCACCTAGCACCACTGAGGTCGCTAGAATTACAGCTCAGCCACAGAGGACACCATTGATCTTTACGTCTCTCATGCTTTCTTCTGTGTGGTCATATGGTTGGCAGATAGTTTGCTGGAGAGAAGATAGTTCCTACATGTAACTGCTCACTACAAGGTCTGTGGATTATCTTGAGCAAGCAGGTCATGATATCTGGAAAGAGACATTGCTGTTTAACATACTTTTTGGCACTTTGAGCACCACAAGCTGACTGCCATCTGGTTCCATTTTATTGGAGAGAAAGCAGACATCTCTACGGCTGATATCTCCAACACTCACAACAAAACGATCTAGATTCATAAATAACACTACAGGCAACAGGAAAAATATGTATTTTTGATTTGGGGGTGAAGAGACCCATAAAGGTCTGTTATGTACTGTGACAGAGTGATGAAGGCATTGCACAGAAGGTTGCAGTGGAGATGACTTTGCGAGATATGTATTACTGAAAAGAGGCAGATAATGATGTCTTCACTATCAACAATCTGCCCGCATCATGAACTTGTTGGAGGAAACAAGCAGCCCACGCTGACCTATCACAGTTATTGTAGTGTCTGTAATTGCTGTAGCTCAGACACGCAGTCACATTTATGAAGAAGTGTGCGTGAGCTACGTGCTTGGGCTCTGTGGCTGTGCCTTAACCCCCCTTACGACTATAAACCCAGCTTTAATAGCTGTCATTGGAGATGAAAACAGACAACAAGAAAATGTCATAGCCTTATGTGTTCACGACAATAATTAAGCACTAAAGAGCTGGTTTGGCTTCATGTGTTAAACAGAGAAATCTATTATTAGTTGTGTGCTATATCACGTTTCTGCCTGCTGTTCTCAGTCTGTGCACTGAGCTAAGCTAATCGGCTGCTCACTATAGCTTCATATTTATTGTGCAGACATGACAGTGGTATCAGACTTCTCATCAAACACTGAGCAAGAAAGAAAATACGTGTATCATCCAAAAAATGTTCCTTAGGAAAAAAAAAAATCTAATTTACATGTTTTTAATGAATGCACCATATGGTGTTATTCACTACAAATACATCATGTCCCAAACTGGATCGATAGATGTGTTGATTATAACACCGACAGCCGTATTCTTTGCAAATAATCAATCTGGTTTTGTAACAAGCAGTCTTAATGTCACAGCCACTATCCGGTCAGCCTAATGTGATCATTTGTTCGGCGCCCAGAAGACACTGAGAGAGCGGTGCTTTGATGAGCTGGCCTCAGCTCTGCTGCAACGAGCTGGCTCGGCCACTGATAACACGGCCGTAGCCGAAGGGAGAGAGAACCCCGTTACAAATAGCTTCATTAGCTCTGTCAGAATGTGCAGCTGAGGTGGTACATCTCGATTGACCCTGCACTGCCTCGGCTCCCCTCTGGGGTCAGAGCAATGCCCCCTCCTGGAATAAAATGTATCACTGCTCTTTTCACAGGGACTGTGTTAGAGCCCTGGCAACAAACACATGCACACACTGTCAAGACTGCAAGAGGCTAAATCTTATGACACTTTAATGTTAAGTGAATAAATTAACAATTATGCAAACTGAGGTTACAGAGATCAGACTGTTACACAAGTAACCAGGCTCTAGATGAATTAAGCTAATGGTGACTTCAAATACAGTTTAAATGGTCTTTTATGCGTGTGTTAGACAGTAAACGTAACTCCTAGTAACAAGCACTTCAAACAGCTGCAGGCCTGTTTCGGCAATGAATCGATAACACACAATCATATATACTGTATACACTAGGAACTTCATTCAAACAACATGGATTTGTGTTTGACTTGACATGATTGTCCTTGAAGAACTGATGCATTGTTCCTTTACTTGCTGTCACTGCAGCATGAAAACAACATATTTTCACTTCTTACAGGGAAACTTTGCCCAGTTTTCATCAGCTTTGCATCAAAACAATGTGGTTAGTATGCGTAAATGAACTATGGTTAACTCCCCTCCACTTTGCTAGCACACAGATCTCTCTGCTCAACTCTCAGCTCAAAGCCAAATTAGATTTTTGCTCTTGGGCTGATGCTTGAAGTGCATATTGTATTTCTGCATTAGGACACAGATTATAGAAGTGGATCAAGACAGATCCATCCCTCTCTCTCTCTCAAACTCAGACCAAATTCAGATCAAATGGTAAAACGAAGCAGTGCTGATCATATTTAAACCAGGATTATATGACTGTGTTGCCTTTTTCTCGCCTAAAAGGTTTTCATTATTGTAATACAACGTCATTTGTAACCAGTCAGCTGCCATGTTGTTTTTATACCGAAATTTGCCTTACTCCACCCACCAGTGCTTTTGTGGTCCTGTGTGGCACAGTGCATTCTGGTAGTTGTAGGTTTTCTACCTCTTGAGCAAAAGCAAATGTCACAGCCCCTTTTTCTCTTTTTTCTTTGGTCATGTAGCAGCAATTCAAAAGGATTTCTACGGCATAGACAGCCTAGTTTTATGAAAAATAAAAATAACCTATTCCCACCAGTGAATTACTTCTTTAAGTAAACTCAAGATATTATAATTATTGCTGTTTTACTTTTGTTAATCATATTTTTTTGCTATAGTGTGAGCAGATATTGACTTGTAAGAGTGAATATAAAAACCACATTATTACTGAATGTTGTCCAGACTGTTTAGGACTTGCAGATATGTTGATCAATAGCATTTCTTCATTATGATATATTTTTTTCAAAACAGTAATCCAGGGGCATTAGTTGCATGTAAGTATTATAAACATCATTTCTAGGAGATGGGGTTGCTCATTACAGCAACAACCATACTCAGCGTGTGTATCCTGTGTAGCTAAAGCATGCATTCAGAATTAAATCTCCTGCTTCAGAGTGACCTTCATCAAGGTGTAGCTTCACGCACATTATACCTCATTAAGAAAGTTGGAATCTTGTGCATGCCTTCACCTAAAATGTTACTGACAATGTCACTGTGTTTAGACACACTCAACGCATTTAGAAAATGCGGTGGAATCAGTCTTAAGTTATTTTAATGAAAAAATAACCTCTTTTTTTTTTCAAAACATGAAGCCAAAAGTAAAGCCAGAATGTTTATGGATTAAAGCTGATGTCTCTTCTTATTTTCTATTTATTACAGGTAACCACTGCACAGTCAAATGAGGAAGGGTGGACAGCAAAACTCCAATAATTGGTTCATTCATGGTGACATTGAGACTCAGAGTACACAGTATCAAAGATATGTGTAAACAGCATAATCCAAATAAGACCCACTCCGAAGTATGGCCAATAGCTGGATTACTGTGTGTGTAGTAGCAAAGCTACTGTTATCCTGCAACTGCAGGAGGAGGAAGGAGGAAGAAATCAACAGGAGGAGGAACAGGAGGAGAAGGTGGAGGAGCAAGAAATGAGCCGGGACGTAAGTGGCAGTGATTGAACTAGTGCACGTCCGCCCTCATTCATAAACAATAATAACATGCCACACGCTTGTGGACGATGCGTCTTCAAGACAATGAGCAGTGCTGGCACACATCCCAGCAACACCAGTGAGAAACTCTTCACGAAGGGTCTAATCACAACAAAACAGAAAACAAAACAGCCGAAAACAAAGCTAAAAATCAAAGATTTACACTTAATGGGTGGCATAGTGAGTATTGACAGAATCGTAAGAAGGCCATTTGCCACATTTGGATTCAGGAAGCTCTTTTTCAGCACTGTGACAATGTTTTACAAGAAACGTGATTACACACACAATGTACAGTATTGATTAGTAAAAAGAGGCTTCTTTGTAGTGCAAATGGCAGTGGAACAGGTCTAACAGAGCAGAGATAACACGTCATTCAAGAGAAGAAGAATCCAATCACAGGAGCTGAATCACGCTCCTGATGACAAAGATAAAGTTCAAACACAGATCTTAAAATGGATATCAGCTTTCATCGCTGCATCATATTTCCACAATCAAATCCGAGCAAAGATAGATATGCTTCACACTTGCAAAAACAACACAAAGACAATGTGCTCTGGAAGATGGGATTGTATTGTTTTGCAGAGTAAATGAGCCAAATGATTTCTGACATGGAGTCAATAGCACATAACCGCCCGACGCGGTAACAGTAATCAAAGAGCATTTTGGGAATGGCAATTACAGAGGCATCCTGGGAAATAAAGGCAAACTAAGGACACGGTCATCCAATTTCAGAATGATGCATGTACAGCATCCTTATCAGAGCGGACGCCCACAGTTAGAACGGCCCGTTACTGTGAGCCTCTTCAGCTGGCTGAGAATCGGCAGCTGTGGGGTTCACCAAAACAAAGCGCAAATTAGACTCATATCTTAGCCGGGAAAGGAGTGAGAACATGCCTGCTTAGACAGGAGGCCTCCTTCTAATCACTTTGATCAAAGTGCTGACAGTGAAATCTGCGACAGACTTCTCAGACTGTGTAAATCCCAAATGTAAGTTGATACAAACAAAGAACTCCTAATTAGTGTTCAGATCACAGAGGGTATGTGAAGTGACGGAGGTTGCAGCTCTCCTTCAGCTTCTCAGCATCAGTCGCGCAAGGTTGAATCTGGCATGCATAAGTCGCGGTGTATGCAGACGCCCTCGCCCTGTTTTCCACACTCAGGCGTCTTATTCTAGGGTGTCCTCCAGGGCACAGCGCCGCACAGAGCAGTGTGGTGCATGACTGCAGCTAGTCTGATTACCCATACTGATGTGCAGTCTGGTTCACACAGGCTTCATTTCTCAGGGAGCTATGAGGTGAGTTCATGCTGCGTGTGATCCCCGAAGATGTCCCACTGAGTCAGGCTGCTCCGCCCCTAGTGCTGCCAAAATATCTTTAAACAAGGAGACTCCTTGGGTCTCCACAATGCATTAAATCACACATTTAAAATAGAAGCATGAGTCACTTCAACCACCAAGCACTGTAAACATGCAGGAGTAGTCTTGGGGATATTACAACTACAGCTAATTTTGATACAAAGACAACATCTCCTCACATTCTATACAATGGCAGAGAGTTGTGGGCTACTTAAGGATAATGTTGTGGTACTTTACTTAAGTATCTACATTTCTGCGTCTTTATACATGTATTCCTAAAACTACTGGGAAAATCTACTTTTGTCCACTACATGTATTTCAAGGAATAGCTGGACAATGCCGACTTTTGCTGGTGTGAGTTAAATGAGATTAATACCCTACACCCTCCTTATCATACAGAAACAAACTATATTTTTCTTTTGCTGGTCGAAACACCATCGTGCAATCTATAAGTATGTCAGCACTTGATTAAGTCGATATTGTATATATATGTTTGCCCCCCCCCCCTTTAAAGCCTCTTGACTCAGTGTTTCACAGTGGGCTGTGCTTCACAGTTATGGCTCAGGAGGCAGAGCAGGTCATCCACTAATCTGAAGATTGTAAGTTTGATCCCTGGTTCCTTCAGTCCACATGTCTTAGTGTTCTTGGGCAAGATACTGAACCCCTACCAATGGCTGTTCCATTTGTATGTGAATGCATGAGAATGGATGCTGAGTAACAGGTGGCACCCAGTATGGAAGCGTTGGCCAGTGTGTGAATGGGTGAATGTGACATGGTGTGTTAAAGCACTTTGAGTGACTGAAAGACTAGAAAATCGCTATACAAGAGAAGGTCCATTTACAATTTACCACTCATCACAGGTGATAGCCTACATTTCTCACTCACTGCTGCATGTTGTATGACAAGGTGGGATGGTCCTATTTAACAAACAAAATTGCATGCCTACAATTAGCCGATAACTCTGTCCTACTTAAGTACAATTTGGAATGCAAGATTTGCTTGTAATATTTTCACAATGTGGTATTTTTACTTCATTTAAGTAGCCAATCTGAGTACTTCCTCGGTCACGTATGACAAGACAATGTCAGAATTCAAGGCAAGGCAATAGTTAGGTATAGTTATAGTTATTATTAGTTATTTTTGCATTGTGCAGCTTCTCATTTCCCTGTTTATTACTTCTGTGCTTTGTATTTCTGCAACAAACTTTGAGCTGTTCTGACACTGGCTTAAAATCTTATTACATTTCAATGCATTTGATGCATTTTGTGTTTTTGCAGCATTTTACAGAAATTTCAGCCAACTTCAGGCTGCATTTTGGCCTATATTTCTTCTTGGCTGTTTAACTCTGCTTCTTCAGGCTTGATCTTAAATGCCCTTTTATGTGTTATGTAAAAGCGTTTTCAATTGCCTTTTGTATGAAATGTGCTACATAAATTAACTGGCCTTGCCTCGACTGTTCATAAAAGCTTGTGAAATGACTACTCACAGATAATTAGAAGGTCGTTTTTGCAGTGCACTCTTTTCTCAATGTGCTTGTTTAGATGTCAAATATTCATGTAGAAATTTGACTACTGACCCCCTGTAGGTGACTGTAGGTTAATCACTGAAGCCTGTTACTGAGGAATTTGATCAAAAATCACAGCTGGCGGCAAAAAGAGTTCTTGGCACCAAACAACTAGCAGTAGAAAATTGAAAACTGTGTCAACATTACAAAATTGACCCGTACTGTAGATGAAGGATGTATCACAGGATAGTGGCGTGGGGGGAAACCATCTCCAAACTCCTCAGTATACACACTATTCCCAGAACAGTAAGAAATAAGTGAAGCATGTGATGACTGAAATGAAACAAAGTGGTACAAATTAGTTTTTAGCAAATGTGCTTTGCCAATGTGTGACTTCATTGTTCAATAAAAGTCTCCCGGAATGCCTCTAAAATTGGATCAAGGATGCACAATGTAACTCTGAAATAAAGTTAATTAAAAGTTAATGTCTTAATTATGGCAATGTGACAGCAAAGTAACACTTTCTACAAACATTCAACAGGCAGTTTTCTATTGTCACGCAGGCAGCAGTGCACAGCGTGAAATGAATGGTGAAACTTTGGCAAACCTACATAAAGTCGCCTTTGTTTGTACCCGAGCCTTTGAGTGGCTTATGGAACATAGGCTGCTGATAAAGTGCTTGCATCCATCCCCTTCTGTCTTGGGCCATCTGGATCCGGGCGATGCCATGGCAGTCATCCTGCCTTCATCTCCCCTTCAGGGCAGCAAATTACCACCAGCCAAATGCTGATAAATTTTGGATGCAGCCAGTAAATCTGTCTGCTCTACCAGCTCCTTTGGCAGGTCACCAACCTCATTCTGAGGTTCTATTCTTAAAATCTAGTCGATTGATAAAATATTGAAAGTTTCCAGTCGATTTTGTAGGCTGGATGAGTCAGTATAGCTTCCTACTGGATTGACTTGTGGGCTCCATGTCAAAGCAGGATTTCTGATCCCTTGCTGTTGTGGCTGACTTTGTGGTCTGAACGTTTGATACAAGCAGCATAACTCTATGTATTGCACACACTTGTATGAGCATTAATAATGCATTCATTCCTAATCATTTGCTCAATTTCAGCCTTCATTGGCTGTGATAATCACTTCCTCTGAATCAGTTCTCCATCTTGGATAATTTGAAGTCATTATTTCACCAGTTGTTCTCTGTGAGAAATTATTCAGCCTCTGCATCACTTCCACGATTGGCTTCTCATCACAGAGAGATTCAGATTATTCTCTTCTGCTATTATGGAACAGAAAAGGAAATCTGGGCGGCTTTCCTGTTCAGCACTCCCAATGTGTATGGCAACAGTAGAGACATGCTTACAAGGCAGATGACAGGGAAAACAGTGGTGCCCATGCATACTCAAATGAAACCTATTCTGCTGCACCCTCAATCATCCACAGCACTTGTTGACGACGCCAGCTGCAACAACCGCGGCAGGTGTGCCTGAACAAAACAAACCACTTCCCCGCGCTCAGGTACGACAGATGCCGTTCTAAAACACGTGCTGCTAGCTCCGATCCTCGGAGAGCCTTGAGCGAAACAAACAACATTAACAGAAAATAGAAAGCTGCACAGTCTTACCTAGTGTTTGCAACACATGGGACACAGTGTGTGTGAGCCCACATGGGAAAAGAGAGATTAATCTATTACAGAGGGGAGGTTGGCACCAAACAAGGAGCAAGGTCATTCCCAGACACTGGTTACATTGTGTTTAGTGACAGATGTGTGAGATACTGTGGAGCTGTCAGTAAGAGGAGGACAAATGTACTAAATAAGAGAACAACACACAGAGCTCCACATGGAAGCTAAATCCAGACTAATTTTAATGGTTTTTTCCATTGTTATAATTCATTGGCATAGATTCATATATGGTTGATATGGATCAGGGAAAGCTAAAATACTGTATCTCAACCAACAATATGACTTGTTATCTCAAGACTAAAAGTGATACTTACTATGGTTCAAACTGATCTGCTCTCACTCAATGCACTCAACGTCAAATCATCTCTTATTTTCAAAATGTCCTGTTATGAATTTATTAACAGACTTAATTCTGCTGCCATCATTATATGCGTCTTTGTGGCACGGGAAGTAAAGAAAGTCAAGTAAAGAAAACCTATTTATTAGCATATGTATTTCTTGGTGAATTTGCGAACCCAGAAAGATGCCTTATAAGAAAGCTTTGTAAATATAACCATTAGCTGTAGGCTATGTTTTCTTTCTAATTGTTAAATTTACTTTAAATTTTGTTGTATTTAAGGAATTTTGAAGTTGTTTTAACTAACTGTAAATGACAAGTGAAAATAAGTTGTTCTTTCTAAGTGTTAGCAACTTAAGTAAACCAAGTTACTCTGACTTAACTGATGAGCTGCGTTTACTGGGATGACTTTGGGATAGTAATCGCCCTTAGAGAAATAAAGTAAGCACAATAAAGAAAGATCAGTTGGTTGACTCCTGGCGTCCCAGGTCGGGCTGTTGCAATGGATGGACAGACCATGTTGGGGGCCATGAAGACACAAGACTCTGATGCAAATTTAAAAAATGCACTGCAGGAATTTAATGATGCCACCAGCAGCAACATGCCCAGATGAAATCTTCATAGTAGCTTGAACTCCAAAGATGTAGCAGGATCAAGGACAGATGGAATTTGTTTTTTTCTACTTTGTTTAAAAAATGACTAATAAATCTACCTTCTACCTTATTCAAATAATTTCATTTTTAATTATGCCATATGGAGCATCTAAAGACAAATCCAGTGTTTGTGAAAATAAGTGAAATGATTCAGACACTATGTTTAAAAAAATCATAAGATTTCAACAGGGCTCTATAGCACAGTTTTATCACCAGAAAAAATCTAACTTCAGTCAACTTACAAGCTGAATGAAACACTCCATTAAACTATGTATACTATGCATCTTTGAACTGTAATGAACGAAACAACACATTATGCTATATATCTGCATTCTGCTGGTTGCAAATTTGTCAATCACATTTGTATATTCTTAAACATGTGAACATAACAGAATTTACAGATAATTATTTTATTTTATTTTATCTTAAAATTTAATTTAATTTTAGTAAGATCAACTTGTCAGAGTGTAAACTTTAGTTGCAAATACTTAAGTTAGAACAACTTCATAAAACTAAGTAAATACAACTTAATTTTACAAAACTTAATTAGATATAAAGTTAACATAACGAGACTAATAGTTATATTAATTTTTCTATTTCAAGGTAAACAGTTTCCCTTTTTTTTGTTTTTTAAGTAAGATCAACTTGTCAGACTTAAAGTTGCAAGTACTAAGAAATTTGCTTTACTGGTTTGGTTGACATTAAAAGTGTGTTGTGACAGAGTTGTCTGATAAAATGTGCATGTTTGTGTATATGAGTGTGTGAAAAGAGAGAGCAATATCATCCCCCAACACTCTTCACTAGAGCATTTACTATGGCACCTAAGGCTATACCTACTCGTTTACAGGGAGGAAGACAGGTTAATGAAAAACTATCGATTCTCCCTCTGTATCCCCGGAGATGAGAGGAAGTAACACTAATACTTCCGAACTTTGTTTTCCTCTTCTTTCGACATCCCCGGTCATTCAGTGGTCACTCCAGGTCTTTGGGGACGAGGAGAACAGAGGGGGGGATCTATGTGAGCAGCGATGCCGTCAGCGGCGTTTAGCGAAAGAATAAAGGGAGGACAATGAAGGTGAGGAGGAACAGAGGGAGCAGTCAACCCTGGCCCGACTCGGCTCCTCTCATTCAGAATAGAGAGAAGGAGAGAGAATGAGAGCGGGGTCCTTTACTCTCATTTTACTCTATTTCACTCAGAGCAACCATTTCTGCTCTCTACCTGTCATCTGACTGTGAAGAACAGGTGAAGAACAGACCAATCTATACCAGCACGTCCTTCTACTGTACATAGATTAGATATCACCATCTTTTAAATGGATATGATGCGTCCCTACACAGGTTGTCTATGAACTTCGTTTTTGTCGGCTAAAAAGCAAGGCTCCAGATTAAAATAGATATCAGAGAAGGAATTGTGATATATACCGTAGATAGGCTTTTGAAGCTGTTATTTTTATGGGTTTTTTTTATGTTAAAGGTTCTACTAAAAGACGTTTCATCCATTTGTATGATTGATTTTTTTGCCCATTAAAATATAGTTTAATGATGGGCTGAATGACTTTAAAACTGTTATATTTTTATAATGAAGATTTCTTTGTTTCCCTGCCACAAAATGGGGAATAAATAACAAAAACAAAATAAAAAACACCAGTATAAACTATCACCCAAACTGATACAATAAACATTTGTACTGATATCATTCCAGAATTCCACAATTGGTGCAACCCTGATTTTTAATGAACAGTCTGTGCTACAAACTCTTTTGCGAGTGCTCCAACTTGCATCTTTAGTACTCCATTAAAGCCACAAACTGAAATGCAAGACTGTGCACTGATGCAGAAATGGCTGATAAAAACCCACCTAAAACGACCCTTCCTTGCTGGATGAGCTACAGTGTGCGGCTTGGCCACTGGAAAATCTGACCATGGGCTTTCTTTATCATTTACGGCTAAACCAGAGCTATATTCACACTCACAGATTGGCCCCTATACACTATGCGATAACAACAATCTTGCAGGTTCATTGCATTACACACTGTGTGTGATGGGTCTAATAAAATCTTGGTTGCAATCTCTGGCAACCAGCTGGATTGTGGGTATACGCTGTGGCTGCAGTGCTTACAGATTTTAACACGCCTTTGTCAATAACAGCCTAAAGCTGTAGTGTGCATAGTGAGTGCATAGGTCTTCAGCTGGTGGTCTAATATGACTATAGCACAATGGGATAAAACCAGCAGCCTACAAGCCACCTGAAAAGGATGACAGAGATCAATGACTGGGGGGCAGGCCCCCCCCCCCCCCTCACAAACCTCCATGTGTGGTCTCCCTGGAGCCCACAGGTCTCGCTGTGGGCCCATACTGGGAATCAGTGGAGGGAGAAATTGTCACCCGTCAACAATCAAACAAAATCAGCTCCTGCCAGGAAAACGTCACGGTGTTATGTTTTGATCCTCCCTTGTCTGTTAAAAACGTATCGAGCCGTAAACCAACCAGTAGATCATAACTGAAGAATTTGTCAGGGGGGAAGGAATAAACTGTATCTGTTAAAAAAGATACTCTTCACTGCAGCACTGTACCCACCGACTGCTTGGTGGAAGACTATACTTGCACTGGCCGCTTCCTTTGGTGTAAATAACTGAGTGCATTATTACAACAAATGCATCATCTACATCTGTTATTTTCAGGTGTGTATCAAAATTGCAGTGAGTCACATTAAACATCATCATGACAGCATGAAAAGTCCTTCTTGACCCATATATATGCCCCTCATATACAAAGTGCTCTTCATTTGCATTGTTCTGTTGTTTCCCAGTGGAGATAATTGAGGATATTTTGGCAGGTCACTTCAGTGTTGAGCCTGTTGAAATTAGAGCTCATGTACTTGAGAGGGGCTCTCTCTCTGTTCTCCACAATTACAGCTATGCGAGGCTGACAAAGAAGCTCAAATATGACATCTCACAAACACACTCAAAACACATGGATATTTACACGCAGATTGCCAAATTTACCTTCATTGCCTTTCTGCCTTGAAGGGACAAGTCACCTAAACTCAATAATACATATTTTTACTCTTACCTGTGGTGCTATTTATTAATCTAGATTGTTTAGTGAGCTGCAAAGTGTTGGAAATATCAGCACTTGACTTGAGAGGAAAATGATTTGATTTTGGGGTAAACTGTCCCTTTAACTGGTGTCAGTTAAAATGTTGTAATACAAGTTAGAAAATAAGATCAATACCACTATCAGGACTGTACATTATAGATATGGCTATAGATAGCAGCCATTTAGCTTAGCATAAAGACAAGAAACAGCTCTGTCCAAAGGTAACAAAATCCGCAAACCAGCACCTCTAACGCTCACTGATTAACACTTTCCATGGAGTCTTTCAACAACTGTATTTAACATATAAACATGAGAGTGGCAGCAGATAAGTGTATTTACATAAATTTCCAAATATTCCTTTAAGCTGGAACTAAACTACCCCTAAAATAAGTGAAGACAAAGACGACAAAATCCTTCTATATCTCTCGTTTATAGGCATTTAATGTTCTGTGGACATCTGGAATTGTTTAAAAGCAATATAATTTTAAAGAGGGTTTTAAAATCTGATGCTTATGGACTATACTCACATAGTTTGTCCTCAATATTCAAAACAGCTTTCCAAAGAATTTCATGATTAGTTTAGTGGGAAAGCAGCTCATCTAAGTTCAACTGAAACATCATGGGATAGCCAAATTCCTCAAAATTGCAATTTAAGACAAGTTGAGTTAAACTCAAATAAATATTGCATGTCAATCTCACAAAGGAAAAGACAAAGATACAGTATTATGAATATGAAAATAAATAAGAATGTACACAAACAATCAGAATTCATCTCAGCATCTGTAAACAAGCTCCTGCAATTTTTACTTATTACTTACAATCAAGGCACGCCTCATCCGCCACCTCGTGTTTACACCGCCTCTGTCTACAACAGTATAATCCCCGGGCCTCTTTCACATAAATCAATAACAGGAGTCAGAGTGCCGGTGCTCCAAAATAACTTGTGGAGCTCACCAAATCTAATGTGGGAGAGCTTATTGACACTGGAAGCACTGGAAGGTTGCAGAGTCCAAACATGATTTGTTTTGTTGTTATTTCAACTCATCGCATTCTGCCTCTCGGTGCACAGAGACTTACACAGACTTAAGTGTGATGATATATGAACCACAATGACTAGACTACAGCCTCACTGTTAAAGCGCAGGAAGCTGGCTGTGTGTGTGTGTCTCCAGATAAATAGTAACAAGACAGAGACACTAATCCTTCATCGAGACAAATCATTTTCATATAGTCGGTTTCCAGTTACCTGTTTTATGCGCATTTTAAATTTGCACATAAAAAAACCCCAAGGAAACACTGAAAACAAAGTAATGACAAAAACACTGCAAAAAAGTTTTAACGCTTGGCGGAGGTGGAAAAGTTATTGTATTGGTTAAAGCAAAATGCAACTAAGTGCAATTCAAACAGGGTTTGTGAATACATCATTACGTACATGAAACGTGACTTATATGTCAACTGAAGTTTCCTATCTACAAAAGAGACATAAAAGCGTCAGATGAAAACATCAGATCTGTGGAGCAATGAGGAAGCAGTCACCTTCTTCAATAGAATACATAAAATAAACAAAAATACCATATTTTCATCATGTTTTCACTTTTCTCCACCATTTGAGATTTGACCGGCTAACTTTTCATTATCTCTTTGTGTCCTCTTTTACAATGGTAGACTGGCTCGTGGCTCCTAAATCTCACCTGTTGGCTTACTTAAAAAAAAAAAAAAAAAATATATATATATATATATATATATATATATATATATAGACAACATAAAGTATTTTTTAAATGTAATGTATGTGCTGCAGTTTGTTTGACACTCTTGTCCCGAACTGATTCTAACATGAGTATGCATGAATAATTCAGTGGTAGTAGTAGTAGTAGTCCTAGAGCATTTTAGTGTATTAAGTCAGAAGAGTAGATACATTGATTAATGTTTTGCAAATCTCAGTGCGTAAAATTGCAAAAGATCCAGTGTGTAGCCTTTAGGGGGATATAATGGTAGAAATACAATATATTTAGGGCTGTCAAACAATTAATTTTTCAAATCACAATTAATCAAAATTTTTAATTGCATGTTTTTAATTCCATAATGTTGCATTTCAAAACAATTATGAAGTCCATAATGACAAGGTAAAGTAATTCTTACCAGATTATCTCGATTAGGAATCAAAGACAGCGAAAAACTGCATGCGACTAGCATAAAGTGGGCATGTCTGTAAAGGGGAGACTCATGGTTACCCACAGAACCAATTTTTGTGAAACTGCCATGCCGCTTTGCCATCACCAAAAGTTAGCCTAAATTTATTTATTCAGCTTCCTTACTGAGAAGCTAGACCTGGTTTGATTCCTTAAGTCTTCTAGTTTTATATAATGCCTCTATGCCTCATTGTAGTTTTGAAACTCAGCCTGGCACAGCCTCTCAAAGATGGGAAGGTCGGCAAGTGATTAGTGTGATTTTAAAAAATAATATAATATATATAATATAAGTATGTTATCTTTTAAGTATAATCACCTGAAAATAAGATCTGTTGTGTTTTCATTACCTTAGAATGAGACATTTCTATCTACAGAGGGAGCAGGTCCTCGTCTACGGAGATTGCCATGTTGCACCAACCGATCACTGGTTCTATATAAGTCCATTCCCATTTTCGCGTTGGCCACGATAATCCGCAATGTGCAGTCTTCACCACTAGATACCACTAAATCCCTCTGTCTTACACACTTGACAACGACACAGTTCATATAGCTTGACTTTGCAATGTCAGAGTCTTTGCTCTTTATCTACTGTGTTATTGGTAGAACATAAATCCTGTCATGTGGAAGCAAATTGTTTTGCTGAATCTTGCAGGACTAGATATACTTAGATTTTATGATAGCTAGATACCACTCAAATTGTTAATATCCATCATTTGTGTTTTTATAATTAGATGCTGTGATTCTGTTCTGTTTGGGCACAAAGAGTTGGTTGTGAGGGGTTATATGTGTACATACATGCATACAGATCTCTACATCTTACATGTGTTTTCTACAAAGATTTTTATGTCAGAGAGGAGTAGGTGAGCATAAAATGTGCTCTTTATTACAGGTTGCATGTGGGAGGAGAAGCCTCCGGTCAGAGGTCTGTGTTGAGCTTTCTGTAGCTACAGTCTAATCTACCATCACCTCCCTTAAACAGCATGTGCACGGCTTCACGCCAACACGGCGTCCTTGAACGCGTGACTCTTGTAGAATGGATAGAAAGTGGAAAAGCAAAAGAGCAGAAGACAGGAGGGAGAAGACGGTGGAAGGGACGGGCAGAGAAATGATTCAAATGACGGCTAGATTTGTAGCAAGGCTCCTCATTAGCATAACTTCAAAACCTTGCCACTGCAGTCTTAATAATACATGTGCTTTGAGACTCCGCGTGAATCACCTCACGCGCTGCAATATTTCTGTTTTTCTATTTGTTATGAGGGAAATGAGATGTGTGGGTGATAGGCAGGAGGGGAAAAGGAGGGATTCCAGAAAGCATTACTCCTAACTCTGTCTCTCTCTCTCTTTCACACACACACACACACACACACACATACACACTCTTCCTCCCTCTTGTCTCAGTAGGGTGAGGCAGTGGGACATCCTGATCTTTGGTTTATTAAAAGGGACCTTGTGTGTTATCTGTGAGGCAAACCAGTCATACCAATTAACATTCCAGTACAGTGTTTCTGCAGCCTGAGAACAGGAGGCTCAACTCCCTTCCTTCCTCTCTCTCCCTTTCACAAACACACACGCATTCAAGAGCACACATATAGTATATAATTAAAAGTTAACGACACGCAGCTTACACTGTGCATTCACACATGCAGTATATATGCTTGAGCACACACCTAGATACTGTACTAGCTAATTATATTAAAATACCACAATGAAAAGTACATTTATAACATACTAACATAAAAAGAGGGCCGTCGTGAGAGATGTAAGCACACAGTGTTCTGCTGGTGAAAGAAAGTGATATTTGGGTTTCAAATATACAATAAAAAGAAGTATGAAGGTAGCAGACTGTGTCTGGGCCAGACATGGGCAGAGTCGACGCAGAGAGATTTATTCTGGCCTGGCTTCACTGTGTCGCTCTGTCTACAAAGACACAGTGAAAAAGAGAAACAGATGGGCCTACTGGTAGAAGTTTTAAAAGAGACTAAGAAAAAGCAACAGACTCATTCACACGATTTCTCTGCAGACATCTGCGTGTTTACTTTGAGAGTTTCTACACCACATTTTTTCATACGCTAAATTAAATGGGTGACTGACTGATACACAAGAAATACTGGCATTCCATCAAATAATTCATAAAGTCACTCCGTCAGTCAGTTCGATCCTGTCTAATATGATGGATACAATATTGTTTGTATTGTTCAAGCTCTTATTTAATTTTATATTAAAGCTACAGTAGGCAACTTTTATTTTAAAAAAAAAAAGTGTCATATTTGCTGAAACTGTCACTATATCCTGACAGTAGTGCATGAGTCATATAAAAAAGTGAAACAATCCAGTTCCTCTGGCTCCTCCTAGTGCTCCCAATGGCATTTGCAAAAATCCACTGCAAACACGACCAATCAGAGCGAGGAGGAGTCTCTCATGCAGTGTCAGTCACTGCTCATGCACATGCTGTACTGCCCCCCTCCTTTGCACATGCTCTCAAGCAGTCAAGCTTAATATGTTCAGCAACCCATTTCAGAGGGAGCTTTGCAACCACAATGGCTGCAAAACAACCAACAGCAATAAAAAACTGCCCATTATTCTCTGCCAACAACAGCGCACATGGTAACGCAAAAGTACACAGTAGTGAATCAACAGCAGAAAGCAAGCTTAAAAGAAAGAGTTAAATCTAGCCCGAGCTGGCACTGGTTTTCAATCTTTTCAAGTCCTGTAGCTGTCACTAGCTTAGAAAAGCCATTAACATGTTCCCTCATGCTTTATCTTAGGCTCGGTTTAACTGTCCTTTTCTTTAGGTTGCTTTCCGTTGTCAGTCTTCTCCTGCTTACTTCTCTTTGTTGTCTGCGCTGTTGTTGGCAGCGCAGTGTGTGCATCAGCGTTACTTGCCATGTGTTAAGCCTCATTCCCACTGCACCAAAAAGCTCCTAACACCCACTAACATCTGACTTTTTAATGCAATGAGAGTGCGTACGACCGGCATTCATACCCAGCTCAAATGATTGCAGTAGATACAGGTTTTACTGCCTCCAGCTCCGATGGGCATTGATGGGTACACAACACCCAGGTGGACGCAGCTCCTTAACCAGCGTGATGAAATAATGCACTGTCACTAATTTCCATCCGTCTCCTCTCAAGCAGCGCTTAACCATTATTCTGAGTTAGTGAGGTTTAAGACTAAATAAGAGATATATAAAGAGAAGACACCACTGAAAAGTTTCCAAAGATCTCTGTTCTTGCTGCAATCTACAGTTTACCTGTTCTCCTGCCAGTCCGTGATGTCGCATGGACGCACCAACAAAATAACCCCCCCATCCATAATATTTTCACAGATTGTCTGTCTTATCTACTACTATCAGGATATGGTGACAAAATGTTAGGGATGTATATGAAGGGTGTCACTTATAGTGACAAACCCACAGAGAATTATCATTCGAGTCTTCAGTTCCCTTCAGCTCTGCAGTGCGTTTTTAGCATCTCAGGGTTTCCCACACATTCATTTTTTTGTGGTAGGCCGCCACAATTAGAACATATGCCACCACAAATACATTCTCTAGCGCTACTGAAATACTGTGCAGTTATTTTTGCACCGCACTCTCCGGGTGCTGTGCATACTGTTGTCACAGAGGGAGCAGCAGAACAGATGCAGTGAAAATGAAACTTAACTGTTTATTGTGCTAGGTCTGCTTTTATTCACTCTGCACTCTTCTTCTCCTCTTATCCATTGATCTGATCAGCTCTGACCAGATCAACTGATCAACTATCCATACCACAACTCTGCTACTGCGCCTCTACTGCTGCTGAGGGATAAAAATAACAAATGAGTTTTGATGAGTTTTGCCTGCGCTGCGTTCACAGACAAGCAAAAATGTAAAAAATGCCCAAATTTGGAGAGGGGCCACAGGATGATAAAAAAAGAGACCTGCACACAAGATTAGAAAACAACAACAAAAAAATGGGAAGCATGCTGACACCATCCATATGTCAACAAAATAACATATGACAAACAAAAATGTCTTCTGAACGCAAAGATTGAGTGCACAAAGCACATAACTGTCATCCTGGATTTGAACTGAGCCTTGGATCTTTGATAAGTGTCTATTCTGTCCGTATTCAACACAGTTTGTGCAGAAAAGATTTGATTCTGTTGGATTGCATTTGTTTTTTTTTCCTTTCACATACAACCAATGAATATATTAGTTGTCCCACACGGCTGTGTAACATGGAGGAGCTCAAGCCAGTTGGGAGGCAATCAGAAGAAGGCAACTTGAGTTTCAATCAAGAACAAAGCAATCCCATTAATATGGAAGCTCTGTACATTCCCAGTTCCTCTCCTTTGGCACATAAGAAGGCAAGCCTTTGTGTTCATAGTTCTCATTTATCATTTTTGTCATTTTTGTAATGACAGGCAAAATGAAAACAGTGACATTAAAACAGAATTAGCAGGTCTCTGAAGGGCTGTAGCAATAACAGTGAATTCATGTAAAGTGAAGGCTGTGCAGTGAAAAGAGGCTACATACTTTGTCTAATGAATCTAATGGCACATTAAAACATTGGTTTTAAAATTGGTTTATTTGTCTCAGATAGTCTCACAAAAAATGAAAAGTTATATTTCTGTTGATAATGGACTCACTCAGGGGGCATAACACACAAGCAGGTTCACACTGCCCTGCCCAAACGCAAGTCAACCAACCAGACTGTACAAAGGCTAAATACACAATCCCTCACTGGTTTCCCACCACTCTACAAACACTGGCAATTGTGTTTTCTGTAGTTGCTGGTCAAGCTTCCTAAGAGGTGAATTGAACAGCAAACAGACATACAGTGATAAATGGCATTAAATGTCAGGACCTTCATGACAACACTGCTCACTACTGTCCACCGCAGCATCCCTCTAAAAATAACTTAAAAGCCAATGTGAGGACACCGGGATTTTGCGTGAACACAAGAGCAACAATTAATCCATTAGTTGTCACCTATTAAATGAAGTGCCAATTAATTTGGTTAAAAATTAAATGGTCTGAGAAATGTTCTAAGTGAAAAAAAAGTTCAAATTCTCTGATTCCAGCTTCTTAATTGTGAATATTCTTCTGGTTTCTTTTCTCCTCTATGACAGTAAACTTAATATCTTTGGGTTGTCGACAAGCAAGAAATTTTAAGGATGTCATCATGGTCTTTGGGAAACAATGGCTGATAATTTTGCACCAGATATAAACCAAACAACTAATTGATTAAGCTAAAAAAATTACTGACGGATTAATCAACAATGAAAATAATCAGTAGTTGCAATCCACAAAGACAAACAGTCATTCATGTGCCGTTACAGTAACCAAAGCAGCTTCTCAGATGAATTTATATTACATTGTACTAACTATAATAAGAAACAAAAAATACAAAGTGGACTTTCACTTAAAAGAACCTCAAACTTTGTAGGCTACCTGCTGGGCCCCTTAATGAAAGTCTAAACTACTCTATATGTGTTAATGATACACTGAGATCTATAATGCTACTTCCACTGGTGTGAGGCAGTGGGTGTGCTGTCCCCATCAGGGAGGCGTGAGGCATGAAGGACGACCAGCCGTACACACCACTCAGGAGATCCCCAGATTAGTCACGCTCGCCGGTTCTGTGCCGCCGCCACCCTCTGCTGCATCACCGCCACGCATCCAAATACAGTCTCAAAACACTACAACAAGGGCAATGCTGCACTGCAATCATATGCACACACTTGATATAAACAGCAAGCTTTGACACAGCGTGTGGTAATAGCTAATTATTATTGCAAATAACAGCAAGCAACGTGTATGAAGAATGTAAGAAGTACTCAGCAGCATGCAAATGTTTTTTTGTTTTTCTTTTAATGGGGTTTTTTTTATACCAATCCATATGCTCTCTTAATCCACAGCTGTCTGTAGAGCTATGCAGCAACATTTTAAAAGTATCAAATTAGTTTAAAATCATATTCTGCTGTACTAAAGACATTTTACATGTCAATGAAATTCCGTTACACAAAGCAGGGGGGTAGAAAACATACTGCTTAAATACTACAACAGCTTCTCATGGTCAGATTTAGTATTTAGAAATAGAGAAACTTGTCGGAACGCAGCAAAATCCCCTTTAGGGAAGAATTTGTATGCAGCCCTCATCTTCACATTTCCAAAACTCTTTTCATTGTACACTCCACATTGATAGACCTCTGTCAGCTCTAGTTTTCTAACATGACACATAGAACTCCAGTGAGAAAAGACAGCTAGCACCAAGGATAATGCCAACCCAGACAACAAAGCATCAAACTATTGCAGGTTGTAACAAACTCAACTGTGAGCAGGTCCCAGAACATCAACAGTCAACACAGTTTAAGAGAACAGAAGCCCCCTTCACACAAGTGAAGCAAAAATTAACGTAATAAAGTACCGCCTGCTGCACGGATCAAGAGCACAGAAGCCTCCTGATTATGGATATTAATAGCATATAAGCATGTAAGAACTTCCTGCTGATTACAATAAAAATACATCAGATCAGACTAGATATGTACCAAATAAAAATAATTTGATAACTGATAACTATAAGCCATGATAAGCCCAAGATAAATATAAGCCATGATAACCATATTTGAATTTTAAAATAAAAATTAACCATTACTCATTGAAACACCAAAAATAAACATTATATTTGATGTTTATTTAGTAAAATGTTGCCTGTTTCATGATGAAAACTACCTCTGCTGAGAGTGGTAAGAGTCCTGTTTTTGTACGGAACTGCTGTGAAAAAAAACAACAAAAAACAGCAAAATGACGTGACAAATTCATTGATCTTATCTATGCGAGGGAGAGCATGCATGCGTTGATATGAGTAAAGTGGACAAAAGTTTACAATATTCATTAAATGGCCACAAGCATGCAGTAATACTATCTCACCTTGAAACAGCTGTTTGTTCTCAACTAGATTCTGTGCAAAGCTATCTATTGTCTTACTGAAATCCGGGACTCTCACCAAACTCTTTGCTAATAGCTAATTATTTGATCTAAGTTATTAGTGAGGTTTCTTGAGGTAGTGAACATTTTCCACCAAGTACTTTTGCTATAAATGTAGTTTAAGACAGAAAAACAACTCGTCCCATTGAGCTCCCTTAAGTTCTCAATCATTCAGGTATATTTTTTACTCTCTGCATGGTGCATATCTCATGGCAGCATTGCTCTGACTTTCAATATTCTCTTGATCTGCCAGAAAATTCCAGCTGTATTGTGTTTACTGCAACCCATTTTTTATATCTGCATTCATAATCTCTTTGCTCTGTTTCATTATTATTGCTGCAGGAGTGACGGTGGAAACACAAGCTCTGAGGAAAGAAGAAATTAGAAACCCAGTCAGGGTGGACGGTGACCTTTTCTGCCAGCGGACCAAGAATCCAAACTCTCCATACCAACACTACAGAAGCAAAGCTCTGGGGAACCACTGAAGCTGACGCACTTCACTGCAACACAGTAAAAGAAAGTGTGCTAATGTCACAAACTGAAGAAAGCAGTCCTCCTGGGGTGGCGCTGTAATTTGTGACCATTTAATAAAACACCCACCATTGTCGCTTAAGAAGCAAGGCCCACTGGAGCTAAGTGCACATTCTCTTCCCACTACTCTGGAGGATATAATTATTACAGAAAGCAGCTGTAAACACGAGCCTCAGTGCTATACAATATAATTCTGAGAGGGGCATTTGGTGTTTCTATAGTCTCACTAATGTGGTACCAGTAAAAGAACACTAGTGTATTTTTAATGCATGTTGATTCTGCAACAAATACACAAGAATCTTGGTTCAAAGTTACGCATGAACTCAACGACATCCATGTCTGGAGCCTCTGCAAATATCAACTTTACACCAGCCACACCTACAGCTCCACTCTCATTTATTCTAGGGTCAAACATGCAATCTTCTAAGGAGGCTTAAAAATGTGCTTTGCCACAGATGAAATGTTGGAAATGGCATGTTACGAGGGTTACACTCATTACTATAGTAAATGCAGACAGGAAGAACTTGAAGGCTTTATCATTTCAACCTGTAATTTCCTAAGAAGATTGCAAAGTCGACTGCGGACTGGAGTCGACTGTGCGGCTTTAAACCCATTTCGCCCTCTGTCTCAACCAATTCACGGTGCCAGATCCAGTCATAAAAGAGCTCTTCTCACTTGGTGTACATTAACTTATTAAAGTCGTTTTCCCCGGCCCATTAATATGCCCTCGGTGCATAAAATGATAAACAGTGGCCTTAGGCTCATTCTGACACTGAATGAATTAAAATGAGTGATAAACAATATTTGAGCACTTCCTCAAGCTGAGAGGCTGGATGACAAATTATTTCAAAGGCAACATGGCCTAAATGCCACTTGGTAGCAATTCTTTTGTGTTATTGTTCTTATTAATCATGTAAAAAAAGTGTGTATCTGCACTCTAAAAAGTATGATTAACCTCAATAAATTCTCATCTATCTTAATTATTTCGAAAACAGGCCATTGTGGATGACTGGGCTGCAGGCCAGCGGTCACTCTTCTTCAAATGAAAACAAAACACCAGTTTCTCAGAGGTGTCAGTGAGAGAGAAACACAGTGAGAGAGAGAGAGAGAGAGAGAGAGAGAGAGAGAGAGAGAGAGAGCATAAAGTAGAGCACTAGTGAGAAAGTTGGGAGTTCATGGCAATAGTCCTCTTAGCCCTTCGAGACAGTCTGTGTGACTCCTGGCTGAGACTGCCTTATTAAAAGTCCTCCTCTGCACATTCAACACCACTGTCAGGAAAAGTAGCTTTAAAACTTTTTGGAACAATTTTCATTTTCACTCAGCTGGAGAGCAGGACAGAGCTGAGCCAACTTATAATGTATGCCATTTGGTGAACACTTTCATCCAAAACAGCATAAGCAAGGGTGACCCCAGTGGGAACTGAAAGTCTAAATAGGACAGTTACTGGATACCTACTGTTAATGTCACATTATTCTGCTCAAGTCTACAGGTAGAACTTTATGTAACTGAGCTCAGACACCGCTAAAACAAACTAGTTAGGCAGCCCTTTGTCTCTGTCTTGTATTATGTTTGGTGAAGCAATGATGGACGAGAGGCCTGCTTCTATCACTCTTATGACTGGATAAATTTACACATGACAAAGAAAAGCAGCAGATCATCACATCTGACAATCCTTAGCTAAGATGAACTAAAGTTCATTTGAAAGCCTTTTTCTTAGTCTTTTTCACCCATCCTGGAAAACTCTACAGCCAATTCTATTTTTTATAGTGTACCGCGTCCCCGGCCCATACTCTGAATGTCTATCTGAATTCTCTGAGCTTATATCAATTTTAGTGCTTAAATCAGACAAAATAATTAACTTAGGGGATTTTAACATTCACATGGATGTTAATAATGATAGCCTTAGTCCTGCTTTCTTCACGCTTTTGGATTCAATTGGCTTCAGTCAGTGTGTACATAAACCCACCCACCGCTACAACCACACCCTAGATCTAGTCCTTGCATATGGCATCGATATTGAAGATTTATTAGTCTTCCCCGAGAATCCTGCTCTGTCAGACCATTATTTAATAACTTTCAATTTTTTATTACTCGACTACAAGCCCCTCAGTAAGAGTTACTATTCTAGATGTCTTTCTGATTCAGCAGTGGCTAAATTTAAGAAATTGATTCCTTCTGTATTGACCTCTTTACCATTTCTCACAGTGACTGAGAATACCCTTACTAACTTAAGTCATTCTCAAACTGATTGTCTTGTTGATAATGCTAATGGATCACTGTCATCTGCTCTCGACTCTGTTGCACCTTTCAAGAAGAAAATAATGAAACAAAGAAAATTAGCTCCATGGTTTAACCCCCAGATCCACAAATTGAAACAAACATCGCAAAAATTTGAAAGACACTGGCGTTCAAACAACCTGGAAGAGTCTCGTTTAGTCTGGCTGGATAGTCTTAAAATGTATAAGAAGGCCCTCCGCCATGCCAGGGCAAACTATTACTCATCATTAACGGAAGAAAATAAAAACGATCCCAGGTTTTTTTTCAACACCGTAGCCTGACTGACTCAGAGTCACAGCTCCATAGAGCCTTGTATTCCTTCGGCCCTAAGCAGTGACGACTTTATGAGTTTCTTTAATAATAAAATTATAACTATTCGAGATAAAATCCATCACCTCTTGCCCTTAAGTGACCTGACCCCTGACAGGTAGCTTGGATATGGCAGCAAGGCTTGGAATTCATTTCGACCCTTTTTCCCCCATTGACCTTCGCTGACTCTTTACTATGATTTCTGGATCTAAGCCATCAACATGCCTGCTAGACCCCATCCTAACTAGGCTATTTAAGGAAGCTTTACCCTTATTAGACAACGCTTTATTAGATATAATCAGTGTGTCTTTATTAATGAGCTATGTACCTCAGTCCTTAAAGTTGCTGTCATTAAACCTCTTCTAAAGAAGTCCACTTTAAGCACTGATACACAATTATATCTATCTATGAAACCAGATGAAACTGATCAGCTATCTAGACTTCAAACATGTCTTAAGGATGTAAAAGCCTGGATGAGCCGGAATTTCTTGATGTTGATTCAGACAAAACTGAAGTTATTGTTCTTGGGCCTAAACACCTCAGAAACTCCTGTTCTAACAATGTAATTTCTCTAGATGGCATTACCTTGGCCTCTGAGTTTTATTTGATCAAGATTTATCTTTTGCCTCCCATATAAAACAAACTTCAAGGACTGCTTTCTTTCACTTGCGTAACATCGCAAAAATTAGACATATCCTGTCCCAAAAAGATGCTGAAAAAGTAGTACATGCATTTGTCACCTCTAGGCTGGATTACTGTAACTCCCTATTATTCGGTTGCCCCAACAAATCACTTAGGTCTCTCCAACTGGTGCAGAACGCTGCTGAAGGTGTTCTAACGGGAAGGAAGAAAAGGGACCATATTTCTCCTGTTTTAGCTTCTTTGCACTGGTTCCCTGTGAAATCCAGGACTGAATTTAAATCCTCCTCCTTACTTACAAAGCTCTAAATGGTCAGGCTCCATCCTATCTGTCGCAGCTCATAGTTCCCTACCAACCCTCAAGATCACTGCGCTCTGAAAATGCACGGTTACTCGTGGTTCCCAAAGTTTCCAAAAGTAGGATAGGAACCAGAGCCTTCAGCTACCACGCTCCTCTCCTATGGAACCATCTTCCAGTTTCAGTCAGGGAGGCAGACACCATTTCAACTTTTAAGGGTAGACTTACGACCTTCCTCTTTGATAAAGCTTATAATTAGGGCTGGCTCAGGTTGCCTGAACCAGTCCGTAGTTAGGATGACATAGGTTTAATCTGCTGGGGGACTTTCTATGACACACTGAGCTCCTTTTCCTTTACTTACTCCCGCCACCTGAAAATCGCAGGTCTGTTTACTGCATTACGCGTACTGCTTAGCTTAGCCTTGTATCTGTGATAGCTGTTAGTTAGCTTTGCTTACCCTCAGTAGTTTAGCTTAGCCTTTGGTTGTGCTCGTGCTGTGGCTGTACTGATTCTGTGCCCCCTGCTCACGCTGATCGTGGTCTTAGTCCTGATTGCACCGATGCTGTGATCATGCCTTTGGACACCTCCCTATCAATATACGCATGAGACTCTCAACATCCTCAACATCATCAGAGAGTGCATTTACGAATTCCACACCTATCGTTATTGTAATATGACATGCGTCTGTTTCCATTACTGCTGTGCCTCTCTCCTTCTCTCCTCCCATCTCTCTTTCTCTTTCCTTTTAGCCACAATTGTATTTCATTTGTTATTTATGACATCTATTGCACGTCTGTCCGTCCTGGAAGAGGGATCCCTCATCATCCTTTGCCGCTCTTCCTGAGGGTTCTTTTTCAGGAGTTTTTCCTTGGGATGTTGTACTCTGTAAAGCCCTCTGAGGTATTATGTTTTGTGATAATGGGCTCTATAAATAAAATTGACTTGACTTAACCAGGAAGTATTTGGGATTTTTGCCTGACAAATGACCAAAAATATTTATAATCAATTCAATTTCTAATGGGGTGACCTCCTCCTAGCTGACCTGGTAGTGTGCACCTCATACAGGTTAAGGCCTCCACAGCTGCCAGGGTTTGATTCCAGCCTGTTTTCTGTCAAAAAAGGTGAGAATATGCATCACTGGGCCCATACAGCAGGTGTACTAGAGGCTTCTGCTGGTCGAGTCGGCTGCTACTGGTTTACGGATTAAATGATTTTATTTCCATTCAAGTAGAATGGGAATAAAATCTTGAAGATTTTCTGGACTTTCTAAATGTTATCAGACCGAATGGATCAAACCCTGTTAGTGAAATGAGTCATTGTGGGGTGCCCAGTGGCTCAGTTGGTAGAGTGGGCGCCCCATGTGCAAGAGGCCTGGCCGTAGCGGGCGCAATTCGATTCAGGCCTCAGCCCTTTGCTGCATGTCATCCCCTCTCTCTCCCCCTTTAATGCTAATATCTGTCCAACCATAAGAAGACATACAGCCCTAATAACAATCTTAAAAAAGAAGAAGAAATGAGTCATTGTGTGGAGGTTCAATCGTGGATGTATTAAGAATACCTGGATACAGCATGGAGGCAGGGCTCCATTTATTCATTTATTTATGAAAGCTGCACAGTAGTGCATGAACCAAAAAACATTCTATTTCTAGGGTATGAAAGTACCTAGATCTTCAAAATAATGGGGCCAATAGAGCATGCACGCTCGACTTAAGGCGGCCAAGCGGGTAACTTTCAACGGCGGAGCAGCTGACTTCTGGTTTAAAGCTTTGCTAGCTTGTATGGTGATCAGAAAATTTCATCTTGCAGCTTTTTTAGACTTTCCAAATGTTATCACTTCTGTGGATTAAATTTTGATAGGGAGTTAAGTCATTTTGCAGAGATTTTGACGCTAACAAAATTAATAAATGGATTTAGGTCTCTTTCCCATTGTAAGTCTAAAGTCTTTTTGGCTCCATGGCATCAATTGACGAACCTGGACGATGTAATTACACGTTTGGCTTCTATATAAAATTTGCTTCAAATCCTGTTGTTCTTCATGGGAGCTTGGCTTCTGATGCTCAAAAAAATGTATCCACTTATTTTCAGACATCTCTTTTGTAATGTAAGTACGTGGGAAAGTCTTTTTATTTTTTTGGTTATAATGTCACTGACTCCAAAGTTGTAATTCCACTGTTTGGCAAGCCCGGGTAACTTCCTTAGACGCCGCAGCAGCGTCTTAGCAGCAGCAGCTAATGTCCAACAGTGAGCCAGTCCCAACAAACTCAGAACAATTCCAAAACGGCTCAACACTGTTGTTTAACTTGCTAATAACCATGCGTTAACCATGAGTTAGCCCTGTTTCTGTCCCCAGCACTGAGCTTGCACTTTCAGAACAATAGCCAGAGCCCACACAGTCTCTGGTATGATGAAGACAATAACCCTGTACTGACAGTGTTGACAGTTTAGCGTGCCAAGATACTACCAAAATGTTCAAAAGTATGGCTACACTACACGTGACTCCACTTATATTATGGATATTAATTAAAGTTCTGTATCAGTATTACTTTAAGGGTACTGGTACTGGCACTGGCACTGGTATCGTAATTTTTTAAATGATATCCAATCCTCCTCACAACCCACCTCGGAATAGCTCTTATGAAAGTTACACAGCTACCTGCTGCATTTACCTCCTGAAAGAGCACATGCAAGCCACCATGCCAATACTGGATTTATGATGAGTCTTATTACAAACTACCATAAATGCTATTTGGGCATTTGCAGACCATGAATCCCCCGTTCACCAAAGAAAATTGATGTAATACCTTAGAAAAATGAATTCTGAATAGACAACATAAAGTCTTAAATATCTTTATCCATGATATATAACAAGTTGCTTTCCTGAAGTTTAATTAAACCTAAGAAGACGAGAGTTTAATAGCTGTGAGTGTACGTTTGGAGAGGTAATATGAGTCCACGCTATGAATACACGCACACTGACAGTCAACCATAATTGGCCCCTTGCCAGTGGATTAATATGCATTCCCACACTATTAAAATGGCCATTCTTATTGAAGCTCCGGAGAGGTAATTAAACAGATGCCATTTTTGAGGGCCAAGGATTCAGGGAAAAATTACCTTGATTTGAGAGGTGGGACACATGGATGAATAACAGTTCTGTCCTTATGTTGCTGCACTTAACCTTCTCTGACCAGCATTTACTTGGTAAGGGTTACACATTAAACTTGTTACAAATGAAGCTAATGAGAACATTATAACCAAAGCTGCTGCTGAAGTTGTCCTGGTGAAGGGCAAACTTGTATGTAAAGAGAAAAATATCTCTGGGTAAGAGAACATTCAGCTGTGATCACACATATAACACTCACGTACAGACAACACTTGAGTGTTGGTCACTAGTTACAAGGGGAACAAGCAGTTGAAGGTCAAAGGGAGCACTACATTATTAAATATTTTATCATTTTATAAAAGTGAACATGATTTTGACTAAGGCCAGTGGCGCCCTTTAGGTGTGGCCGGTGGGGCCAGGGCCACCCTGATATCATTTCTGTGAGGCAAGGCAAGGCGAGGCGAGGCATGGGGAGGCGAGACGAGACGAGATGAGACGGGTATTAGAAAAGTGTTTAAACTAGGAAGCCAAGAACGGCCGTGCTTGCAATTATTTTCTGGTGCCAGAGTGGTATGAGATTGGACTGCCTACAGGTTGGTAAATTCCAGCAAATAGACGGCACTGGATGCTTTGCTAGACTACAAAACATTCACACCGCAGCAGCGTCAGACGCTAGCAGGAGTTGTGAGTTGTAATACGCCAGTAAAAAAGCAGCCATAAACTGGTAGTGCTGTTAGGTCAAGTGAAACAGTGATCAGAAAACTGGAAAATATAGTCATATTCAAATAACTATACTTTGCAACACTTACCATGCTTTTACAAAGTAATCTTATATAAGATAACTCTTAGCAGGTCTCCAGAAAGAAATAAAAACTGCTATGATAAATACATTTGCACAAACTCTTTTTCAAAAATTTCTCTAGCATCATCTACGGAATGACTCCTAGTTGAACAGTAGGGTGCTTAAGGAGCAATTGAGTGTGTGTCCGTGATTTGCCCTCTTAAAGCCAATAAACTCTCAGTCCACAGATGGCCACTTATTCCCACCAAGATGAATCATAAAGGAGGGATTTTGAGGGCTTTGGAGAGGCAGAAAAATATGAAATCATAAACAAACAACATTTTTGCTCTTAGTTGTAGACTGTAAAATGATATGAGGCAGTGAGGCAGCAGATGATAGTAAGGAATCACCTAGTGGTTCTGTCCCAGAGGCCCTGCCTCTCAGGGGAGTAGTAGAGAAGGCTCCAACCATGGGAGAATCATTGCCGGAGGGAGTTGGTGGAGCTGGGTTATTCTCCCGTACCAGTGCTTTCAAAAACTGCATGTCAGAGCCTGGCTGTCCTCACTATTTTGTGTGATTTCCTTTTTCCTTTTTTTTTTTTTTGCAAGTCTTTAAATCTTCCCCCATGTCACGTCTTAAAGCTGATATCTCATCCGAGGCCAAGCTGTAACTCCTGGTTGAGGTGCACAGATGCAGCACTAGTGATGTATGGCTCCCTCAAGAACAGCCAGCGCAGTAGCTCAGTCCCATCAAACAAAAAGTACAAGACGAAGACAGAAACAAAACATGACCTGAAGCTGAGGTGGACTTATTCGTCAGCCAAACTACGCAAATGAGCGGTTTTAGCTGCCAGAAACAAGATTAACCTCAGCAGCGAAAAGGAACAACATAATGTGGCGACTCAGCGTTCTCGTGAATCAATGACTAAAGAGAGTCCTCTTGTCAATGTGACCTAAGAAAAGGCTGACCGTTTTGTTGAACTTTTTTTTTTCTTTTCTTTTTTTTCCACAAATAGGTTCAACTTCAGTTTACAGCTCCCGGGCAACCAACATCAAGGCCTGAGTTGTTTGTCAGGTGGCAACAAAACTTTACCTCTTTGAAAGAGCAACATCAGTACTTTGGAAGACAGTGAAAGCAAGGGTAACCTAAGAAAGAAAAGATCATGTGCACAAAAAGCAGTTACTTAGGATCTGTGTAAGAAATCCCAAAATAGGATGTAACAGTTGAGATTATGTCAACTGCTTTGAATCTGTTTTATGGATGTTAACTAGGGCAGCACAAGGAACCAACTTGTTTGCTTCTTTCTAAATGGCAGACTGGGACACATTCTGCCAAAAGAGGTATTAACTACTCAGATAATCCAAGCTAGAATCAATTACGTGTTTTCGCGATTCACCTATGAACGTACCACAGTTGTGGACTTGCTGTAATAAAACAAGACAAAGTCATCCATCCCTCAGTCTAAATGTTTCTGAGCCTGTCATTTACCCACGTCATGTCTGTCAATCAATCATTCTGACTCTTACAGCTTTCTGCGGCTTTCGTCATACTTGCAGATGCAATGAGTATTTGAGAAAGAGGTCTGACTGCTGCTGTGAGTGCAGCTGTTATTATAAAAATCCACTGGTGACAGTAAAGCACAGCACACGTGTTTGAGAAAAGGATGAACTCACCTTTGGTTGAGGAGAAAGACCCATACAAATATCAGGACAGGCTGACATTTATCACACCGGAGCCCCCACACTTGAAATGCTACACCTGAAAAACACAAAGAAGGACATTTTAGACAACTGTGCTATTCCAGTATTTATATAATAAGCATTCAAAGGAAAAGTTTGACATTTTGGGAAATGCGCTTATTTGCTTCCTTGCTGAGGGTCAGATGAGAAGTCTGATACCTGTTAGAGAGGTACCCATCTTCTCATCTGACCCTTTGTAAAGTAAATAAGTGTATTTCCTAAAATGTCAAACTTAAAGTAAAGGAATATACCAGCTTTATTAATGCAACAAAGTGCACAGGTGTGTTAAAATAATGGCACAGACGTGAGAAACAAAGTCAAGTGTTAATTTCAGCTTCTTGGTGTGCAGTCCAAAATCCCTGCGAAGAATATAGCATAAACTACTACCTACCAACTACCTAAAACTTCTGTATAAATGATGGAAATTGAAATATCTTTCCAATTAAATTCTAGTAAAATAGTTGATATCTTCTAAATTTAAATATACAAGACAGAATATAAACAACAAAACCACAGTCTTTATAGTCCTCTATATAGTTGTCCTCTGCCCATGGTAATCATGTAATGATGTTGATAAATAAAGCCATAACATTGCACTACACACCAATGGGACAAACACTAATCAATGGCACCGAAAATCAATAGCTCAGTGTCCATTTACTGAATTCATACATGTTATTCCTATGATCTAAGACAACTCTCTCCCAAATCAATAAACTAAGGTGCTAAAACTCAAATTTGTGATGTTACAGGGTATAAAGTCTGAGGCTGCTCCATAGATAATGAACGGCAAAAAATGTTGTAGATGATGCTGAGAGCAGCCAGGGGAATGTTCTGAGTGTATGGGTATATTTTCTGTTTCACAACTGAGAACACTACAATAGAATAATCATTTGGAAATAAAAGAAAAAGGAAACAGGCTCCCATTCATTGTCTATGGAGTACGTAAGGTATAGCTGCATCAGGTCTTACAGATCATGGACTCTCAAGCTGAGGATCCAATGAGCAAACTAGAACAGTAATGAACCAAACCATCAAGCTGGAAGTGGCTTCTCTCTAGCCAACGAGTGATCTTAGGTAGAACAGTGCATTTAAATGTGTGGAATATAACAAGGATTAGGCTGCAGGTGTGGTTTGTAAAATTTCCATGACTACGGGGACCATTTTTTTCACAATTGGACTCAATTTTAATGGCATTAAAACAAAGCTATTACTTTAATCGAGTTAAGCCAGACAATTGTTTTCCTGTTGGCTTCAGGCAGAGTAGGGCAGGTTTCACTGCACATTTTACAGATATCCTGCAGCTGCTAAGCCCCTCTACACACTTTCTCTGGCCCGACATGTTGTATTAACATCAACATATTGACAATGTGGTTAAAGAAGCTCCATCATATCAGAGACTGACAATATTGACTGGCGGCTATCAGATTTATAATCTAACACTGACTGTATCACTCTGCCACAAGTTAGAAAAGGAAAGATGCTGGAGAACCTTTATGACAGAATCTACACCAAGCATGGGAGGATGAGTGGTAAACAACAGAGAGCTGTCTGAATAAAAAGCTATGAGCGGTGCATAAGGACAGCAGCAGAGCCAGACAGCAGCATGAGGCGGTGAGGCTCACGTCCTGTTGGGTCAGGGGGCGAGACCACGACAAGATACTGACAGAGAGGATGTAGGACCTCCAGCTGAGTACCTGACGTACCTCTCCATCCTTCCTCTTTCTGTCTCCTCACTCCCACTCTCATAGCTGAGCAGTACAGCTAGCACATGAAAGGCCACAATCAGAAAAGAAACAGGGTTGCTTAATGCTGCAGACATCCACAACAATAAAGTGAAATACAACAGTATCCCAGAGAGTTCAACATGCCACTACAAACACAAGCAAATAAATGAAACACAATCAAATGAAGAAATCACCAATTCCACAACACAAATAAAGCAAACATGCTTCACAATTAGCCCTTTTATTTATTTGCAGCAGGATTTTCTTGTTGGTCTAAATACTGTGCATATGTTGTCAACTTGGTGCAGGCGTTTTCTATATTTGCATGTTTTTTACATTAAGGTCCAGTATGTAAGATTTAGGGGGATCTGGTGGCATCTCACCGTAAGGACTGTAGTTTGCAATCAGCTTAAACTTCCCCAGGTCAGATTTCCTTCAGTGTTCATTGTTCAGTAAGTTTTTATCGGGAGTCGAATTATTCGCTTAGGTCTCTTTCTGTCCAAAACAAACACACAAGGTGATTGAAATAAAAACACTGAATAGAGCAATTTTAGGGAAAAAAAAAGATTTTTTTCCAACAATGGTCATTGTGGAGGGGGTGCTTATTAACCGTGGCTGATGTGAAAACGCAAATGGCCCTATCTAGAGCCAGAGTTTAACAAGGACGAGGACCCACTCCTAAAATGATTTTTATTTTCAGCTAATTATACACTTAAGAAAATAAATGTATTATATCATATTCCATTTCTGCCAATTTACGCCCCTAAATCCTACACACTGAACCTTTAATTTGCAGTGCTGAGCTCTTAGAGCCACATAAAAAAAAACAGATAAGGCCTCACATAATTATGGCAGAGATTTCTTAACTGTGCTATCCTCTAATTTAGGTCCTGTCTTTGCAACTTCTACAAAGTCATATTAAACAGTCCTACATTTTCTGGTGCACTGCAGAGAAAGAAAAGCTCACCCCAAAAACTAATTTTCAGCGTCTAGTAAAAACCTGTCTTGTTGAAATTGTGACGACATTTACAATTCCTGGGAGGCCTGCAAAAGGAAAACTGACAGGAGTGCTTGCAAGCGGCGGCCTCATTCAATGGTATTGCTCATTCTGCAGGATCTTTTATGTGACACCATTACAGCTGAAGCTTTTTTTGTTTTGTTTTTACAAAGGGGGTGATTCAATGCTTTATGAAAAGAACAAAAAAAATTGTTCTACAGAGCAAGCAAATACAGACTTAAACTTCCTTTTCAAGAGCCCCGAGGGGCAGATTAGTTAGAAACAACGGCATCTTAGAAAATGGATCCAACAATCAGCGGCGGCGTTGGGCTGAGTCATAATTTATTACCCGTGCACGCTTCACAGTAGCGCCTGTTAGTGTGAGACTCAACACTGGGCATCAGACTGAAAATAGATGCAAGAAACTGGAGCTGGGAAAATGATCACATTACAGCATTGTTGGGTTTCTATAAAAACACATGACATGTTTGACTGTAGCTCTGTGGTGTTTAATGGTGGGGAGGGGTTTTCTTTTTGTTGTTAATAGAGCACTGTCTGATGCTCATGTTTCATCGCCCTGGAATCACTGCCTTCCGCAGATACAAAGGAACAGCTTGCTATCAGCTTTCATATCGTCTATAACCACAAGAGTATCGCAAGGTCCTTGTAGTGCTCTGATTTTAATGAGCAAAAATACATCCGCACACAAAGCTAGACTTGAAGAAGAATGGAAAACATGATTCTGTTTTTACTGACATGAAGTGGTCAACAAAACTTACCCCTACTGTCTCTTTTCTCTCTCTCTCTCTCTCTCTCTCTCTCTCACACACTCACACACACACACACACACACACACACACACACACACACACACACACACACACCACACACAACACACAGCACAAGTACAGAAGTCAGAAGCAGCTTCCATAAATAGAATGGAAAGTAGGCAAGTGGCTGCTGGGAGTGGCTTTTACTGGGAATATGATCGATTAAAAAGCAATTTGCTCCTCCGCTCAGGCCTTGCACTCCTAAATGACAGCCCCCCATAGTCCAGATGGAGCTCTAAGGGGTCGGAGGAGCTGGCCTGCCCCGCCTGCTCTTCACCCCCCCCACACACAGACACAGCCTCAACTCCCAAGCATGAGCCTCGGTTACAGTCTGGTGGGCACCTGGAAAGCGACCAGGCAGAAACATCCAAGCAGCCCCTGCTGGTCTGACAGAGAACCTAGACTTTGTTTTAATGTGCAGTGTATTTGTGAAAGTTGAAATAGAAACGAGAGGGCAGGTGAAGACAAACAGGGGCAGAACGCCGCACAGCACAAACTCAGCAAGGCAGGTGTTCAATTCAGTAGTCAGGGTGCACTGAACCAGCACCTGCCTATGGAGCAGTTCAGACACAACTGCAACATAGGAACACTGGCTTTGTGAAAATCATATGTTTTTTAAACACATTTGTCAGAATGCAGAACTAAAATAGCTACTGTACTTATTTCTCGAGGCAGCATTTACGATTGGGAATCCTCTCACGTGCAAAAATCATGATAACCTTTGCATGTGAATGCTTCGATATCTCAGGTGCTGGTAATAGTAAGTTAAGATGATGTCTAAAAAAAAAGGCATTTCCTGCTGGTTTACATAATCAGGAATTTGTGATGAGTGTTTTTGGTCATTTGTCATCAGCCTGATAATGCTGAAATTGTAAGGGTCATCCATTACACTGCTAATTACTGCTTAAAACTTACAGAATAATTTCTTATTACCCTCTAAAATCATGCCGCACCACTCCACAGCACCAGAAATTAGAGCTGAAAGAATGATTAGATTACTCAATTAGTAGGCGATCAAAAAATTTATAATTTTGATTACTGTTGATGGACAGAAGAAATTTATCAAGAAGAATACTAAACATGGCTGGTTTCAACTTCCCAAACATGAGGATGTCAGTGAACTGACAAAATATGGGCTCAGGAAAACTGTAATTTTTCACTATTTCCTAAATATATGTTCACCATTAACATTTTACAGATTAAAAAAATACTTAGACTGAGAAGTAAATCACTAGAAAAGAAAAAAACTTGTTATTTGAAGCCATACTAATTCCAGTACACACAGTGTGTTAGGTATAATCATATAGTGCAACCCCTGGCCTGAACATGCTGCATGTATGTCTGGTCTCCTGCTGGGAACAGAGGCTGGGGTGAAGATAATATGGGAGGAGGGGAAGACGGAGGGCAGGCAGGACCATATGGGCCCTAGCTGTACAGTTTGGCTAACTGCAGGAGGGCTCTTTTTGGGGGATTGGCCCATTAGTGATCCTACTATCACTGATGATAACAGACTACAAAATGATCTGTGTGCCCTAGACTGTGGACAGTTGAGTGAAAAGAGGAAAGAAAAAATGTTGTCGAACTTTGTATTTCTAAGAATGATGAAAATGTATTGTAAATATAAATTTGCACTCATAACCAATGAGGCCATCTCTATCCACTGACGCAATTTTGTCAAGCTGCACATTGTGTGAAAGAAGCTGTTTCAGTTTTATAGCAGTAGCTGAGAAACACTTATCATTTAATGGTAGAAATTCCATCTGCAGGGGTTCCACTGCAAAAGCACATCAGTGACAGAGCTAAGAGATTGAAGTGCCAGGGAGTATGTTCTCTGTTACCATAGGAACACAGGTGGTAAGTGGAGACAGCTGAAAAACACAGGGGCCGTTTTTAAACTGTGTGAATTTACAGGCCAAGTAAAAGACACCGATTACTTAAACTGATTACAAGACAGACCCGGTCACGCCTTTCATCTTCCACATTCACTTCATTGATTTTCTTATATGACACAGGATTCAAACCTGCAGCGTGTCTACTTTTCTGGCCTTTCAGCAACACTTCCCCTGATTATCCTCACTGTCTGCCGCTCTTGGCTTCAGAAGAGCTTTGGCTTCAGACCTCTTCAGACTTAACGGCCGGAGGTTAATTGATACTGACAGATGACGTAACATGGAAGTCATTTGCAGGGAGATCTGGCTTTTTTATCAATGATGGTACTTCTCACACACACAGACAGGAGGGAGGGAGTTAACAGATGTGATTCTGTCCAGAAGGCTCATGCTCCCACATGCACAGTGTTAGAGAGCTAATGACTAAATCCATAGCAAAATGTGTAGATTACAGAGTTGGAACCGAGTCATAATTTAACAAGTTACAAGCAAGTCTCAAGTCTTTGCAGAGCAGTCCCAAATCCTTGACTTTGAGTTTCAAGGTCCAAACAAGCCAACAACCAAACACAACCTCTTTAACAACAGAGTACTAATGTTAGCTAAGCACTTGCTTGCTAAATATCCTAATATGAGCCTCAAGTTACCATTGACTGTACAACTTCAAATGTCAAAAGAAATAGGAAGTCGTGGAGATTATTTTCTTAAAACTTTCTGTTGTAATTGCAATAATGGGCTATCTCTTTTGTGACTTTTTTTGGCCACAATTATAAAGTCGTGAAAATGTGATATTGTGCCAACCCTCTTGCATTTATCTAAAGGCTACTGGACCTGTGTTGCCAAGAAACAAACACTTAAGCCAATGTCTTTTGTCAATGACTCAGTGACCTTGCATTTTTGATCATAGATCCCAAGAGTTCACTGCTAATGGGATCAAGGGATATTGAGGGTTAGTGAGGATGGGTGGGTGGGGGGTGGGGGGGGTTTTACTGGATTTCCACGAGGAGAAACAACCAGAATTACAGCCCCTCTGGGAAGACAGAAAAACCATCACAACTTTTGTTCGGTCGTCTTTTCACCCACTCACAAGGCTGACTGATTGATATTCTTATGAATGTTAATACTAAAGCACCTCTTCCAAAGCTCACCTTGACAGAATTGATTTTCCTCAAAAATAATTCAGCCGAGGCATAATGGAAACTAGTAAAAGTGCCTCAAAGGCTGGATTCAATGGTTTTGAAGTGAAAAAGTTTCTGCCGCGATTCCCTTCAGTGTAAAAATGACTCTCTGTAGACTGCGGATCCAATCTTCAAACTATAGAACAGATTTAATACAGGTACGTCTACGTTTAACTTTATGACCTATTGTCTCCTGCTCCTTCCTCAGACATAAAATATTCATTTATCTTGGGCGCACAGATTAATAAGAAGCTTATTGCTGCTGTTGCAGAAAATCCTCAAAACACTCATTTCGTTTTTCTGTTCTTAAATTAACATAGTTTTTTATGCATCGTTTCCTGACTCTAGGGCCTCACAAATCCCAACACATGATACAAACTCAAAATGCATGATCATAAAAGTGAAAAATATTGCTTTCACTGTTTTGAATCAATCCCACAGAATCTAAATGAAAATTCTGGGTTTCCATTTAACCTCCAATCTCACCTATGATAGGTTGGAAAATGGATACAGGAAAAGCAAAATGTGGGCACTTCTACTTCTATTATGGCTTACGGATTAGCCAGTCGCAGCTCTCCCACCCACACACACACACACACACACACACACACACACACACACACACACACACACACACACACACACCCCACACACACACACATACATAAACACAGCTTTCTCTGGCACAAGCAATGTGTCAAACAATAGTTGCCAAGTCTGCTCCCTGTAACAAAAGATGGAAAGAATTAAAGAAATGGAAATGGTGATTCAACGCCGTTATGAAAACTGGAGCGCAGTGTGCTATGACAGAGAGAAAACCCATTCAGACGGACCTAATGCTCCATGGAATCTCTCCCCGCCCCGACCCCCTATCTGTGGCACTCAAAAATGCAAACAAAAATCAACTGTATTGTCACTGAGTTTACACACACACCCCTCCCTTTGCTCCCAGCCTGTCTGGCTTCCTACATTTAAGATTCAGTATATAATTGCCATGTCATCCCTGCTGATTGGAATTCGAACACTGGCACGCAGCAGTCATTCAAGTCCTGAGTCAAATATATAAATTTGCAAAATATTACTACAAAGATGAGGTGAATTCAGGTAAAAGCCATTATTCCCTATTGACTTCCCTTGCAAAATCTATACTTGTCACAAAAGAGAAGCGGGGCAAGTTAGATTTTTAAATTGCACAAAAGGGGCTGCAACTCAATATCATGTCCCACATATTTTGCACATTCAGTGAATTTCGGTCCATTTATATCCTCGGCCCCACTTCACCTCACCTCTCTTTTCACACCCAACAAAGTTACACCATATTGAATTCTCCAAATAGAAAGTGCAAGTGCAGACCTTTCTGACATCTATTTAAGCCTTCAGCCATATATTTGAGTCTGGGACCCATCCAGGAGCGGTAAATACCCGTGCAGAAGCAGCAGCGCTGCAAAGCTACAGAGGAGATTGGTATTCAGAGTGGCAGCTTCCAAAGTTGAAGCTGCATAAATAGCCCAAACTATTACATAAAGGTAAACAAACTGCATTGTGCCCAATCATATCCGTTCAGTGCTGCAGCAGGTGGATAAACTGACACAGCTCATCAAATGATAAAATAATATGTTTTTGGGCGTTATTAGTCTTTGTGGCAGAGCAAGGGCCGAAAGCTGTAGCGATGGAAGCACAATAAGAAAACAATAACGGAGCAGGAAAAGAACGATGGCAGAGGTAGACAGCAAAATGGGCCAAGCGGCTCAAAGCGAGCTGTGAAGTTTTAGTCTTTCAACAGTGCCTTCCTTTGCCGGGTAGCAAAGCGGACCAAACTATAGAGAAATGAACGGTAGATGTCTCACAGAGGCTGCCAAACCTTCTTCAGAAATCATAGCACATTGCTCAGATAATGAGCCTCACAAGTTGGATAAAGGACTACACTGGCACACACACACACACACACACAAGAAGACATGTTTATTTCATTCACTATGGCACACTAACAGCCCAGCATCTCCCCACAACAGCCGGGATGTGACATTCTTGTCTGTTTGCAGGCGGAGAAAAAAATATCATGTCTTTCACTTTTTGTTGGGTGTCGTCAGCCACACAAGCTACATCCAATTTAAATGGTGTCTGCAGGCTGCCAGAAGAGGGAATCCAAAATGAGAGAAGGTGGGAACAGAGGGTATGGTGATGGAGACAGGAATAGAAGAAGAGAAAGAGAGACAGGAAACAGTGGTGGGTGAGAGGAGAGAAGGACATGATGGATATGAAAGAAGTATGTAGAGAGGGATAAAGGAAGTGTTGATAGGGATTTGGGGAGCAGTAGTGGACTTCCACATCTTCTCCCTCATGAGGGACTTTTGTGGCAGGCTGCCTGTGCTGCTGTCAAACAGCATTGACGCGTTTCTTCTCTCTGGAAACAAGGGTGGGGGTTGTTTATCCATCCAAATCCTCCATGACTGTTCGCTCACTGTCAACCCAAACGAAGCACACAAAAAAAATCTGTTGTGTTGTGAAATATTCAGGAACTATGATGATAGAAGGGTCTGTACTAGTTTATTGCATGTGTTACAGAGTTAAGGTCAGGTCACACTGCAATTTAAAAAAGAGACATTTGACGGGGAAATCCATTCATTACAACATAATCGCCGTAATTACTGACGACACAAAAGAGGAGCTCACAGTGCACTATTAGAAGACCGCGTTCAGAATGCAGTGTTACTTTTGGTAACACACAAATAGAGCCAGAGTCTTCCAGCTATCATGCTCCTTTCCTTTGGAAACATCTCTCAGTTTGGCCGATATAGGCCTGAACTGTTGGAGAACTTCCGATGATACACTGAGAAACTCACCCCTCTTCTCTTTCTCCATCTGCACACATTCATGTCCCATTAATGTATATTATAAACTTGGCATCTTCCCCAGAGTTTTTGTGTTTTCTCACCTCACAGGCTGCCATGGTTGGTGGTTGCACCTGGATTGTGGGACGTGGTTGCTGTGGTCCTACTTGATGCCCACTGCTACAGTTATTATTAAGTCATATTAATATTATTGTTTTATAAATATACTATCATATAGTATTATTATTAGTCATATTAATATTGTTAAAGCTGTTATTGTTATTATATTTCTCTCTGTATCTCTCACTCTCTCTCTGTCCCTTTCTGTTTCTGTCGCTCTCTCTCGCCCCAACCAGTTAAGGCAGATGGTTGCCCACCTAGAGCCTGGTTCAGTTTGAGGTTTTCGCCTATTTGAAGGATGTTTTTCCTCGCAGTTCATTAAGAGCTTGTTCATAAGAGAAGTGTTGGGTCTCTATAACTTAAAAAGTATAGTCTAGCCTGCTCTATATGAAAAGTGTCATAAGATAACTTTGTTTGGATTTGGCGCTACAGAAACAAAACTGAAATGACTTCACATGAATGTTGAGTTGTCCTCACATGCTAAGCCCTGAGATCAAAATTGTACATGTAAATCCAAGAACACACTTTTGAAGTTCAGAAAGGTCACTTTTGTTGTCCTCTCCCTAACCGAGACACTCGGCATTTACAGGACATGAGCATTAGCACTTCGACTGTCAGCTACTCTCAGAGACGGATGTGGATGCACAATGCAGTGCCTGAGTACAATACACAATAGGAGCCTATAAATCATGTTTTTTTTTTTTACAATGCTGGTAGCCACATGTTTCTGCTGCTGCTCACTGGCTGATTTGAGGTACGTGTTTCATTTAAGCTCGAGTGAAAATCACGTTGCAGCAACAAGCGGGACATACAGTGACGGCAGTATGAGATTGGTTGCTGATGAATGCCTCCTGCAGCTTAGGTTTTGGACAACAGCTTTGGGAAGAGAATATGGTGAATACCATAGTTTAACATTTTCAAGGACATGGATCATAAAATGGGCAGTTATAGATCTGGAGTTGCTTCCACTATTCATGTACGGTTAAGAAGTAAATAGTTTCTTTATTTGCATGTAAACCCAAAGCTCAAACATCAGCTTAGATGACACATCCTCACTCCAGTTTGGAGCTGCACACACAATCGACTGTAGCTAATTTATCTCAGACTCATTTTCTCTAGGCGTTTAAACAACGGGGAAGCAGAACAAAAGTCTGTCACGTGTGACGTACGGTACAGTAAAGCAGACTTAGCCTCTGGAAAAACTGCCTCCATTTACCCCGGCAAGATGGGGATAAAACACAGCCTGCGCCACTTAATTTATGATACAGAGTAAATTAATGGGTGCTGACAAGCTCAATAATTTTTCAGAGGCAACAGATAACAGTTATAATTATCAGCCGTGGAATTAAACAGTCAGTGGAGAGACAGTGGGCATTTACAATGGTGTGCGCGTGCACATGTGTGTGTCTACATATCGTCTGCTGGCAAACGCTGGGCCCATTAATGGCGGACCTAGAACGTTAATGTGATATTGTTTGGTTTGTAACAGTCCAGTGTGTGCAAGGACCCGTACTCCAGCTACAGAGAGCTGATTTCATGCCAGCTCTCGCTCTGTCTCCCTCTTTCCCCCCGCCTCGGCTACTCGACAAAAACACATTAGATCTACAAGAGTCTTTTTCCTGAACCAACTGCAGCGCCAGAGAACAACAGCTCAGCTGTAGCCGCGCTCTGCAAGGAACTGCCATATTTGTTCAGCCTGCTTTGAATGCCTCAGTGTCAGGAACCGACCATTCACTGTTGTTATGATTCATTACCCCCAGTCATTTAAGGGCAGTGGTAATCAATGGTTGCTCCTCTGCATTGCGAGCTCAGCCATGTTGACGTCTTTTAAAAAGCTTTTAAGGGGGAGAGATTCAGATAGAAGGAGACTGAGGGAGATCCAAAGTAAGAATAAGAGAGCTCAGCATCAAAACAAGCCCGAGTATTGTCTCTGGCAGATGCCTGACTTCATTAGGGACTTGCATGCTGCTTCACACACTCTCCAATAGGCTGAAGCCATAAACAACACGGAAGAAATGGACTCCGTCTGAGTGCCGGGCCACTCACATAGGAAAACACAGCACCTCTATAACTTGTTATATCTCTCTCTGCGTGTGTCTGTTACTCTATTAGTCAGAGAGGAGAGATTGTGGAGAGCACAGCTGCCCTCTATGGGTGTGAAAACAATCCAACAGGCTGACAGAGAGACAGCTCTGATTTCTTTTTCTGCTGCTGCATCATGGCTGGAAGAAATAAGAGAGGTCCTAATTGATGGAGCGCAGGTGTTAAACACCAATTAGTCGGCTTATCTTGCTAATGTCGCAGAATCATCTCACAGAATCAATCAGAGTCATCAAATGGCGCTCCAGCAGCGTGGAAAATAAGGAGGATTTTTCAGTGCAGTGCAACATATTTTGGAATGTGATGCATTTGACATATTTTTTATGCTTGTGGGATATACTCTCAACCCCCACCACACACAGCTGTAGTATCTGCAGTTCCAAAATCTGTACTGTTGTATGCCAAGTTCAATAAAGCACAAGGAAAGGCGGTGTTTGTCTTTTCTTTGTCCTCGCTGCCCCATGCTGGGGACACAAACCATGAATAACAAGGTGAAAACACACAGCACTGGGCTGGTAATAGATTTTATAGAGCGGGTCCAAACAAATGAGTCTCTGTGTACACTGACTGAGCTTTAAAGAGCCAGAGGAGGCCGCAGTCCATGTTTCTGGGTCGGCCTGCTTCTCAGCTGCACCCCAGAGACCCATAGAGATCTAGGGAGCATGTAGCTCTGGAGGGAGGCTGGGTATGAATCCTCCCAGCCATTCAGAGGTCTTCCCCCTGATCATACCCAACACGCTGTGATGTGTGATCCAGCAAAGACCTGAGAGGATGAAAGGAATATATAAGATCTCTATCTCTGAAAACATGTATTACCATGTCAAAGCTGTGTTTTTCAGAGAAAACGCAGTGTTTTTTTTCATAGAAAAAACAGTAACACTGGTAAAGTCAGTGGGTGTAAGTGAAGACCAAAAATACTGGAATATGACTGTTTGTATTTCAATATTATTTTTAAAGACGATTCAAACAGTACACTGGTGGTGCTTAAGGTTTTTGTTTTTTAAGGAAACTTTTGGTGTAAGTGGGATGTTTTTAGGGTGTCCAAGTAACCATCTTGTATGTAAAACATCCACTCTCTACAGTAACATCTCACGTGTCAATTTCTACCAAACTGCTCACAAAGAAAAGCAAAATATTTTCTACACTGCATTGCACATCTTACTATTAGATAACTGCATACTTGAAAACTGAGAGCTTGAGTTATGCATCATGGCAGCCAATCAATAATTCAGTTTGGGGCCACTGCATGAGAGGCTCAATCACCAGACTGGATGGATACCAAACCCTTGAACAGTTAAATGCTGACTGACAATCAGACAGGAGAGAAATGGGACACTTTAACGATAGGTTCACATTTTTTCAAGTTTGGCTAAAAACAACAGCCAGGTGCCCATATGTGCACTGAAACCAATTGAAAATATTAGATCTGGTAAATGTCATTGCTCGCTCAACAGATACTAAAAATTCTAGCTGTCATATTGCATTTTCCATCCTATAATGTGTTTGCAAACAAAGGTAAAAAAAAAATCTAATTGAATAATTATTTACGATACAGTTGACACAGAAAAAAGACAATAAAGATGTTAAATGACTGCAATAAACACTAAGTGTAACTCAACTGTAATACAAAAATGAGAACAAAAGACAACTTGATGATCCCAATGGGACAGCACTTGGATTTTGCAAAATATATTGCATGTAAATTAAATCAAGGATAAGAAAAGACCCTGCAGGAATGTATGTAAAATGAATATATATCTATATATATGAGCATATCTAAGGATATACATTAGAGCTGTATTATGATGTATAAAATAGCGGTAGTTGAGGGATTTAAGTGAGAGAAAAAAAAGAAACACCTAAGACTGAGGTAATGCTATGTTCACCCAACACTACTGGAATACAGTTTGACACTTCACCAGATCACTATGCATATCGAAGATAAAAGATATGAAGCAAATTTTCTCTGCCAGTGTCAGGAAGGCTGCATAAACTCCACCATTAGTGCTGCAAAAGTCAGGTAATGGAACGAGGGTCTGCTCTGGCTGCTGCTCCTCCTGCCCCGTCATCCATGACAAAAGATCTACCAGAGGCCGAAGAAAAGCCGAGCATCTCTCAAGGGAGAGGGGGAGTGTGAGCAGAGATCACTGCAGCGAGTAGTGAGGCTGAGAGCTGTGGGCAGAGCAGCTACTCAGACTGTTACTGCAACAACATGCTCTATTATACTGGATTGTAGACCTTTGGCTGCCAGACAACATGAAACACATTGCAGCAACACTTACGGTAACACTGAGAGAAAACACTGTATCAATAATAATGAATCACTCACTCACACACATTCAAACAGTGTCTTGTTTGCTCAGTCGCTCACCCACACACTCAACTAAGTCACTTGCTCAGGCACTTGCTTGCTCACTCATTTGCCCATTCACTCGCTCGCCCCGCAATTCTCTCATTCACTCATCCGCAAACACTCACATACAAATGCTTGCAAATACACACGCGATATCCACAATATCTCTGTAGGAGCACTGAGAGAAAATATTGCAGCACGTTTAACTGCATGTGTGCCAGACACACACCATTATTTGACAACTCTAAGAACCCCAGTTACAAAGAAGCGCAGCTCAAGGGGACACTGTAAATAAACAGTTACGTAAACCCCCAGAACTGAAGACGTAAATCGAACAAAAAAACAAAACAAAACATTACTACGCTTAACAGTGCACTTGTTCAGTAATATTTTCAATCTAGCATAATACAGGTCTTATTTATCTCCAATTGTATGCTCAGTCCTTCCCAATCACACAGCCCTTTCTGACAGGGAACTGAACTAAAAGTGAAACTTATCTATGTTCTCAAAAAAAGAAAATTTACCTCGCTGATCACAGGAGCTGCTGGTCCACCACTGCCTCAATCAGTAAGTTTGTTTGTGTTATTGTATGACTTTGGTGATCCAAAATAACTCTTTAAAACAAAGTCACACTAGTAAGGATTCTAAACAAGGCAGCGGTCGACCAGCAGCTCCCATATTCAGCGAGGTACAATTATTGTTTTTGTCAATGGCAACTGGCTTTGAAAAGAGCGTCGATAAGGTTTACTTTCAGTTACGTTTTAAATATCCAGGTTTTAGTGAAATTGTGTCTGGGAAGTGCTGAGTATACAACATGTATAAATGTATAAATAAAACTTGGATTATGCTGCAAAATTTGTGCAACAGTTGGTTAAGGAATGCTTTGACATAGTTTTGATGTTGTTAAATGCTTACCTCTAAGACTTCAATTTTCTTCTTTTTTGGATTCTTTGTGCTCCAAAGGCATTCAAGAAAAACTTTACACATTTGGTGCTCTGTATAACAGCAGGGCACTGTATAATAAGCAGGATCAACTTTTTAACAGATCGCAATGCCTCTATTCATTGTTATGAAGAAACAGTAGTGCAACAGAGTGGCTCATTGATGTGTTTTAAACAGGTTTTGGATGACAATGGAGATCTATGGCACATAAGAATAGCATTGGCTACACAGACAATATGTGGTTTTGGTCTTCATATAGATAAAAATCCTTTAAGGTGAAATATCAAGGCCACGGCACAGGGGAGCCATAGCAACATCAGAGGTGAGAGTAAAGAAAGAAGAAAACTAACCTGTTTAAAACAGAATGAGCATTGATTCATTTTTTTTTCATTGCAGTGTCAGTGATGGCTTGAGTGTTATTTATATGGGCTACCTCAGCCCCTGGCTGCACACTGTTTCAAAACACAACTCATTCAGATGAGTGACAAGTACTTGGATGGGAATGTGACCCAGATGGGGGGGGGCTACCAGTACACTTGTGTTTAAGTAGGCCAGTAGGAGAAAAACTACATAAAAATCTCTGCAGTTTACATTTAATATAGTTATTGTATTTTTCCCTCTGTTGTATCATGTTACAATTGCCATGTGTCATGTTTTATTATCTGTTATCAGGCCCTCTCAGTTGTTTTTTTTTGTATTTTGTACAATCAGTGCTTGTTTATGGTTTCATCCATATGCCAATCAGGCTCAGACACCTCTGGCCGAGTGGTAATACAACCTGGTGTGAGTGATGGATCCCACAACCATATGTCTCACAACGCTATTCAAAAACTACATTATATTCAAAGGTCAAATATCCCCCGCGGAGAGAGTTTCAGTGGTATTTCAAGTGTAAAACATATGCAGGACTATCTGTGCGCTTCATGATTCCCACAATTTTGAATTCCTTGAAAAACAGCTTTTTGTGCACAGCCCAGGGGGGTAAACGCATCGCTGGTGGTAAATGACATGTTTACTGCCGCTTTGTCTTCATTACCATCACTCAGGATGAAAAACAGCAAAAAAATAAAGCATTTTTTCATGTAGAAAGATTGAAACCACAAACCGAATCAACTTTGCTTTTTAAATCACTGAGATATCATCTAAATGTAAACAGACCTAATGTTACAGCCAGTATCTTAAATGCAAAAACCGCATAACCCTACATTCTATAACAAAGTATAATGACCTACACTACATTACATCTAAAAAAGCATGCATCTAATTTACTGTGTTTTTCTTCCAGAAATATGCGAAGAACTGTTCCAAGTTCAACAGAGAGAGTATATCCTCCGAGGAAACCGGTGGCTAAAACAACAGTTAAAATATGTTTTGAAGAAGTCGAAACAGTCATCCTGAAAATATTCCACCGCTTCTTAAACCACTTTTTTACATTTTCATATTTCATAACATTTTAATCAACCCCTCAAATCTCTAACTGAAGGCAGCAAGGCTCCATCGGCAATATTAAAATCATCCATTTGCACAGAAGTTTCATCCCATTTCCAGCATTTCTTTAACATTTTAATGAACCCCAAACTGTGCTACAAAAATGACATTTTAATATCAGATGTATTACAGCCATGACCCGGGAGGTTAACTTGATTCATCCCAGATGCCTGCATCATTTTACATAAAGATTATGGAAAGTGACCATTACTCCTTCTGAGCAGCAAAATCATTTTAAGTCAACAATGATATCTCCCTATCTGCCATGCTATAAATAATAGAACTCCAAATCGGTCAGGGTTAATGAAGTTAACAGACCTTGTGGAAGGATAACATTACACACTGTTTCCTATCTCTTGCACTTGTTCTCCTTATGGGCCTTCTCTGACGCTGTAATCTCTGGATATTTAGATATGTAGTCTATCATTTTTCCATCATAGAAAGTCCAGTGAACACCTGTTATATACCTGACATAGAATTCTACAAATGACCAACCACATGTTTACAACTCAGGAACTTGGCTTGTGACTTACGTCCTCCAGATGTTAGAGATCTGGGACGGCTTTCTAGCTCTAATGCTAGGTGAATGATTTGCAACCTGTTGGCCCATCTTGTCCTGACATACAATACCAGAGAAAATCAGCGTGGGAGAAAGTGATGACAAAGCATGAAAGGGTCACTTATGTTAGGGCATTTCAGCTTTGCATTCACAGTATACAGTGCATGTGGGGTTGTTTCTGTTAATCTGCCCTGAGCGTGTGAAGAAGAACCGCAGGGCCCCACTGTTTATCAGCATATACAAGACAGGAGCAGGTGGGCAGAGCAGTTTGGAGGGGAAAAAGAACCAACAGTAAAACTTGCTCAGATTTAACAATGGGTGAGTCAGAGCCATTTGAATCACTCACTTTGGGTTTCACTTGCAATTGCTGGTAAACAATGTGCCCATGAATTCAGTAGTTAATAAGACAGGGAGCTCTGGCACAGATCTTAAATCTAATTGGTATGTCATCAGTTGAAAATGGACTAAAAAAACAGTCAGAGTGGTGCCCCTCTATACTCTTAATTTAATGAACCAATGTCACACTTGTCCATTAAAAGCCTTTACCTTAAAGCTGCACTATTTGTCACATATCCAATTGTAAAAAAAAAAAAAAAAAAAAAAAAAGCAGAAGTAATCCCTCTCCATCATTTTATAGTTATAAGCCACTGTAGTGCCAGTGTATTTCTCTGGAGAGACTCTGCCCTTTGCCCGTATTTTCTTATTTTCTTTTCGCTGTGGTCTGGATGTCTATGGGTGCGTAGCCCCCAGTCAAAAACAAAGCATAGATGGGAGTGGCACTATATGAAATGATACCAATCAGGTAGTAGCAGCACAAATCTGAGAGGAAGAGGAATCTCAGACACAGTTCCAACAAAACGCAAATGGACGAAATGCCACATGGATAAAGCGTGTCCCAAAATGAATCTCGGGTTGGCTGTTAGTTTCACTTTTGCTGAGCACTGAAGGAGAGGATGAAAAGTTGGACAGGTGGGTGTTATTTAGTGACTTTGTGTAATTTAAATGGTTTCATTTGCAGTGATGAACCAACAAAGAATCACATAACTCTGCATTTCCCCTCTACTATATAGCATTTTGGAATCTTTCAGCTCATTGTTTTGGTTTTCTGGCCTGAACTTTACTGTTCTGGTCCACTCATAGCGCTCCAATCAACCTAGTTTTTCAGTAACAAAAAACAGACGTTCCGTCAAAGTACCGACTTTACAGATGCTAGGTGAAAGCTAACTAACAATTAAGTTAGTGTATTTGTGAGGCAGCTCCGCCTCCAGCTGATCGCAGACTTCAACAGGGAGGTGCTCTCGCTCTTATTTTACTCTTCTCTCCTTTCCCCACTAGTTTACGTACATTTATAAAGAATTTCTTAAGATCCTAAAGTCCCAAGTGTGAATTACTATGTGTCAGTTACACTTGCTTCATCATCTTCACCTAAGCTTCCACAGCCTGGGGCAAATTTATGTCATATTTCCATATATTTTATGTAAAATCATGCTGTGTCTAAAATTAACATTTTGTCCACAGTGAAAAGCTGAATACAAGACTAATACATTGTGGACTACCTGCTTGGCCCCAGACAGCAGGCAGACAAATATAGCGGTGAACACAGTGGAGAATTTAGCTGTGAAAGACTGAAATATTTCCTTCAAGACTTGGCTGAGAACAAAACAGAGCAAAAAAGGTGAATATTGGACTTACATTTAACAGGTGATCAAAAACATCAAATGACGCTAATCATATTCAGTGTCTGTTGAGTGAGTGAATAAGTAACTGTTTGCTAACACATCCATAGTGTCACATTTATATAGTGAAATCACAAGTGTCAATTTTGTGTTTTCGGCTTGCTCTGTCGCTCCCAAGAGGCCAAAAATATAAATCAATTCAGGTTATACTTACAGTTAAGTGTTATTTAAGTTTGCACGCCATTGCCATCGCATGCACAGGCAAAAGTCTAGTAGTTAGTATCACACTGATCCAAGGAATGACAAATTCAGGAAGGCACCACCTAAAAATAGCAGCCAATAAACAGTCCCATGCATCACTAAAATTCAAACAGGCACACAGCCAACAGGAATGCAGGTGAAAGTAACTGTGGGCATTTCACAGCGGAGCATACAGGGGAGGTGAGTCAGTGGTCGCTGCAAGCCTCACTCTCACCGCCTCATTAGCTATGGATGGATGGACGTTCAGGGCCGAGGAGCTGTTGAGGCTCTACCTGGTCCCACGCAAGCAAAAGAACAAATTAAAAACCTTCAATTATGTCCTAAATGTCGGGGGTTGTACATTTTGCAAGCAATATCGCATAATTAAATACATGAGAGCACGCAAAATAAATAATAATGCACCATGTGCATGTATGTATGCACCATGTTTGTAACTGTTAAGATTAACTCAGAGGGTGTCAGTCCTGCCCAGTGTGCCTGTCAGTCACTGAGCACTCGTCTATGACAACTCCCCATCAATGACTGTGTTACTGTCACAGCTGTACAACATCAAGCACTGACTTGTGTCAGTCCAGGGCAGGAGGGCAATAAGCAGCAGTGGCAGGAGGTGCCCGTCGGACCTGGGTCATAAGGTCTGGCATTTGCTCAGATACACGAGGGAAGGCTGAATCCTGCATGAAGAACTATGTTGGAGATAAAGCCCGCTGTGAAAATGTCTCCCATTTGGCACCAAGGCAGTTAATCCAAATTAACTCCGCCAAGGCTCTTCTAACACTCCTACACCTGTCAGTTTGGCCTGGGCTCTCAGCCGAGCACCAACGCTATAATCATCAGACCTCCACCAGAGAAGAAATTACTAAGGAAAGTTAAAAGAAACTGGAAAATATTACCCAAAATAAATTATGTCCAAAATATCCCCAGCACATTTAAAACCTTAAAATATTCTTCCTTGCATTGGAAGTATAATCCTGCTTTTTGCCGCTAAGCTCAACATAAATCCTTACATCAAAACATATCACCCAACTTAGATGAGGAAGCTACCCTTTTAAAAAACTCCTGGTGAACCGGGAAGTAACACCTTCAAGAACATCAAACTCTTTACAAGGCGAGTGCTGAAAAATGAGATGGAGAAAATGGAGCGCGATAAAAGAATCTACAGTAAGAGTGAAAGTATGGAATAAGAAATGTGAAGGCAGGGGAATAGTATCTACTGTACAGGCAAGCAAATCCTTGCTCTGTGTTAAGAAGAAAATCCTTGTGCAGCAAGATTTCATCTTTGTGAGATATGTAATTTTAAACGTGATCACCTCCCATATGCTGGAGGCTCCTCCACAGCTGATAGTGTGGCTATGGCAACAATCGAGGTGGAGAGAAAGAGAGGGGAAAGTGGCAAAGGACAGGGAAAATAAAGCAGAGACGACAGACATGGGAAACTTAAAAGGCATGGTAGAGGTGTGAAACTGTCTTTGGTAGCACAATTTTTATAGCAATCACTGCATATAGCCCAGTCGCCAGGAGAAAATGTCCGCATCATATGTTTCTGCAAACCAATAATACATTTTATATTCATATCATCATTTGTTAAGTGATATAATATGTAAGTTGACTTTGTCATCACGAGGTAGAGGGGACGGTAGATAATGTGAAAGACTGAGTAATCCATTGAAGTTTTCCAGGACAGTAAAGAGGTGCTTTCTGCATTTCCTGTCAGGATCGCGGCATGAAAAGCAAGATATTGTTGCTTTTCCTGCCTGGGTTGTGGCCCAAAAAGCAGTTGTTTCTTTAGCAAAACACTGCTTCTTTTCTTTTTTCTTGCCGGGATCTTGGCCTACAGAGCGTTTTTTTTTTTTTTTTTTTTTTTTTTACAGAGAAGTCACTCCTTTTCCTGCCAGGATTATGGCAGGTAAATGCGGTTGTTTTTATTAACCTGAGATGTCTGGGTTTTTCCTATCGGACAAGTGGCCCAAAAAGTGTTGGTTTTTTTTGTTTGTTTTTTTTTTTTTACAGAGATATCACTGCTTTTCCTGCTGAGGTTGTGACCCCAAAACAATCGCAATTGAGTCATTAAGCAGATGATCATTTGAACTATTTTTCTCATTCTAATTTTGTGTGACTTAGAACAGAAAATATAACAAAATTAAGATATTAGTATAACAGAATCATGAGCATAGACATGGTACAGAGAGGCAGAGCGCAAGAAACAATGACGTAAGATAATAACATATCAGGCTGGTGTCAGGACATATTAAAATGTCATCATAAGAAATTGTGAAATTGTTCACCAATTTCTGACATTTTATAGACCAGGTGATGAATTAATGATTCAAAAAGAAATTAGAAATGATAATTAAAATCATTGATATGCAGCCCTAATCCTGCCTGAAGGGAGTGAGGCTCAACATAGCAGAGAATGATATGAAGTGTGAAAGAAAGATGCAAAAGGAAAACCGCTCGATAGAAAAATTATGAAAAATCAATATTCATAATTCTGTCCGTCCTTCCTAATTAAAAACTGTCCAATGTGTTTTGTAAAAGCTCACTGTCTAAATTGTATCGAGTCCTTTATGTCACTACACATGGCACACTCTCCCAAATACATCAGATAATCACTACACCCGATAGACAGATCTGCTTTGTCAGTGTCCTGGTTATGTTGTACCCAGACTGTAGTTATATCACAAATCCAAAAATCCACACACTGTATCAAAAGAAAAAAAAAAACTATCACCCTGGCTCTCTGTCAGATTATTATGTCCAAAGCTTTGAAGGAGGAGGGGAGGAGGAAGAGATTAGAGATTCTCATTTTATAGTGGAGCTGTACTTGAAAAAAGAGGAATTTGTTGTCATGACAAGTATTGATTTGTAACCTTTCACAGGGCGATAATAACCTGTGAGCTGCTGTCCCTCAAGGCCTGACAGAAAGAAGAAAAGAAAGAGGACGCCACGGTTTGCTCTCTATTTTCACCTCCGGCTGGGAGGAACATTTAGGCATTTTACGAGTGTCGAGCCGTTTCATTCTCTCATAAAAAATGGCAATAGTGAGGGAGAAGACCATTTTTCACTGTAGTTAAGTTCCTTACATAACACTTTTTGTTACCATAAAAAAGCTGACAGTGTAAGAACTCCTCATGAAAAAAATAAGCAGATTCTGTGTTATTTAAAAACCGCAGTCTTAGTGTAGGATCAAAATGTGGGCAGGGACATAAGGAGCTTTAATCTGTGAACAATCTGAGTGGCTAATGCACGGAGGCATGGCACAACTTGTCCATATGTGTATCTGGAGAGGGTTGAGCCCGGCTGCTCGATTTCCCCGCCCCATTTTTAGGTGCTGTCAAAACAGCATTGTGAAGGGTTCAATCCCACAGTGCAGCTTAACCACTTATCCACATTAACAGCACGTGGACTCCTGCTGGGCCAATTGACAGGCACGTTACAGAAATTGACCCCACTGGGGTGAGCCATTTGTGCCTTCACGCTGGTTATGAGGTGGGCGGGGTGGAGAGAGGTGGCAGCGTTCATATTTTGGGGACTTAGCTGACGTCACGCACCTCTCCTACCTCCCCCAGCTGCTGTTTGAACTAGATTTCAACTCGACCACAGTTCTGATGTGTGTCGTGCCCTAGAAACCACTGCAGAGTAGCTTAGCCTGACCTCGATATATCCAGACAGGCCACATCGATGGCTGCTGGGCAAACAGGGGGCCGCGGCCGGAGTCAGCGTTGTTAAATGACTTGTCACCAGGGGCAAAGGAGCGGGCTTTCAGCCACGCTTGGAATTGGTCAACAGCTTTAGGATTACAGAGGTCACACAGAAAGACGTAGCCCAATACTGAAAAAAAGAAGGAGTATTTGCACACTAAATCTGGCTCCCTGGGTGCTTCCTTTTTTAAAATTACATTTCTACCCTTACATACAATTTGTAGACATTTATCGTCTAGTTGGAGTGATTTACAAGGGTTCTACTGTACCTAATGAATTTTTTATGAAGTAACTCAGATTTTCCCCAACTAGAATACAGATAAGTAAGGCAAAACACACAAGCAGCACTTCACTGTGTTTTAATCATAAGCTTTATATATTTTTGAGTGCCTGTTAGCCAATACAAGAGGACGCTGTCCAACTGCAGAGACTGGAGTGAGGAGCACATATGGCCTCTAGGCCTCCAGGGAGTACAAAGGCCAGACTCCCATCACAACAGACTAAACAGCATATGGAGCAAACAATACTCAAACTTAAGTATCTACCAAGGCAGTCCACAAGGACTAAGATTCTCTAATTACAACAAGTAAATGCTGGAAACGTCTGGTACTTCCCTTTTCAATTTCCCTGTCGGTTATGATGTTTACACAAATTGCCTCTCTTTTAAATTGCAATTCAAACCAGCATCTTAAATCTATATCCAATCAAATTGAACCATGCTCTTAGTATGGCTCACTCAATGAATACTGCAGTACTGTTGCACAAACAAAGAGGGGCTCCACAGGTGGCAGGCATTGCTGGTTTCTGATTTGACTCACACAGTGACGTTTACGTCCAGTGTACAGGCTTCCAAGTCTCAATTAGTTATTTAAATACTCTGAATTTACATGTACAGTGTGTGTGTGTGTGTGTGTGTGTGTGTGTGTGTGTGTGTGTGTGTGTGTATGTGACAGAGAAAGAGAGAGAGGGGAAAAGAAAGAGAGTGATCTGGGCATTGAGTGCAGGTCCAGAGCCGCTATAATTAGCTCTCTTTTTACTAAACCGATTAATCTCTAACACTTGGACAGCAGGCTCTCACTTACAGACACACTGGCACACATAAACACAGTGATGCTATATCAGCATATCCTCATGCAACCTTTGTATGATATCTAACAAATTAGTGCCCAAAAAAATTAGCACCAAAAACGGTTAAATTAGGTTTAGGAAAAGAATCATGGTTGGATGTGGCTACATCATGTACTTAATGTAAAGTTAGGTACTTGATGTAAAGTTATGTCTTCAAAGTTACATAGGTTAAGTTTAGGAAAGTAAAGTTACATAGGCTTGGTTAGGGTTAGGAAAAAAAAAACATGGTTGGGCATCATCAGATTATGTACTAAATGTAATGAGACAGCTTTTCTGAAAATGATCTATAGTTCACTTCATTTTTAACAAGACACAAACACCAGTCTCCCAGGGGAAAGTCCTGTGTTTGTTTGACTCAACCACCACCCCATTCATCCTCTTTATATAGACTTTAGCTCTTAATATCACTTTCTGTTTTACTCCCGTCGGCACATTGGTCATGTGATTGCTGCCTTCATGATTACATGGGTTATATACGAATTATGGTGCATTTCTGTCCGTAGTTACATACAAACAGTGCACGAGAAGAGCCTGGCTATATATGTGTGCACTGTGCACATGACCAGAGAACCACTTTTACTTTAAGGCAACAGACATGGTTAATAGAAAAAGCCACAGTAAAAGCAGATCTACAGTTTCCTGCATGACAGTCGTGCTATAAAATGCCAAAAACCCATACATCACCCCAGCTTCTATTGGCGCTGAATGTTGATATTGGACTTATATCAGGAGATGTATACATTATATAATGTGTGATGTAATGTATAACATGGATGTTATTTGTAGGATGCTGGGTTACATTAATTATAAAAAGGGTACAACTGAAAAACAGTTAAGATGCTCTCAGCATTGAATTTTTAGATTGGGAAAATAAGATCAATCAATGATCAATCAATTAATAATTTAATTAATTTCCATGAAAGGATAATGGTTCTTCTGAGGTCTGCGGGAGAAGGCTGGGAGCATCCTCTGCCTATATGGCAGCTCAGTAGCATGGTCACTGGGGAGCAGTGGGACTTCCAAACGAATGCAAATCAAATTAAGCCCAAATTAGAATTGCACGCTTGCATTCTGATGCAGAGGATCTAAATACTGAGCTCCATCACTGTAAAATTGTGTTTCTGCACTCCTCAAAGAACATCCCCCCAGAAGGGTATTTCTTTCCCTTTGGTCTGACCATTTTCCCAGTTGTTGAAATGTAAAAGAAATGATGAGCTCAAAATAAAACCATTATGTTCTATTGGACTGGTGCCAATCCGCTTTTCTTTCCTTTTGCTTCAGGAACACCCACAATCACGGAGGGTGCAACAAATATGAAATGGACCTTGTCTTTGAAATTATCATCCTCATTTTGACCAAATGAATGCAGTCACAAAGAGCAACATTAGCTGATCACAAGATTTCAAAAAGAAAGGCACTGTGCTAATTGGAAACCCTTGAAGTTCTCTTATCACTAGACTGTAAAAGTCATCTGAATAATGCCCGTGTTCCCCAGGTGCTTTGAGATTGAATCCACCAGAATCCTCTCTCCTGTGTGCCTCACTGTCAGCCTTCCCGTTTCATCCCTCCAGCCTTGTGTCTTGTTAATATTACTGAGGCAGGTAGAAGGTCTTTGTAGGTAAACACTGTTTGAAGCAGCTTATGCAAACACTGAAGATGTCCTTTACTTCTGCTTATTCATCCATGTCTTAACATACCGTTTTTTTTGCAGGGCCCACCAAATAATGGCAATAAAATGCTGATGTAACTCCTGTTCCAAATGAATTTTGGAGCTTTTTACCATACCATAAAAGTATCACGGCATAGGGGTATAATGTTTATATACATGTGAAACCACAGTCTCTGATGATAAGTCCAGCGCATTTAGCTTTAAGGGATAGTTTACATCCTCTGAAGTGGGCTTTTATGAGATACTTTTTCATATATCAGTGTGTAACAGTGTGTGAAAGAAGCTGTCAGTCTGCACGTCACCAGTTTGGAGAAACAGGCAGGAGCACCGACATGGAAGCTAATTAATCTACTGTGGAGGGGTCAGCAACAAAGCATATTTAAGCCACCCAAAAGACCAGCAGCTGCTAAGTTCAGTGAGCTAAAATGACTATTTTTGTCAATTGAGTCTGGTGGCGTTGACAAAAGAACAGATGGAGAACAGAAGCTGTTTGCAGCAAGGTAAAGTGGTGAAAATATTCATATAATATTCAGTATCGCACATGCGTAAAGCATTATAGATTTTTTTTAGGTGCGACTTTTTTTTAGGTGGTTTGCTGTCTCAGTCCACAGCAGTAGGCCTACGTTGTTTAGCTTCAATGTCGGTGCTTCTGCCTGCACCTCACAACTGGAGCCATGCCGACTAACATCCAAAGTCAGTGTATTGGCAGATAAATAATTCCTACAACCCAACTTCAAAAGATTTTAACTATCCCTTTAAAGGACATTTTGATGCTAAGCCAGCACCATGCTAGCTTAGCATCAAGACTGGAAACACGAGGAAAGGACTGTCATAATTTACCCCTAATAAACCTAAAATTGCCATTTTCACATTTGAGTTTTATGCACAGATTAAACAAATGAGATAAAACATGTTAGTGCGCCTTAGAGGTGCTGGTAGGAAGATTTGTTAACTTCAGACATATCCAGGCTATCTGTGTCCCCTGCTTCTATTTTTATGCTAAACTAAGTTCAGAATTACCTAATTACCATATATGCCAAAATGTCAAAGTATTCCCTCTAGGCTTTTTGTTGCTGGTGCCAAAACTTGTGATCTGATAATGGTTTACCAAAACCAGTGTTCTGAAGTGTGACCTTTCTTTACTGCTTTTCTTGTAATTGTGCTTTGTGAACCTGAACAGCACAGAAATACATCAAGGAAAACTCCTGACCAAAGAAAACAAATTGTAGGTGTGACAGCCTCGCATAAGAGTACTTGCACTCCTGTATAACATCTATCAAGTTGTAAACATACACTGCTGTTAGGATAATGCAATCTTACACTGAGTCTTGGCAGAACACGGCTGCTGCACATAATGATGTCTGATTATATTCCTCACAGTGTGATGGAACAAAGCACAGAGCACACAGGGACAACATGTAGCTTGGGCTGTACTCAAATATAAAAACATGATTGTTACTGACTTCCATAAGGTCCCTGTCAGAACAGCAAACTGTAACAAATGGCTGCTCCTTATGAATCACACTCCCTATTCTGCAGTGATGGTTTCCTATAGGCACCATGTGTTCATCTGCTCATAGAGGCCCAAGTAAAACTGAATTCTTCCAAACACAAATAACACGAACATCCAGGAAAAAGCGTAAACAATTAACAAAAGGTATAACAAGGTAATGGGTCCGGCGGAATAATTTAATTAATCCCCTGCTAGCAGCAGATGGGTGTGAGCTTGGTGGCTCCTAGTAAGAGCTAATGTATTTGCACTCAATGTAACGATGAACACGCTCTGGATTCTCTGGACTGACATGGGGAGATCTGGCAGAAAATGGAAAACACATAGGTCAGGGGTCCATGTGACCTGCTAACGCACAGAATGGAGTGTCAAGGAGAGTGCGGACAGATGAATGGGAGCCTTACGTGCATGTAATCCTCTAAACAGGGAAATCCTCTGATCTACAAAGCAGTGTTTCCTACACAAATACTTCTTGGTGGGGTAAAATAGATCTTAAGCTGTCCACAACATGTACAGATCATTACTCAAGCATCGTAATGACTGTTTCTACCTAATATCTTATTTGGTAACATAACAAAGGTTTATCAGTTGGTGGTATTGTTTCCAAATGACAAGAAAAGAGAGGTTTTTGATGATATTCATGTGCTTGTTTTAAAGTTGTTGCAAGAAATGGAAGGTTTCAAATGCAACATATCAAATGTTGTCAGGGAGGTTAAGATGAAAAAGATGACAATTTACATTTTTCATTTTGGGGGGTTTATTAGCACACTACAGTGTGCTGAATACTGAATTGCCTCATAATCTTTCCCTGGTATCTAGGCTCACTTCAATACTGGGAAACTGAAATTAAAAGCCACGGGAGGCTTGTACGGGGACCAAATGTGAAAATTACACACACTTGAGGGACAGCCTGTATTAGCTTAGTGGATGCTCACTGAGAATAATCTATCACCCATCCTCCAAATTCCCTCTGAACGTTACCAGGGTTACAGCAGCCCTGAGATTTCACATGCACTCCTTCAATTTCCATCAAGTGCCAGCTAGTGAGGCTTTGCTCTGCGTTTGTATAGGGGAAATGTGTTCCATAGTGTAATTTTAACATAAACTCACAGAATATATTACAGTATTGTACATTACCTGCTAGCCAGATATATGTTACCAACAGATGTTACAATAATATGGTGGGTGGCATATCTTAAATTCTGTTGGTATTATTGGAACTTGAAGCCCACTGTTACACTTATATGGAAAGCTACAGCATTTACGCATTCATGTGCAGAAAAGTCTAAAGTGAGTGTAAGTGATGGCCACCACTGAACTGATTTCAACAGAAGTTGAAGGATGAAAAGTGGAAAGTATGCAATAGAAAGGCAAAGCACTGCTGTATTTCCTGTTTAACAGATCTGTGGGTTGCCCTTCTACTACAAGAAGGGACAGGGAAATAAATGACATCCATGCTCATTTATGTGGCTGTGCGTCATCTGGGGCTACTGCAGGCCATTAATTGCAATTGGCTAATATGAGATGGCAGGCACTCCCCAGAGGTTGATGATCATATCCGATCCATCCGGATCTCACTGATTCCACACTGCTGTATCTATGTCCTGCTCTTGTACCCAAAGCTGGACAGAATGCTTTATACGAGAGACCATTGAGTCCACCCATGAGTGGCAGTTAGCTACCAAGTTTGTATTCATAGTTTCACATAGCTATAAGAGCTCAGTTACCTGTAGTAAATCAGCCACAAATTCACCCGGCGACCGACAATGGTGCTTACAGGCGTACTCACGTAATGTTAGAGTCTTTATTTAATTAATTATGTCAAATTGCCCAAATGAAGTCTGAGTAAAAAGTTAATCATTCATGTTGCGCTGCATGTGTAATTTATGTAGACAGGAGGGGCTTTAACTGATTGCATATTTGTATAGTATACTGTATCGCTGTACTTGCTTGTGATAAATAATATAACATGGGAAATGAGTTTTCTCATTTAGATATTTTTCTAACAGGAAGGCAGACCTCCTGTCATATTTCGTCCCCCAATCTTGACTCTATGGTTGCAGCCATGTACACTACATAAAAAAGGCTTGCAAAACTCAGCATACATCTGGCACACAAGCAAGAAGCTCTCAGTGCACTGGTTTCCTCCAGCACCATGAGTTTGAAAGCAACTGAGCCTTTTATCTGCCTAGCGAAACAGCATACAAGCTCAACAGCCACCATGAAGTCAAAAGAGGTCTATATGTAGGTTGGCATGTGTAGTAACCCCCTTTGCACCCAGTGGGACTCAACTGGGTTGGAAAACACGGTGGATCAAAGACACAAGCAGGGGCTAGAGGCAGAGAGGCATGTGGGATTCCTTCAGGGGGCTGCAAAGACTCATTTAATCTCTCTATACCTCCCTGTCCTCAGCAGCTGTTGGAGACGGAGGGGTTTAAGACGCCACGGGCTGAGGCCCATAAGAGCAGATTAGGATGGAACAAGAAGGAGGAGGAGGACAACGGGGGTGATTTTTCATCCCAAATATGGAACATGGTAAAGGACTTGCTGTTACAGTGCTGAAGGCCTGTCAATCATTCACGCAGAGACGCGGGTCCCTGGGCAGAGGCGCAACATGGGTGTGCAATGTGGGCCATCCCCCTTGCTCAGCGAGCTCTGTGACAACTGGTTGCCTCTCGGCATCTTTTAGCAAATGCCACGGTTAACACGAATCTTTTTGGAGGGCTTTGCTTTGCTGCGTATGCAAAAGAACTGCTCAGAATATTCATATCCTGTCCTGAACAGCTGAATGCAGATTGCAGACCCAGCAGGGGCAGCCACAAAAGGGGAGAGACATGCAAGAAGATGGCATGGCATTTGGAATTGGTGTCAACTTGCTCTTAAATATCTGTGTTGCCTGTGGTCAACAAATTGATTTGCTGTAATATACATTCTAAATCCTCCTGGTGCATCCAGTGTTACTCATTTGCAGGCAGTGTAGTATAGACAGAGAGCGACAGATTAACATGCACCATTATAGTGAGACAGGAGATTATTTGAGGCCATTTCAAGCTGTGACTATTCTTGCCTGAAACATTTTACACAGACACAGTCTAAAGGATTACTCTGTATTTACAAACTTGTTTAAACAGTTGACTGCACTGTAATTTTAGAGAATTAAGTTAATCTACACCATCTTGTACTCCAGCTATAATCTCTGCAGGGGCAATAAAAAACGGACAAACAAAAATGACATAACAGTGTATCAAAAGAGCAAATTTATTATCTTTTCTGACGAGCTGTTTACACCTTGTGTGTCCATGTGCATAATCCGTATTAGGGAAAACATGCTGTGATTCTGCAAAGATCTTGACATTTGCAATGCCCAAGTGCATTTCAGTACTCTTGTCCATACTGCTACCACAGCTAGAATGAGGTAATTGGGGTCACATCACTTGTCGTAGAGTTTAATTATTTTCGGATACTTTTTGCATATTAAAATGCACTGGCATAGGAACATCTGGGGTTATAATAGTGATGGGGTGAAGAGTTTGATTGTGATAGAAGTGGGTAGGATTTTAGTGTATGGGGTAGGATTATTACATTGGGGCTGTGGATCTTAAATTAATGTATTCCCCAAGGTCAAACAGGAATGCATTTGCATGGAAATCATGATTTTTGCTCTTTATTTTAATCTTTGCACTCGGCAAAGTTTTGGAAAGGTCAAGAATGAAAATCTTGGTTACGGTTACTCTCCATTAAGAAGAAAAATTGAAGAGCATTTTTTTTTAAAGTAAGCCTGACTTGAAAGTGTCATGCAAATCTAAAACATACTGAAAATAATGGATTACACACCCAAAAAAGAAAACTATGTGAGACATCTGAGGGTATTCAAAAACACACATTAGTTTGATGGATAGACTGCAAGGAGTTTTCAGTCACTCCAAAGAAATATCACTAGCTTTCACTTCCTTTGATATTCATCATCAACTCTTACTGGAGAACTTTGCTAGTCTCACAGAGTGGTAATTAATTTTGTGACAGCTTATTTAAGAAGTGAATCTCGTCTCATTCATGAGGGAAAATGCTTCTTATAAGGCCAAAAAGACTTTTAAATCCTATTAGTGGAAAATAAGGCAGCTTTCACAATTTATGAAAAGGTTGTTTGATTTTTTTTTTTTTTAGTTGTGTGATTGAAAGAATGGAAAAAAATGGGCAAATTAGCCTCAAATCATATCAGCTTCAAATCACCTTTCTTGTCAGACAAAGTCCGCCTCACTAATTACAAAGAGTTGGGTGTCTGTGGATGTGGTTCATATCTGTCTATCTGTATGTAAATAGTGTGACTATGGTCTTTTTTGGCCACTTGGGGACAGCATAACAAGCTGTAAAAAAAAAACAAAAAAAAAAAACATTGGCATATTACCACCATATAAGGTTGATATGGTTAATATGTTAGAATATTAGCATTTATTGTTGTTTTTTTTTGTCTGACCACCTGATAATTTTAAGTATAAATATCCATGCTCATTTTAAAATCTGTGTTGGGTTCAAAACGTCCTTTACACCTAAAGAAAATATCCAGCTTTTTAGTGGTTAATGCTCTGTTGTTTTCGCCAGGTAGTTGCTAACTCTGTCCGTCTGCTGTTTGGTTGTTAAGGCTAAATTGGAGTTTATACTTCTGTGTTCAATCGATGTTGTACCTTCTTCATAGGCTCTGAGAAGCACCTCCCCAGAAATGTACGTAACTACACGCTGCAGCATTGCAGACTTTTTATTTATTTTTGTCAACTGAAAACCATTTCTCTCATTGGGATCAAAGCTTGTATTTACTTTTATTTGACATATAAGAAACAATAAATTGTAAAGACAATGAGGTCCCCACAATATAACATTGGTGTTTTTGTGTGTGATTGATCTTGGCTTTATATGAGTAAAAGAAAGCCTGCTAGCTGTCTAACGTATGCTATGTAAAATGTCATAGCATTACATAACATTAGCATGTTGTTTTTGTGGTAAAAAAGTTTCTCGAAAAAGTTTTGTCCATTAACCATGCCCCGTAAGCCTTTTGTATTTGTTTAATATTGTTGCCATTAAGCCATGTTTTATTTGTGTTAAGTGTGTTAGTTGAATAAATTAAACTTTAAAGCACCTTAAAGACACTCAGCATAGTGGCAGACAGTGCCAACTAGCACTTTGGAGGTGTACTGCATAGCGTCACAGACACACCACTGCACAAATATAAATGCTTACAATGGCGTAGACCACTTGTGTAGTATATGGTGTAGGTTCTGCGTAGAACCTATGCACAACTATAAGTCTGCCTTTTTAATGAGATGGGAATGCATGCAATCAGCATTCACACCCGCATCAAATAACTCCGTACTTATCACCTCCAGGTCCAATTAGCATTGAGGGAAACACAAGACCCGGCTGAACATGCTACGTTCAGCTCCTTAACTGGCAAGACTCAATGACACACTGCCACTAATTAACATCCGAGTTTGAAAGAGACACTGAATAAGTGAGGGATATACAAAAAGATATAACCACTGTCAAGTTTTCACATACCTCTACCATCCATGACATTGCATGGACTCACAAAACAACCCTCACACACACACACACACACACACACACACACACACACACACACACACACACACACACACACACACACACACACACACACACACACACACACACACACACACACACACAGACGCTCGTTTACTGCAATGCTGTGTACAGAGCTCTGGTTTTACTGGCAATTGGAAAACAGTCTATAACCAAAAACCAAAACACTAGGCGCATGCACTAATTTTGGCGAGAAATGTGTTTTAATGTGGTAGGAGACAGGTGCCCTGACAGACATAAGGCAATGTTAACATTTATTTGGAGATGGACCAAAACAGTAACTTGCCGGCAACAGAAAGAAAACAATAAGTTGACAGATAATAAAATACTCAATAAAGATAGAGGTAGCTGCAAATTTAGGTGAAAAATAGCTATGGGTTTGTCACTACAAGTGACCATTTTCACATTGCACAAAACCTAGTCATCTGATCAAAATATTAACTGCTGCCGCATTAATACTACTGATGACAACAAACAGGCCTCTCACCTCACATTATTTAGACTAAGAGGTTACAGCAACCCTATGGCAGGCTGACTGCACTGCAGGTCGTGAGTTATTTTGAAATACGGATATGATGATATGTGTGTCTGCTTGCTTGAGTTTCAAATGCCTCCCATCGCACAAATTTTGTGGGACCTTAACACCACAGATCGGTCTTACTTTCGTCGATCTCAAAACAAACAAACAGAGTGAGAGAGATCTCATTTACGTCTGTGAATTTGAGAAAGGGGATTTTTCATGTGTAGTGTAATCTTTACAGGTTGTAAAGGCTAAGGTTACACACAGCTCTTTTCATCCAACCCATGATGGTTTGCATTAAGAGACCAGTCTGAAAAGATTAGCTTGCATATTTGGATATGGAGATACTATATCAGGCTCAAAGTGTGATTAGAACATTAAGAGTTGAAGAGGGAGTGAGTAGAAATGCTGATGCTAAATTATATTAATGCAGCCACAGCCAGCGCCATGACAGCACTGTGGACATTCAATGATGTGATCTCATATCCTGAGAAGGGGAGCTTGGGCATATGTCCTACAGTATGTCACTTACAAATAAATCAACAAACACAATCCTTCAACAAAGCCCATTACATCATTCACCGTGACAAATGCTCTGGGCTAACTGGGTCCCTGTGGGACATAGCTTCGTCCTCTGCCATGCTATGCCAGCAACACCAAGGGATCAGTTACCACTCAATCCCATCAGCCCCTGCACCCCCCCCCCTCTCATTCTCGCAGTGCCGGCCTCCGATCCTTCCTTTACTCACTGTCATTCATGGTGGCAGCATCTGTTTGAAGTGATTCAGTGATGAAAAAGGGGGATGGGGTGGTGAGGGTGTTTGTGACGGAGTGACACACTGTATTGATATCAGCGTACAGAGGATGAGTAACTCAGTGCTGTGGAATCAATCTAATTATTAACACTGGATATTTTTCAAATAGGCTGAAAGAAATTGAGCGCAGTGTTTTTGAAATATAACACCACTTACTGAAATGTTTGTTTCAGTTGGACATTTTAATCTCACGCAGCTCAGATCAGATATGAATCTAGATTCAACTGCGTTGCCCATGTCTGAAGATTATGACACTGCTGGCCATGACTGTGAATATATTTCAAGTGCCTAAATATGAAGTAAACCATAAGCTAATCCTGCTTCTCACTGGACTTTAACACTTTATTGCAGGTAAGACTAGTTAAAGTGCTCAGATCTCACAAAAAAACAGGTGCCACTTATTAAGATATCACACCAATGTACAGTATACTCAAGCTCATTCATAGTTAAAGCTTACAGCCCCTGCATTGCATTAAGGCAGCGAGATCACAGCATTAACTCTGCCAAGGTTAGCGGTTCGATTACCATGGACGCTGAGACTGCTGACTGCCTCTCTCATCCTTATTAGAGAGCCTTTTTTTCTCCCGGAGCCAGCTCTCCCACTCCTTCACCCCTCAAACACACACGCACACAACACAACCCCAAACGAACGCTCTGAATGATTAAATCAATCCGAGCTCCAGTAATGCTAAGTGTTCTCTCTCTATTCTCCTCCACTCCTGCTCCCTCCTCACCTCCCTCCCTATAGACCTCCAATAGCTGAGGCCTCCTGACCGATCTGCGCGGCTGCCTGGCTCAGAGCTGCACAGTGAACACCCCTCACCCATCCAACAGTACCCACCCGCGGGCCTGCAGCACTATCAAAGAGCTCGGCCGAAATGGAAGATGAGGGTGTCTGTGGGAACTGCTCAATCACTGGGGCTCTGATTTCCACACAGGCACGGAGGAGATGCACATTTGGCTTGTGTAGATCGATCCACATCATTTCATGCCATGGTGGTGCCTGTCGGCTCCCGTGATGCTCTGTGGTAGTGCAGCCGCAGGATGGATTCGGTGAACTTGCTGAAAAGCAGGAGTAATGCAAGCCTAACACCTCGACACAAATAGAGGGCCACACAGCAGCAGCTCTGCCAGGCCCTGACTGAATTCTACTTTGCAGTGGGGATACTAACTGAATAAGAGGATTACAGTGTTTCCTGCAGATATGATGATGACATGTTAGCGCAGACGCCATGGCAACAACAGAGGACATGTGAAGTGGTTACATTTTTGCAGTTTTCAAAGTAGGGCACAAAAAAGCTTAGCTGAGAATTATCAGCCAATGAATTCAGGCTCATTACTGGATTCTAGTGCTGAGTAGGCTTCATTTGTCCTATAGTCTCATATCACGTGTCTGCTTAGCAAAGTTTTATTACTTTGTGTGTGTGTGTGTGTGTGTGTGTGTGTGTGTGTGTGTGTGTGTGTGTGTGTGTGGCATATACATTAGCGCAATACATCTATTTCCACGGCTGAAGGAGCATCGTACACACTGCAGCACTGCCCTCTATGCTGCAAAGCGCCGCAGCAGCCAGAATTGATTTCATCACAGCCACAACATTGGGTGGCACAGAGACCCTCATTTGCAGTGCTCCTCCATGATACACAGATCTCTGTATCTGAGAAATCTACACTTCAAATAGAAGGAGAGACAGGATGAGGGAAAACATACTTTATTAATGAGCCAGCGCCCAAAAAAAGCACTTAAGAGAGGTTCCCAATTAAGTTGTCATAAACTCAAAACGAGTCACTCCCAATCCCGCAAATCCCTTGTAATGGGACAGTATACTGTTACTCGCCACGCTTTTTTTGTTTCTCTTCTAGTCCGAGAAGACTTTTCTGCTGTCGGAGGCAGGAAAGATAACTCGCATCTACCATCGCTCAGTCCCAGCTGGGCAAAGCTCCTGGCTTTCACCCTCCACAGAAGACCGCTGCAGCGCGAGCCCTGCACATCAAAAACTCTCCCACACATAAAGCCCGGCATTGATGAATACGCTGGCATCTCCTCTGCCACATTCATGTTCTGACAGTGTCCCTTTATATTTGCTGCCAGCTCTTAAGTAGGGGAGAAAAACATTTTCCTGTCTTTATTTGACAGCCTCTTCATGAGGCCATCTCGCATGACCTACGCATAAATTATCTGTCACGTTGCTGCTTGGCCAGAACGACAAACATGGAGATTGACGCACAGAATACATATTCTCTTTCTACTAACTGTATATGCAACAATTAAACTTCAACTCATGGCTGTTTTCCCATGTAATGTAAAGGGAAAAGAAATCTGTTGTTTTTAATGTTATTTGCAATCGTATTAAAGTTAAGGTAAATCCCACCCTCAGGCCTCTACATTTACCTTTTTGTTTTGTGCTGGCTATTTCCATCAGCCTTCATTTTTTAAATTTAACTATTCAACTTAAAGGAATAGTTTGAGACATCTAACGTTGAAGTCACATTCCTTTTATAGCCTACATGACACACCCCTTACAAACCACCACCAGTTAAAAACAAACCCATTTGTAGTGACTAAATATGAGGGGAAATGTTGCCAAAATCCACTTTATCAATTCACTGTAATAATTATACACAAAGACGTTGTTTACTTTATATGTAAAGAAATGTAACCTTGACCCTTACCCTAATCCGAACACTTTTATAGCTAGCTAATTACTAATTTAGCATTTTTATTAGGATTTACTCATCTGGACTAAGAAGTGAAGGGGGCTGATCAAAGACTGATCAAGGGCGATGACATATAGCTAGTGGGTGGGTCACATAGTTGCTGCAGCTATACAGATTTGAATAATTTAGCATTTTGGGAAAAAACCTTTAAGTTACAGCCAAGAGAAATGGGGCAAACAGCTAGCCTGGCTCTGTCCAGAGGTTAAAGTAAAAGGTGCAATGACTTCCTGATGCCTTTATGTAAATGTGAAGGACTTACTGTTCCCAGCCAAGAAAAATGCTGCGTTCAAATGGGGTCTGTTAACCGTGCTCAAGAGAACAGTCCTAATGTGGTATTCACAACCTCGTAAGTAAAAGTTCCACTGCAACACCACAGTAGCACGAAACCCCTCATAAAACGCCAACTTTCAGTTTTTACACTTTTACATAGGGCTGGCCAGTATGGAGAAAATCAAATATTGCAATATTTTTGACCAAATAGCTCAATGTCAATATTGTCGCAATACTGTTGGGTTTTTTTCGCAAAATACACAATGAGATTTTTGATGAATAATCATCAGTAATGTGGATATAATGACTAAGTGGGTAAAGGCTAACAGCTAGAACTGTCTGTTAGGTTCAGAAAATTGCATCACTTTACTGTGATGCAGCCTTTCAAACCAGTAAAAGACAACACTTACAATATCACGATGTCCAAAATCTATCTAGTGTCATATCACAGTATTAATATAATGTTGATATATCAGCTAGCATTAAATTTACACATTACACAAACAAAATATAACATGTCTTTTCAAAGGGCAGAGGTTCAATGACTACCTGACATGTTGTTGCCACTGTGAAGTTACCGGGCAACCCAGGAATAAGGAAGTCATTGCGCTCAGAAAAAAAGTCCAGCACGTAACCCTTGGTATAATGATAAGTTGTAATTTTAAAGTTTGTTTTTCTCTGATGCATTAAACAAATGTGCTGTAATAATGTGTGCAAACAGACATGCGAGTAGTGTGAGAGTGGGATTCCTGAAACTGGACTTGAAAGGACACACAGAGGAGAAGCCAGCAGCAGTTTTAGTCTAGAGACAGAGAAAAAATCTTTATGGGTGTAAATGTATGCACCTCATTAGAGATTTAGATACTGAAGTTCTTTCCTCTGCCTGCATTGATGTTTGCTCTCCTGCTGCGCTGGCACTGAGCTAAACCATTTAATTTTCCTGAGCATTCACAGGAGGTTTAATTGAGGTTTGGAAGGTACAAGAGAGTACGTTAATCAATTTGGGGAATTTTACTGAAAAATCATAGAGCAATTACAGCTTTAAGGGAACATTAAGTAGTGAGCAATGTCTTACTTTTAATAAGCTACAAAGACAGCAATTACACAAAGACTCTTGTTTTCTCAGTAATAAACTAAATGTTCATCACTCCATGGAACAGATTATTTTGAATACAAGTCTTGTTCATGCCAGTCATTTCTATACCAACACATTGTAAAAGCCATTACACTCTTTTGCTGAGGGTTGTTGTGTTTTGGGAAATCCAACTTAAAGGAATGGTTTGACAGTTTAGGAAATACGTAATTTACTTTCTTGAGTTAGATAAGAAGACTGATACCATTCTGAATGAGAGTGGTATCAATCTTCTCATCTAACTCTGGGCAAGAAACCTAATAAATGTATTTCCCAAAACGCTGGACTCGTAACTGTTATATGCGCAAGTGCGCAATAACACCTTTAACAAAGACACAGTTTATACAGTATCTATGCTATACTGAACTAGTGATTGCAACAATCACCAAACACAGTGGAGGAAAAATGGGACAAAGTGCATTCAGGCGGGGATGGGGGTGGGCTCTAAGAGGGCAGTAATTGGCTTTGATAGTGTAGTATACCAAGGACAGGTCACCTGAGAATTGACCTTAGCTCTGACATGTCAGAAATGCCAGATGGCAAACCTGTTCTGCTAGACTGCCTTTAACATAAGAGTTTTCTCAATTTACTTGTTCCGCTGAAAATCTTCATTTGAGGGTTTTTTGGCATAAAGATGTCCTGTTCAGTGAAACAGACATCAAGCTGTTCTCTCCAGAGAGTTGGGCCTGCACTCAGTAAAAGTTCAAGAGGACAGGGTTTTCCCACACTGCGTCTCACTCCAGACCATCTACACATGATTCACTTTTTTCTCCTTATCTGGGTCCAAGCAGAAAAGGAAGAGGTCACCAAAATGGACGCACTCCATTCAATAGATTCTATCAATGAAAATCCCAAAATGCAGCTTTGGCAAAGTTCAAAACCCAAAAAGACTGTTTGACCAAGAGTAATTCAAAAATCTACATGAATGAGCCATAAATGGAATCAGGAACCAGGGAAAAACAATGTTAGATCCTCACTATGGGGGCTCACCACCCAAAGGAAAGGCATAAGACTTCAGGGCACTGTTTGCCAGATGGTAGGGGAAGGCAAAGTCCTTGGCGTACTGACCCCAGCTCACAGAAATTCTCACTACAGTCGCTGCAGAGACACAGTTAAGTGTTGTACTATCTCATTAAGTTCCCCCAATCTTTCTTTGTGAAGCAATTACCTTCTAAAGCAAACAAATTACAGCTAGTGTTCAGGTGCCTTATCCCTCCTTGAACCATCTAATGATGTGCCAACTTCATTTCACACTTTCAAGCTCCAGTGCAAACGTCAAATAGGAACAAATGCACAAATGATAGGTGAGAAAGGCTGCAGGCAAATGCATCTATGGAATATGTCAATGAATTCAAAACAGTTCGTTATTTTTAGTCATTGAGATATCATTTGACCCAATGGAAATGGAGGCACCAGTGCAATTGATTTCCCCAATCAGAAGATGCCAGTATATCTACATAAGCTTGTTAGAGCTTTTCCATACAAGGCTCAATTCCAGAAATATATTACATAATTATGAATTATACAAAATTTAAAATGAGTCATAGTCATCACCACTGATTTAATGTTAATTCAATTTACCATGTTACTGCCATGCCAGCGTTGTAAAAATGCAATAATAATTTGCAGGAACAGTTGGAGTTGATGTGTCATCTAACTGTGATTTTAATTGCTAAATCATTTAAGAATTATAGCTGCTTTGAGTCAGGACCAGGCATTTGGAGGAGGAGGAAGAAGGAGGAAGATGAATAAAGGAAGAGAAATAAGAAATACACGAGGGTCCATCAGCAGAACTGCCCAGACTATTATTAAATTCTTACATTTAAAATATCCAAAAAATCAAGAGTCTTTAAACCATACAGCACAATGCCTGAACAGGTAAAAGCACATTTATTCTGGATCAACCAGCGCTTGACCTTTCAACCTTGGACACGAAGAGCAAGTCACGATCTTGTTGAGCTACCTGTCAAGTGAGAAACCATAGAGTGGCTTCACACTATGACGATCACCAGGGTTTCATGTGAAGTTTTGAAACTAGGGTAAAAAATGCTGTTGTCTGAGAACTTGTGTACCTCATCTAGACAACATACATGTGTCTGTAATTTATTTTGTTCCAAAAGTGACAAACTGAAGTTTAATGATGCTCCTTTTTCCCTTGACTGCAGTAGTTTACATGAGGATTAAAGTCAAAAATACAGCTTGTTAAATTCAATTCTGAAATTTAAAACACATCTACCATGACATCAAAACTTTGTCATCTGTTTTAACAAATGTTGGGGATTTATTTCGTGAGAATTTGCAGTAGCTGTTTACACTACAATATTTTGATGCACTGTGGGCACAATTTTCAATAATTCAGGATAATCTGAAGGAGATGCAGTGATTGGTGTCAATTGAGCAAAACGTGGGAAGAGAGGTGTGCAATTTTTACAGTTTAAAAAAAAAAAAAAAGAGTGATTCATAATTATTGCAGTTTGAAGCATCTGGACATCTTTGCTTTCTTGGTCAACATTTTGGTAAAATTTGCAAAGTTGCCCGATTCTCTCATGAATTTTCAAAGATTTAAACTTAAGACAGTTCCTGAAGCGCCACCATCAGGATTATTTGCCCACAATGCCAGTTGAGGAAGTTTGACTTATAGGACTGTGACAATGTTTTGTTTATTTTCATGCATGGGAAAGCAGATTTTCTTCTTGGAGTAGGAGTATTAGTAGGAGGAAAAAGAAGAAGTGACTTGCATGAAATTATGCCAATTTATATTACATAGGCCCTCCTTTACAGAGATAGTCAATAATCACCCCGCGAGAAAATGTCATGCTGGAGGCTTTGAGCAGCAAGGGAATGTTGCCTTTCAAAGTCCGACTGTATATGCATCTTCAGTGTGTGGCCTGGGCTGATCCCTGCTCCTGTGTTTACGCTGCGCAAGACAGCTCCAGTGATTACAATTAAGCAGCTCTTATCCCTGGACATAATCAAGTCAGGCCAGAATGCAGAGGGTGGGGTTAATCCTCAAGACCAAAGTCTGGGAGTGGAGGAGGAGGGGGGCTTGGTGTAGTCGGGGTGTAGAGTATGGACAGACAGAGAGATGAGCAGACATACACAGTTCTGTTTGGTCACTCTCTCAAGTAGAAGCCATCAGATTAACAGCATTACCATACACTCTATGAGAATATTCAATAGCAATTAGTTTGTGTCTGGGCTTTACAGCTTTGCAGAGGGAAAATAAAGGTATCAATCCACCGAGGGAGGGTGGAGACAGATTTCTGGAATATTCAGGAGAGGAATTCAATCAGCGCTCAAAGTTAATGCAGCGCCTATGACACAGAGAGGGCGCAAGAAAGGGGAGTGGATTATCAGCAAGTCAGCATGTTACAAAGCTCAGGCCAGCTGATATTCTAATAACAAGGCAGTCCGAGGTCCTGACAATTGGGTAGGGAGAGGATGCCACGAAAATCTGATTTAAAACCAATTTTGACACAAGCGCCATTGTGTGTCTGGCAGCGGAGAGCCGCCTGCACTGACCCCAGCATTTAAGGACACAGCACAGCATCAGACAGAGAAAAAATGAAACCTGCTGAGAATATGACTCATGACAATGGCAAACGCTACAAAATGAAAATATCTCCACAGCTGGTGTACACAAAGTTGTAATAGAAGTAATGAAGAATTCTTGTTAATGCATGTTTACTGAGGATTAAATTCATAAACATGCATTTTGAATAATGAATTGGTGTTTTGTATTGACCAGACTGAACCAATAATCATATGTAGTGACATTTTGAGGAAAAATCATTGTATGTAATGTATGGCTGGGTAATACAGTGTGAGATCTTTAAAATAATATAGGTGATGTCGATACACATGCCAAGCAGGTAGACGTATTCACTGTTCATTACACTCAGCTACAACTGACAAATCCATCTCTTAACTCTAATGTAATATTAAACAACATGAAAATACATGTAGGCAATATCACAATATTGCACATTGCAACTCCAGTCCTATTGCATACTTTGATAAATATCAACAATGACTCTCATAGCTGCACCCAAACTCACTCAGCAGGAAAATGAATATTTTAGTTTTCAGTTCAAATAATAAGTGAAAAAAAGAAGAAAAAGAAGAAAAGAACAGAGTGCTACAGCACTGAATAGAGTTGAGAAACACAGGAATTCATACACTGCCAAACCTGTGGCCCAAAATCTTATGGCTACATCATTTGTGTCTTAGCTTTTATTGTTACTCTGTTATGATAAAAAATGAGAACTAGAAAAAAAAAGCTATTTTTTAAGGAAAACATAAAGAATATACATCATCATTGTTATTATACTACAGCATGAACAAGCCTCACCTCAACCAAAGGCATTCAGGACAGTCCAACTGCTGAACTCTCATCTGGGGCTGCACTTCCGTTAGCGTTAGCTGAATTTCTCGTCCCATGACTTTTGTAGCATTAACATAATGTTGTTTGTCAGCTACAAAACCAGCAAAATATTTTTTATTGTGGTGTGTTAAAGAAATACTTTGCACCATAACCTCAATAAATAAAACCTAGTAGTAGGTAGGCTAACATGAAGGTGATGTTAGCATGTTGTAGTAGCTCACATTTATTCCTATAAAACAGAGTGAAACATAACCTATCCTTTAAAAAAAAAAACTGATAACCCTCTTGTGTTGTCAAAATCAGTTTTTGGGTTTGGTGAATTATGTGTGCCTAAACATATATGCATTATACAAAACACAAAAATTAACTTATTTTACGGTATTTCTCTGCTTCTTCTTGCTCAAAATAAGAAGCTAATGCTACTGTAAGTTTGATAATTAACACTATATCAATGTAACAACCAGCTAATCTTTAACAACATATTAGCTGTCCAGCATTTAATGTAAGCATTAAGGTGGACCCTATTTTCCCTTTTCACACCTTGGTCATGTTAAAATACTAATTTTAAAATGTTACAATGCTATGCTACAAAAAAATAATGAAGATAAACTTACATTTATCAAGTATAGGCCTTTCTCACGGCAGACATGTTTACTTGTCCTAGTAGGAAAAGCACAGAGTCACTGATAACACTAACGATGGCTCTGTTGTATTCAAGCGCTCCTGTGAGACAGAAAGTGAGACAGAATACAGAGTATCAGCATCCTACAATCAAAGCAGCTAAGTGGAATCAAGTCGTCATTCATTTGATTATTTACACCTGTGTTCCTCCTGTGTTATGTAAAAATGCCGTCTGTGAAAAAGGCCTGTTTCCCCCTCTTATGTGGCTTTCTTACATAGCGGATTATATAGATATGCCTATACCATTTGTTTGACAGAAATTACAGTAGAGTGCCAGTAACTTTTCTCAGTCTGAGCAAAAAATAAGTTCAATTAACCGTAAAACTAGACTTCTTTGCTTTCATACTTTTGTGGAAGGAAAATAAGCAATGCAACTCATGCCTTGGGACTCCACTTTTTTATCAACTGGCCCACCAGATAAAACGACTAACTTTAAAAACTGACATTAAAAACATACAGGTATTTTGCACACATCATTGCAAAATCCCCTGCCAGGACAAAGCCACAGTGTCTTCCTTTTACAAAACTTCTAAATTTAACCCCTTGACAGTGGCAATCGATACAATTCTAATGCAGTTCTGCAGTCACGCTGTTTGGCCAGCACAGACAAAGACATGAGTTATAGCCTTTGCAGGATGGGCAATGTAGAACAGGTGCCAAGACAACGGAACAGTGCCAGGATGGGTGTCCGAGGGAATCGGGATTGGGAAGGCCAGGAAGGTTGGAGGTGCATGTTAATCACTTCAGGAGCAGGAGGCAGAGCACTGCAGGTGTCTGTCCCACAAAGGGCCATTCACCCTGGGTCGGGGACTGGCTCTCCACTGACCACTTGCGATCACAGACCGCTTCAGTCAGCTCACAAAAGCCACAAAACACAGCTCGTGCATGATATAACACAGCAGCAAGGCTCTGAATCACAATCATTTCAGTCTGCATATGCAGCAAATACACAGGAAAACTGTCACTTGAAATAATTCACGTGCACTATGATTTGCTGATAATTATCACTCTATGTGACTTAGTCAAGGAATGCTGCATACATTTTGAACACGATTTCCTCTTTATGCATTAAATATATCATTTCATCAATAACATTTCTAATAATGCTGCTGCTCTGCAATTCCAATGCACACTCAGTAATAAAATGCTACACCAACCATGAAACTATAATGAGGTAGACATAAGGCTATTATGATTAACACAACACTGGCTCTCAATGTAGCGAGTCACTGGTAAGACAGTTATGCTTGCATGCAGAGTGATTTCAATATCATTTCATCTGTGATGTTAGAACTTAAATGCAAATGGTCAAAACCTGTAGCTTACACTATGTGAGGGTAAGTGCGGAGAGAGTGGACTTGACTGACATCTTCCTTGTGGTTTTGTTATACTTATTAGGGTGGGTCTTGAACTAAAATGAGAAATTAGACTTCCAGAAACAGGCAAACAATATGACATGTGTTAACAGGAAAAGCACAGATGTAATCAATAACATCAACAAACGCTGCACTAATTTTAATTATACCTGCCCGGGGTCTAAGTATTAAATATGTTGACTCACTGACACACACACAGTACTACTGATAAACTTCAATGGAACAGAGGCATCATGAAAGCTCCTGACAGTACTACATGAAACAGATAATCTAAGGAAAAACATTTTCCTCTTCTTCTAATGGCATAATCACACGTGAACAAAAACAACCAATCAGAGCCCAAAATTCCTAACACAGTGTCACTCACTGCTCATGCACAGCAGTGCACATGGCAAAGACAAGTAAACAAAAAAGACAGACAATGAGAAGCTTTCACTTTCACAGAAGATGACCGTCGTGTTTACTTTGACAGTCTTTACCATGCTTGCAGATGACATTAGCAGCACTAAGAGGAGGCGAACATGATTTTTTTTTTTCACAGATATCTGTCTTATGTTCTACCGTTGGGATACAGCGATAGATTCAGCAAATATGACAAAAAGGTTTTAAATGACTTGCTGCCGCTTTAATGGTATGTAAATTTCACCTGTGCATTTCTGCCCGTAATGAGTCAAAAAATATCCTTTGAGTTTTAGGAGAGTTAGTAGGTAAATAAAAACAGACAGAATTAATTTTGTCTTTTTCAAATGGGAAAGTAGCACAAAACAGGATAAGCTAATTAAATTAATTTAATTACATTTTTATGTAAATGTGAGTCTGGATCTCCAAATGCAATATTTTGTTGTTAGTTGTTTTTGTGATATAAATCACTTAATCCCTGTTTTTGTATAACTGCAAACTGCAAGACAGTAGTGCTTTAAAACCCTTTAATTTATGGAGGAAAGTACTCCATCCATTAAAAAAAAAAAGAAAGAAAAAGACAAAATACACAAGTGCAATTAATAGGGCTCCAGTCGGGAGACCAGTCCCCTGTTGCTTCTGTTGGTGAGCTTTGTGGTGTGATTAAAATGGCTGGCTTGGTCAACTAAAAAATGCTTGGGTGAAAAAAAAATCTAATAAAACAGGAGTTGGGAGGATATTTCATTGGGTTACGTATTTACTTCCCTGCCATGGCAAATTAGCACTTGATCCCTCTCAAGTGTCAGCCAGCTTTGTTGTTCAGACAGTTTGAAAAAAAAGTTTAATTAAAACAATGTGATGATGTGAGGAAATGTTTTGTTCATTTAAGCATTTTACTGGGTGCATCTTTCATTTAAAGGTCACAATAAATGCTTGAATTGTCACTCAATCTGTCTCATTGCCTTGAAGATGAAGCCTCAACAGACTAAATCTTTGTTAGGAGTACTCATTGTCTGGATAAACTCAATCCATGGATGTTTTTGTCCTAAAATACAGATGGTCTATTGCAATGCTTTGCAACTGTTATTGCACTGTGTTGCAGAGCCAATTAATGCACAGAGACTTTTATTTCTACTGTTTACTACTCTCATTTTTCAAATGCCATGAGGACTACTGGTGTAAATAACAATAAAAAATATTGGTTACTGGCTGTTTTGACAGAAACATTTTTATCAGCCTACAGAAACATGGGACTGCGAACAATGCAAGACCTTTATACCCCTTATTACATAAAACAACATCCTTGTTCACTCTTTTTCTTGCCAACTTGGTTCACATGTCCCTCTGATACAGCCAAGGAAACATTTACAAAGGCGTAAGAACATAGGGGAGTCAGTATCTGCATGCTGCAGATACTGCAGGTATTCATATATCTTGTTATCTTGTTCCTGTACCATGAGGCCATCACACAGAACTACAACACCTGTGGCGGCAGCAGACAACTCCTCCGTCTCTCCCATTAGCAGAATGATTCATTTTAAAAAGAGCTGAGTGAGAATAAGAAACACGCACTTCATTATCTCTCAATAACATGAATACAATTGTTTTTGTAACGACTACATAAAAGTGCATAAAGTAGATTTTCGACTGACACATTGCTGAAGGAGGTATGGTAAAACAGGTGGCTTAGTAGCATCTCAGCCATAATCTTGCTCTATGACTATTCATTTAATTGCTGCAAGACAACTCAGACATGATTATTGATCTGGGATCCAGTTGTGACACACCTGTCCAATGTATATCCCCTTTGCCCAATGCATGTAAGAAAATACTCCAGCTCCCCACAGTCCTGAACAATATAAGCAATACAGAAAACAGATGGGGTGAATGACTGTTTTTCAGACCAGGGAATCACATTCTGTGCTATGGCGAGTATGTTCCTGCAGACTTGAGACAAAGCTGACAGTAACCAGTGTCTACATTTATGTCCAAATTCTCAACATGCTGCAGGCTCAAAGTTAAGAATACAACATCTCCTTCAGGCATCATACTTCCTAATAAATTAGTGTGTCATAGCATGAAATGCTCTTGATATTAAACCTGACCTTATGTCTTGTCAAGTCCATTAAAAAAAACACATTTCAACCTTTTAGATTGGCAAGTGGCGATACATGAATTAGTCCCATAAAACAAAGTCTATTCCAAAGAGACTATCCAATCTAGGCTCAGATTACTGGGTAAAAAAAGCTATACATATTAAATTCTCCAGAACAAAAATAACTTCCACAATAACAGCAGTTATGTGCTTGCCACAATCAGCATCTGTTTGGTTGGTCATTAATTGGCTTAACTGGTGATTGGTGGTGAATTTTAACAACTGTGCTGTTTTTGGCCTCGGGAGAAACAGAATACATAATAGAGGACAAGACAAAGTTGTTACATTTTGTCAGCATAAGGGAAAGCATGTGATAACTTTCCCAGGAAACAAATAAAATAGGATTTTTTAACATTAGCATTCACGGGGAGGCCTCTTGTTTTCCCCTGGTTACTGAGCATTTGTCGGTTTTCAGCGCAGTCACAGGTGGTGTGGAAATTCTGGTCCTGTCCAGAGACTGCTCTGTGTTTGAGTTGCAAATATTTTGTGTTCCAAATGAGCTACTTCCTGATTGCCAATGAGGCCAAAATGTATTCTGTGAGAGTGGAGGTGTGGGGACATAGAGGTATCTGAGGAGACCTTTGCAAATATGACTGATATGAACTCATTCACACCTATGCCTAACCAGCTGATGCAGGTAAGTATTGAATCTGTAATAACCATAGCTTCATTTGGAATACATTGGTTCATGCTGCACTGTGTAGTACAGTACTGTACACTGAGTTGTTTGCATACTGTATTTACAAGTAATATGTATGAATTAAACAACATTTAATCTTTCAATAAGCTCCTGATGTAATTTGGCAATGGACAAAAACCATCCAGGGAAATTAAATAATTAGAACCAATGAAGGAATGTGACTTCACTATTGCACTGTGATTCTCACTCTGTCTGACAACAGCCTCGTTATCAGAAGAAAATGTGGGCACTGTACATTTATGCAAACCATATACCTATAATATCAACATTTCTAAAGTGACGTAGCTCTGATTATATGTATAAGAACTGACTTTGTCAAGAGAAGGTGAAACAGCTGCCAAGCTGTTTGAGGCCAACCAAACAACCAAACTGGTGCCATTTCTTGCAACGATTGTGCCCCCAAAAGCAGGTATCTTTTAACAAGATATAGGTGGCATTTCCAGCAGCACTTATGCCACCAAAAGTTGGTGTTTGGTAGTGGGACATCGGTGCCGTTTCCAGCCATAATTGTGAAACCAACAGCAGGCATGTTTTAGTGAGACATCAGCAGCATGTCCAGCAGCAATTGCACCACCCAAAGATGGTGTCTTTTAGCAAGACAGAGGCTGCATTTCCAGCAGCAACAGTGCCACCAAAAGTGGCAATTGACAGCTTGGCACCAGTGGCATTTCAAACCAAGATTGTGCCACAAAAGTGGTTGTTTTGAAGTAAAGACATCAATGGCATTTTTCGTAGCGATTGTGCCACCAAAAGTAGGAGCTTTTGTAAACCACATTAACCACAGCATTGTTAAAACATATAGAAATGTAAAATTTCAAAATATTCGCTAAGAACATACAAAAATGTACATATCCTTGGTTTGCAGGAACGTACAATGTCAACATTTATTTTTGGCAGTAGGGTTGCAGACATTATTTGAAGAACCTAAATTGCCTTCATTCTCAGGTTTAGATGTGATTGCAGCAAAGCTCTTTGGGAAACTCTGGATTCTCTCTGAGGCCCCTCTCACCCCTTAAAGGTAGAAAATGTTTAGTCCGCTCCTGCACTAGGATTTCTTTCTATACACAGCTAGAGCCAAGTGAGTCACTGATTATGCTGCTGGAGCACCAGCGTGGACTGTCATGTTTTTTTCCCAAGAAGGGGAAATTGGGGTTTCAAGAAAAAAAAGAAAGTAAAGGGAAACGAAGCACACTGAAAAAAAAAATAATAATAATAATAATAATAATAATAAAATAAAATTCAAAAGGTGGGTGGGGGGCCAATGATACTGCTTAGGCATATGGCCCAGAATTCAGTGTTGCGCCCCTGTCCTTCTGTCCTTAAATGAGTTGGCCAGCGAAATCTGGAGCACCTGGCCTCAGTGCTCACAAGTCATCAGTGAGGATCTGTCTCTTTTCCTGCACCTGCAACCCCTTTCTCTGGTTTTGCTCAGCTTGTTGTTCCAAACTTCACAACACCCAACAAAACACATTCCATAACACACACAGTTATGTTAAACCACTGACTAACACACCTTGTATATTCAGTTTAATGTTAGAAATAATCAAACAGTTGCCATTGTGTGTCTACTTTCCTTATCGGCTCTACAGGGGGATGACGTACCATGATAACATTACCATGGAAGTCCACCATCTTACCTGTATGGCAACTCGATGCAGACCTGCTTATTTACTAGTAAACAGTGAACACTAATATATGGACCAACATTATTGGGTTTTTTAAATCTGCAACCCATGCCAAGTCCCTTTTAATCCACTGAAACCTGAGCAAATTAGCTGGATTTCTTTCAATAACACAAGAAGAAGTTACATGTTCCATGTCACAAGAAAATTACCTATAATTTGGCAAAAAGAAAAAAAGGTAAATAAAACTAAAATAATTAGCATTATTATAATTAATATATTCTTCTTGATAACTTCATTTTTCATTATAATAAACTTTTACTATCATTAGTAAATAACTGATCATTCATCTCTCTCTAAAAAAAAATTCAGCTCATTTTCTTATCATCTTTTCCTAATTTCTTAAAATTTTGGAACATCCTACTCTCTTTTAAAAAACTAATTTTCGGGTCATTTTCTTGTCATCTTTTCCTTATTTTTCTAGCACTTTGTGGGGCATCTCTTGTAAAGTTGCCTTTTTAGCTATGTTTTAAAAAAGAGGGGGTCTCAAAGGTTTAAATGCATATAAAAAGGCGCCGAAAGCAGCACAAGAAAACTGATGTTGTTTCAGGTTTCTGAGGGTTACTAAATTAAACCCGATTGTAATCAGTATGAGTATGAGTATGAGTTCAGTATTGCAAAGTTTTGTATGGTAGACATTAAAACTCGAGAACAAGTTAAATGCATATTAATTGCACATGCTCCCACTTAATTGCTACAACTGCATCCCACCCCATCTAGAGGCCATTAGTGCTAGCTGGGTGTGAAAAAAGCTGACCATGAGCAATCAAAGTCTACTGAGAACTTCATTTGAGGCTTCTTAATGGCCTGAACTCAAGTCGTTGTTATGAGGCGTTCAGTCATCCTGGCTGTTACTCACATGGGACATGAAGACAGCACTATTAACCCAAAAACATCATCAGTCCAGTCACTGACAGCCGCCCCTTCTCCAAATAAGGCAATTAGAGGAGAAAACCCGGAAGACTCTCCATGGTAACTCACTCACAAACAGGAGGGGCAAAACAATGGACGAATGGGGATGATATGATTGACAGCTCGTTGCGGCTCGCGCTCGCTGCCTTTGACTGCATCCATTTAGCGATAAGAGCTCACAACAACACACGAATACACAGAAAATATTAGGTTTAAATGATACAATAAGCTATACAACAAGCTTAAAATCAGTTTCCCACCGCTGTAACACACAAAAACACCGACTATTTCACAAAAGCGTGGTAAATCTTTCCGAACACACCGGGTTCGTGTAACCTAATCAATATAGCATATCTAAGCACCTGCTCGCTCACCCGAAAGGAAGCCCATGTGTTATTTTCTGCTTTTCCAATATCATTTTACATTGTTATTTCATTATTGTTGATATACACACCCTCCACCTGAGTTGTAATAGCATGGCACAGGCTAAAACTTGGCGTTGCAAGATAATCACCACATGGATTTGCGCGAGAAAGCAAGGAGCCGCGTTGATATTACCTCAGTTTCTCCTGTTCATCCTTGTTCTCGAAAGCGAAGAGACTCTCCAGCGTGATGTGCAGTAGTCCGAGCCTCGGCTGAATCTTTTCTGCATGCAACTTGCCGCTGCAGGGATAGCCTACTACTGTTACAACCTCACAAATCTCTCTAATTGTAGCCTAGATGTCAGGTTGCTGCTGCTCGCTCGCACTTCCAGTCACGCGCCACATGCATAAAAACGCAGTAGGCCTATCCTAACTGATTTAAAAGTTACTTCTTGTACTCAAAGCGACTATCGTTAATTATTACTAATTAGGGACTGCGACGTTTTGTATGAAAGGCAGGGCAGCCTCTATCCTCTCATCCACAACAGTGCTGGATGCTGTCGGTCACAGCAAGTGTCTCCGCCCCATCATCTCCCTAATAGTATTGGAGGAAATTTGCGATTGATTTATTTGTTTTTATTTTTATTTCATCTTATTTCTTGACAATTTATCTGCAAAATTATAAAGAAATTACTCTTGTTTTCACCTTAAGTTGTTCTTATTTGGAAAGTATTCAATGCTTATAGCCTACTATAAAGATTATTCCATTAACTCGCCCATTAAGAGACCACAAAACACAGATTATCAGTTAAACACTCATATGAAGCAGTTATATTTTATTTTATTTTGGCTTATCATCTGTTTCGTCTTCAATTTATCTAGATTTGGTACTTCTATTGTTATATTTACTGGCACTGTGACATTGTCAAGTCAACACCAATACACAGAAACTATGCAGAGAATATTTTTGTCAAAGTAAAAGTTGTCAAACACCAGAGCAAATCATATAGACTACATTACAGTGCATGTCTGTGCAAAAGCCTATGATTTTGTTTAAATGATCATTTATCTGTTGTTATACGCCTAATATATGTCAACATATCCGTATCAGAGTATTTTTCATCAGAGCATGTTCACAATATCAGTGCTTTTATTTTGAAATAAACGGAAGAGAAATCTTTACTGGTTGCTTTTAACTTGTGATTGGTCTATTAATCGTAAACTGACCAATCACAGCGAACTTCAGAGCCTCGCTGAAAGTGCGCTCGTTTTAGGTATTTTGAATGCCGGAATAGGAACGCTGCAGGACAAGACAGAGAGATTAATCACTCCCGCCTGCTCTAGAGGCGTACGAGACGACCGGAGACACAAATCGACGCCACTCAATGTGAACACTTCCTTTTAGTTGACAACAGCAATTGTGGGGCAGTGAGTGCAACTAGCCGACACTACACAGCAGTGAAGTGAACAGAAGACAGCGGGTAAACATTTAGCTTAGCAAATATATGTGGTCTAATGTGTCGTGCATAACCAAGGCTAGGTAGGTAGCTTAAATTTGCTTGTTTTTGTTATCATTTCGTTGTTAACTACAATAATGCTAACGTTAGCTACTTATTGCTTAGGTTACCAAGTTGTGCTGAAAGTAGTTTGCTGGTAGCAGTAGAACTAGTCACATATCACAATGTCGCTTAACCACTGGTTCGTTTTCAAGACGAGGGTTGTCACCAAACCCATAACCCACACAACAGACAATGGCTATGCTATTTGAGTAGCTCATGTTGTAGTGGGACTCAAGCAACTATTAATAGCTTGCCACAATGCTAGTGATATGTTAAACACAGTATTATTAGACCGTAAACATGCAGTTAAAATAAATGTCCATTAAGTAACGTGAGTTTGTTACAAGTGGCAAGCTAGGTAGTATCAGATGATTGTTGTACCCTACCTAGCACACAATTGAATGATATTTTGAATCATGGATGAGCCTCTGAACCTCTGTTACTTAATTGCGACCTTTGCACTCATTACCTTTATACCGGATAATAAACATAGTAGACCTTTGTGATATTATGCCTTACACTTGCTATTCTGAACATAGGTGTTCACAGGAGTAACCACAGCATGCACTCTGGATGCTTCATGTCATTTTATTACAGCCAAGTACACTGTGTAAGTACTGAAACAATCAATATGTAATGAAGTGCATGTATTATTTTTCTTTTGTGTATATGCCCTATGAACACAGAAAGTTAAGAAATGTGCTGTTGTCGTAATTTGTAAATTATTGCAATATTTAATCACACACAAACTGGTCTTTCAACATAAATGGCCCATTTCTACAGTTACAACACTCCCAAACATCCATTGCCTTCTTGCACCAACACTAAACAATGCAGTGCATAATAATTTTTATTCTTTTCTCTCTCTCTCTCTCTCTCTCTCTCTCTCTCTCTTTCTCTATCTCTTCATCAGATATGACAAAGATTTGAAGGCAGATGTGGATTGACTGAAACTTTGTAATCAATTTCCCAGTACATCCATGTGTATAATTTTCTTCAAGTTTGACCCCCGGCCAGCATCCAAAAATGCCTACAGGTGAGCTTTTAACCCTTTAGCCCCGTCTTGGGGCATACCAGGCTTAATGTTTAGGTAAATGTGTATAAGTCTGCTATTTTGATCAGTCATGCAGTACAGCAGGGAGATTCCAAAAGAAAGGCTATGCAGGGAAAATTAAGTTACAACATGTGTCAATCATGCTCTCAGAAGATCATAAAATGCATCATTTTGAGAAAATGTATCTTAGTTGCACTTACAGCTACAGGGTTGTCGTATAGCTTCAGCTAGATTGCAGACATCCCCAAATCCTTATTAGAACCTCTTGGACAAACAACCTGCCTGTAGACATATGACAGAGGCTGTTGCTAACTGTGGAGTGTTCCCGACTAGACCAGTCGACAAATGTGTGTGGACTGTTTGGTCCATAATGTTTTTTTTTTTAAATGTTGTGAGGCTTTTTTTTTACAAGATACACAAATGGCTATATTTTTGAGACATTTGTATAAAATTTATGCATGATATTTCTTTTTGATGTAGCTTTTTTAAAAAATGGATTTGCACATTTCACTCAGTTTGCATCATATGGCTTCAGTGAAGTGTTGGAGCATGCAGCTACAGAATATATAGATATTTTTTTAAATAAATATAAGATGAGAAACCTTTCAGGTGTCAAGTCTTGACATCACAGCTGTCATACTCTGACACCACTGCAGTGTTCCCTATTTCATCTTGTCCCAGGATTGTCTGGTGTGCCACATGGCGCTTGGAGCAGAGGTGCAAAAACAAATAAACAGCAGTAAAATAACAAAAGAGTTAAGGGAGGCAAATCCCCGTTTCTGTTTTATCATTTATTTTCTAACTGTGTGGAGCCAAGGGACTTCTGGTTTCCGAGATATCAGTCTTTGCCAGACCCAAGTTGTTTAGTGGATGACATATGTTACTCTTTTTTTCTAAAGAAATACATCACAAATTTTGCTAAACTCGACCATTTTTAAGATGGTTACAACGATTTATAAATTAGTTGTCAACTGTCATAATATTCACCAACTAATCTGATAATTGGTTTATCCTTTTGAATTGTTTTTTAAAGGAAAATTCTGTGCTTCTTAGATATGAATATTTTCTGGTTTCTTTACTCCTTTATGACAGTAAACTGAATATCTTTGGGCTTTGGAAAACACCATTTTCTGACAACTAATCAATTAATCAAGAAGATAATCAACCGATTAATTGACAATAAAAAAGAATCATTAGTTGCAACCCCATTTGGAAGCACTAAATCAATCTTTGTGCAACCTCAGTGACTCCGGCTCAGCAGTAAATGCTGACTTCTTTCAGTGGGAAGCACAGACAGGTGCACGATGTGCAGTCAATGTGAGTTACCGGGTGATGTCAAGTCCAGCACATTATAATCCCCTGAGCTTGAGAGTGAACTCTCTGCCTGGCCATAGTCCATCTCTGTCCTTCCCTCTGGGAGTCTGACCCCGCCTAAAGAGATCACAGCAGAGGTGTAGTATGAGTACTGACTCAGACCTGAACCTGGGGAAAGGTGAAACGTACTGTGTCCTAATGTGGTTACATCAGTGCTATATATAGAGCACTAGTTGCAGAAGTGGGTTTGGTTTGCTGCGCTGATGTTTAAATCAAGAGGAAAGCTCGGCATACTACAACTAAATTAGGTTGAAGGTGAGAATAAAGTTTCATTTAGAATAATTATTATACCTCCACAGCACTAAATGACAGGAGTATACCAACGGGGGTTAAATGGGTTCATGTTCAGCACAAATGACTCAATCATTGCCCGCATGCTGAGATTTCTATATCTTGAAATTTGGATTTGTAGCCTACACTGGTTTTCAATTCGAGCTTTTTTTTAGCTGCTCAGAATAAATGCAGTGCTGCAGTCAGCCAACCAGCACAGTAATGATTTTGACCTGTAATTATAGCACTTCCTTGAGGCTAGTCAATGTAATTTAAATATCAGCAGCTTCACTAAAAGTCCCAAGAGGCTACTGTGTTTATTGCACCCAAAAAACGGAAGTAACTGACTGATCAAACAGTAAAAGTAGTCAATCCCCCGAGGAATATGATGTTATTCGTGGCAATCTGCCAATTAAATTCTGATTTGTGCTGTAAGCAAGTTGACATTTTGACCCAACGCCGACTCAAGAGGAAAGCTTTTGGAGTGTCCAAAGCCTCAAATAGTGATCCTCTTGAGACCATAAATATATTCATTATAAATCAGTCTGCAAAATAGATTTTAATATTTTAAGCCACGTGTGGCTGTCAGTGTGTCCGTGTCTGCTGGTCAGTCCACCAGTTTGGGACAGACTAAAACATCTCAACAGCTGTTGGATGGATTGCCATCACATTTTATACAGACATTCATGTTCCCCAGAATATGAATCACTGACTGTGGGGACCCCCTGACCTTCCCTTTAGTGCCACCATGAGGTTGACATTTTTGGTTTTGCACGTTTGACAACCCCGGATGGTTTGGCATGACATTTGACACAGGCATTTGAGGTTCCCAGAGGATGAATTCTGATGACTTTGATGATGATAAGATTTTCAGATTTGAAAATTCCTGATGAAGATCTCTGTTAGAACGAAATGTTTCACAGTTAAAATTTACTGGGAGCTTTTAATACAGTGTGTTGATCCTTTGCTTGACTCTTGCCTTAGTTTGATTTTTTGATCCATCACCTATAAAAGCCCTCCACCTTGCTTCTTTCTTGTAGCACTATCGAGCAGACTAATTTTTTCACTTACCTAGTGGATTATGTCAACATCTAGCAATGGCTGCTCTTGAGAAAAAGTCACATCGTAACCACGAACAGTTTCCTCTGGGGACTGTAAATATCTACAGCAGATTTTGTAGAATTCCAGCAATTTTTTCAAAATACCTTGTATTGGAGCAAATAGTTCATCAAGTTAAAATTAAAGCATGATATAATTGCAAGACGAAAGGTGTAGGGCTTTCCAAAACTATATGGAACGATCGTAATCATTAATATTCTTCAATACATAATTCACAGCAAACCTAGCAATGGCTACTGCAAAGTCCACAAAGTATTGTGTTTACTGAATATAAAAAGAATCAGTGTTCGGTATTCATGAAAAGCTTTGATTTTTCTTTGCTTCTCGCCATCCCTCCTACATGATGCAGCTGTCTGTTACTGTGATCAGAGCTGCTCGCATGTGATTTCCCCCCCTCCGGATCTGATGGCAGATGCTCTCTCTGGTGTAGCATCATTAGTGTTAGCTTTGTTTTCCGGAGCAGTGGTGGCTCACACAGTGCCATGGGAACAGGCTATAATTAGCCCTTGGTGCACAGAGGTTGACCCCTATTAGGTCAGTTTGGTTTATCTGTTTGCTTCTGACAGAATCTAAGCTCCTACTTCAAGATTAATAGGGGGACCATTGCCAAGCTCAGGAGGAACACCCAGCTATTGTAGAGGTCAATACATTTCATTGGCCTTTTTAGCACCTCTCTGTGGTTTTTAAATCCATATCTCAATGATCTTAGATTCATCTTTTATGAATGTACAACAATTAATGTTGACAAAGCTATATATGTGCTTTGGCTTTGCCAGCTTAAATACCATAAAATACATAAGTCTATGGTTTTCTGCTAAAAGGATAATTTATATTTACAGAAGTGCATGGTGCAATCATGAAAGGTCATCTTTTCCTCTGAGCAAAGGAATAATTGTTTCCTGTTTCATAACTGTTGAATGTGTGAGATGAGCTGGAAAAAGCGTTTTGTGCATATGTGGTTCTATGTAAGCAGTATAACAGAAGCTGAGTGAGGATATATAACCATTAAATGATGTTACAGTCCTTTGCTGCCCAATTGACAGTAGTGACCTACCAGTAAAGGCATGTAGGAACTAATGGCCGCTGTTGCATTAGACACAGGTCACAATGCAGTCTGTGGTTGTAAATGGCCATGGACATAATGGCATCATTACTCACGGACACCCGAAATAATACTGCAGGTCAAAGTGCAGTGCAGAGCTTAACTGACAGGCTGCCTGTGTCATGCAGCGGAGTCACATTCAAGGTGATTTACTGTAAATCAGATCACACTCTTCACTCATTCACCATCCGTTCGTGCTGTTCATTCCTGTTTGTAGCAGTATGTATTTGTGTTGTAACTGTGCTCAGGCAATAATAATAATAAGATAAAACAGCTGGAAAGATTACTGACGCCAGGCAGGCGCAGACAGCTTTGTGAGACGAGATGAAGATGAGATGGTTTATTTAGATCTGTCAGAACGCATTTGTTCTTTTTTGAAGTGGTTTTAGCCACTCATGATGCAGTTTGCCTCTTAAGAGGCTTAAAGGTAAAAAAATAAATAAATAAAAATAAAGTTACTCTACTCTATCTGAAAGTGCCATCTGCTATATATGCTCTATTGGCTTGTTTGCCATCACTAGGGCTGCATCAAAGGATTATTTTTATTGGTGATTAATCTATTGATTATTGTCTTGGTTAATTAATCAGTTGTTTGCTCTATAAAATGTCATAAATGTTGTTCAGTGTTTCCCAAAGCCCAAGATGACATCCTTAAATGTCATGCTTTGTCAACAACCAAATTTCATTCAGTTTACTATCATTTAGGAGTAAAGAAACCAGAAAATATTCACATTTTCACGAGGATTTTTTTTATACTCAAACTATGAATTGAAGAATTGAATTGAATTGAAAGAATCGCACCGATCTGCACGAGAGGCACTACAAAAGTCAAAATTCCCCCCCAAAAGAAATTAATAATTTGAAATAAAAATGATAGATAAAATAAAGAATAGGCAGATGAAGACAAAGCATATTTCAGGCTTCCAGACAGTGTGATATAATTCCAAATATTACCCCAGATTGGTCCCTTGGCATAGTTTCTGTCAGTTATCCAGCATGCATTCATATTTTATCATATAATTGACCCATTCTTTCATTTCTGGGGGTTTAGTTGATTGAGTACTGTTCTAGCAGCTGCAGTGACCCCAGCTGTAACAACTGAGAATTTGCTTTATACCTCTTATACCTGTGACACAGCTAGTTCACAGAAACTGGTGAACTTAGGTCACAAGTTCTGTTTCTCCTCACTTCCTCTCCACAAAGATGGGCTGTCTGGAACTTTTTCAGGTATATTGCTTTTTCCATTAGCTGTCACTTTCCTTTTGATCCTCTCTTCTTTGGTCACCATCAAAGAACCTCCTCCTCCATGTAACCTTGACCTTTTGTATCCTCGGCATCCTGCTCAATCACTTTGTAATATTGCTGTACTCAAAGACTCCTGGACACATCTGAGGCCTTTATGAAGCCCGGGAGAGACTCAGGTTGTTACAGCAAGTCTGTGACAGTCTTTCCTTGGAATTTGAGTCAGTGGCAAGCTGTACCAACTCCTTATCTTATGGGCTGGAATAATGAGTTATTGATGATGAATATGCTTTTGAGACAATCGATGATCTTCTGTAATACCTGTAATACAGTACTCACTGGATGAACAAAGATAACAAAACAACCTCTAAAACCCTCTGATTCACCCTCCTCAGGCTAATTTTGGCTGCAAATAGAGATGAGGTCTACAACAGACCGTCCAAAGCTGCAGACTTCTGGGGGACCAACAGTGAGATTCTCAGCGGTAAGTCTGTCTATGTGAGTCCAACTCATGAATCAAGCTAGACCCGTTTGTTGTGTTTTGAAGCGCAGGCATTGTCCCTGTTTGACCTTTTATTTAAGTATGTATTTCCCTTATGAGACCTGCCCAAAACAGTCAGAAGCTGTAAACAAAACAAAACAAAATCAGGCAACTGTTGAAACCTGGCACGACAACATAAATTTTCTTGCCCTACTTTCTGACACCTTTTACAATTATTTGAACCTTTGAACACTGAGCAAATTGATGATTATTTCTTTCAAAAACATGAGAAAAACAGCAATGAGCAGCAATTTAAAAAAAAAAATAATACATTTTTATAAATTTATACATAAATGTAAATGCATTTTTTTTACATTTACATTTATAGCTAATTATCATTCTAACATTTGTAAGCACTTCAAGGTCATTCATGTGTTTAGGTTCTGTTGTAATTTCTTTTTCGTTTTTTTGTTTGTTTTTTCAGGTAATTTTCTTGTACTTTTTACTAATTCCAATTTTTGGGTAATTTCTTCATTTGTCTACACAAATGGAATATTTGTCAGACTTTAAAACAGATCTCTTTTGGCTCTGTGACTGGTGAAAATGTAGCAGATGTTGCCTTTTTTCTAGTGTTTGACTTCAGTTTTATTCAAGGCTTGGTGTTTTTCAATAATCAAGGCAAAAACCGTCTCCTCCACCTCAGAATCCAATGCTCCTCCACTCTGTCACAGGATATTCCCAACCGCAGTAAACTATATTTAATTGACTGATGCCCAATACACATTATATCCAAGCAGAGGAAATCAATCATCCTTTTTTCTGCTGAAGGAGGAAACGCAGAGATAGCCTCGTTGTTCATCAGTCTCCTTCTCCCCTCTGTAATAGAGGGGTCAGGACTCCAGTAGTGGGTCCTTAATTGATCGCTGCTTTTATGCGATGTGACAGGAATAAATGGCTCTGCCTTATCTGTGGGGCTGGGCGGGGGTGCGGAGGCAGGGCCCTGAAGGAGACACAGCATGACAAGAAGGAAAGTAAGCTATAGCTCCCAGTGGGATAAGGCTAGCTTTCCATCTGGTCCCAGAGGAGCAGGACCATGTGGCTCTGTTGGTCCCTCTCAGTATAAGTGGACCTGTTTTTATTGATCACCAGGAAGTACGGTAGACTTGCAGCTCTCCGTTTGCGTGTCATGCAAAGAAGAGGAATGTGGAAAGAGAACAACAGATTTATGGATGGGTTGAGTTTATTTAATTACTGCTGCTGGTGCAGTGACAGTCAATGAAGTATTTCCTCATGTATAACTTAATGCAGGCTAGTTCAGGTTTTACATGTTTTCTTACCATGCCTTGAAAGAAGGACATTTTGCTGCAAAGCTTCCCAAAGACATTACCCACTGTAGGAAAACAAATGCTGTAAATGATGGAAGAGAACCTATGAGACCTATGCAAATCTTCAGTAATGCTTTTTTATTTGTTGATTTGTTGACCATTTTTCAGGTTTCTTGCAAAGAACTATGTAATTTGGTACAAACTGTTGGAGAAATAGGAATTCCATTGAAATAGAAGCTCCATTTAAACCCTGGAAAATTGTTATTAATTTTATTGGTTTTAAGAAACTTGTCACACTTATCGACTTGAACGCTTGCCTCATAAAAGTTATGGCAGTTTTGCACGTTCAGATGACCTGCCGCGTTTTTTAAAGTTAGAGTGAGGGACTTTTACATGAGTGTCTGTTAGATTTAAGCCCTTGCCACACTAGTTCAGGCAATGCTTATTGAGCCTATTGCTACCAGGGAAAGCTTTATATTTCTCAAGAGATTTGGTGTAGGGTGTATGTGGTGAATTTTCTACTTAGTGGCACAGGAAGTGATGCATTTTACATCTACCAGCCACAGCTAAAGGAGGGAGAGATTCATTCATGGACATTAGATTTGTTTTTTTTGTGTTTTTTCTGTTTGGCAGTACTTTTCAGTTTGTTTTCTCATGGCTTCATCTATATGTGTTTGTGATTCTGATGTTCTTTTCTGGTAGGTCAGCTATATGTGTTGACAATTAGAAATAACGATTTTTAAAAGAGGGGAGCAGCTAGGAGTATGGCACAGGCTATAGCGTAATATCTTAAGAAGTGTAGAAGGAAAGTTTCTATAAAAATGACCTTGGCATTCAGATGAACAAGTTTAGTCAAAAAAAGAGTTTTTAACTCAAAGAGTTATGTTAAACTACTGTTAAGGTTTCTTAAATGGCTTCTAACGGCGTACAATATATTTTACCCACAGACGATGTCTGAGCTACGTTTATTTAACGTTCTACTACCTTTGTGTTCACCAGGCCTGGACCTGGAATGTGGCAGGGAAGGAGGGTCATGGCTGGGGATCAGCAAGCGGGGCAAGCTGGCTGCAATCACCAACTACATGGAAGGACGACTCAACCCTGATGCACCAGGAAGAGGTGAGCCAGCAGTGAAAAAGCCACAAATATATTCACTGATAAATTCATCCACAGACTCCTGTGAAGTTTCTTGCATGCTGCTTACACTGCACAGTTATTTAATATCTTAACGGTGCCTAATAGTCTACTCGTGCAATTTCTTTGAAAGTTGCCACTGTATAATTTATTTTCATCCACCATTTAAAGAACAGCATTGTAATTCTGAAGAAATCATTTGTGCAGCAAGTTTCACATATCTATCTTTTTAATTATTTATATGTACATATTTTATATGTATTTATTATTAACAACTAGGCTGTTTTTTTGAGCACACACTTTAAGAAGCATTTCTTTTTAACTATGCCATTCTGCAGGATTTCTAGTGTCCAACTACCTTACGGACAAAGATCTGGACAGCTACGCTTACCTAAAGAAGGTGTCGACAGAAAGCCACCTGTACAACGGCTTCAACCTCATCACAGCAGAGTTCAAGTAAGTAAAAGGTGTGGTGAAATCAATTTGAGTGTGAGGTCCATCAACTTGTACAGCTGGTACAAAGACACATTTGTCTTTCAGTAGGCTGCCACATTCACAAGGTGATACATTTTATTAGTTGAAATTTATTCCAGAGTTAGGAAAAATATATAATACGGCAACCTAAGGCTGTTGGATGTTAAGTTCTTTATTGCACCGTGGGTGTCAAGAAGTGACATCAGCAAATTCTTGCGCACTAAAGGATACTAACTCAAAAGTTGTTGTTTTTTTCGAAACTTGTTGAGAATGGGCTGTAACTCTGCTGCCTTAACTTGGAATGAAACCGCAAAGGCAGCGTCTTCGTCTCTGGAGTGCAAAGCAGGCAAAACTGAAAAGAAATCTCAGCTGCTGAGCTGTGAAAGAGCCAGCATTAAAATTTTAAAGCAACACCTGTTCTTATTTCAAGGTTTCAGACAAAGAAAATCTAGACAGCATTAAAAATAATGAGGGGTTTTTCTTTCTTTTTTTTTCTCCTCCTTGCCTGCTTTTCCAACCTGACTGAATTTGGTTATCTGGTTATGGGAAAAAAATCAAATAGGGATCAGTGAACAGTGAGATAGTTGTCATGGTGGAGCCCCCTGTAGACAATTGGCATGGAAACAGGTCTTAGTTTCTGCCAGCAAGAGGCTGAAGGTTTAGCTGCAGCACACACCCCTACCAAGCTGTATCCCCGGCGGGGGAGGAAAAAAAAAAACAGGGTTTCCACATTGAAGTTTGGTGTCATGATCCCTGTATCCTGGTAACTTGGCCTCAAGGAGGATCTCCTCTTAAGATGGATTTTCTTGCCCTTCCTCTGCATTTTTTTAGCATTGCTTTAAGGTTAGAGAAATGCATTGGTTTTCTGCTGTCTTAGGATCATAATATCACTTTTAAAAAATGTGATATCAGCTGCCTTCTTCCAGTATGACGGATATGATGCAGTTTATTGAAACAAAGGATGCTTGATTTCAGACAGAGGTGACCTTCTCAGCCTTAGCCGGCGACTTTGTAGCACAAAATTGTAATGGCCACTAGCTGGTTTTATCAGCTATAGCCATGTAACGGTATGTTTCCAGCTCACTCGTTGATGAGATCTGTAAAATGGTCTCTTTGAAGCTAAAGATACAAGTTAATGATACTGGTTAATTGCTAGTTAATGATTTAAGTTAGAGAAATGAAAAAAGAATTAGAATTGTTCATATATATCAACGTATGACTAATTTAAATGTTAGTTCAGACTTTGATTTCATTCCAATGTCACCCTATTTAAAGGAATACTGCACCAACAAAATGATCATTTGTATACCAGTTACTCACCCCGTGTTACATTGAAATTCGGAAGAAAACGCAGATTTTTTTGCATGCCTCCAAAGTGAATAAGGAACAGAGAAAATTCTTGATGAATTGAAGTCATAGGACTCCATGTTTTATACAGCAAACCTATATAAACACATCTTTTTTTTACAAACTTTCACACAACATGCAGTACAATCCATGTCTCTTTCACTCAGCCGTATACTCAGTTCTTCCCGAACACATGCATTATCACTAAAACCTCTCTTACTTAACAGTTACGCACACGAGTAGTGTGCCTTGGCAAGTATGTGCCTTTGAACTCTGCTCATTCATTCCATTGAGCAGAGGTCAGGCACACAGGCTTGCCAGGCACACTACCCATTCATGCATGAGACTGCTTATGCATCTTTAGAAAGTATGAAATGTTCATCTTTTGGGCTCCTTGGCCTTGCAAATAAAGCCAGGTTATATTACTGTGGGTGGTAACATTAGTGCATATTACCATTTTCCACTTACATTCTTTACAATTTTTGCAGAGGACAGAAAAAGACTCTGACCCCTCAAATTCTAAAAAAGCTGGGTGTCTCTCATAATATAGCCCCATGCACACGGCTAGATCTTGTAAAGACATCCAAAGTTTGACAGACCTGCCGTCCCTAGTTATGGTTGCAAAGCACTGACTGGAAACTCGCAGTGGAGTATGGGTTCAAGTCAAAGTGAATGTACAAATGAGTGAAGTGTCATCATTTTTCGTGGACTCCAAAGAAACGTGCAAGGTTCATATGAGAATTTTTAGTCTTTCCCTGTCCAAGGTATTTAATATAAGCCCAAACTACCTGCTATTTTAATTGCAAGAGTACCAGTATTATTTTAGCATTTGAAACCCCCCTTTCTTTTCCTAAAGGACTAAACAGCAGCTAGACGGCTCAGCCGTTATTTCTTTGATGGGCTGAAGCCATCAAGATATGCAAATGTCCTTGTTAAGACCGCGAGCTGTAGTTGCGCCTGCGCTGCCCCAGTGGCATTCCTCTTAAATGAAAGAATACGGTGCCACCCCACGCTCAAGAGACACCAGGAAAGCGAAAGACACCGTGTGTTTATGTTGTGATAACGCCTTATATCTAACGCTCTAACTGGGCTGTCATCAGGGGCTGAAATCACTCAACAGAGCCTCGTGCTGTGAAAGTACAGCAAACGTTCCTCTCCTCAAATACTGATGAGAGCTGCATTCGCTGCAGATTGAGATGACACGCAGTGACAGAAAGCGGGCCTACATCTTTTTAATAAACACCGTCATTACCGGCCTATTTGTGTTCCACTGTAGTGTGTCCGGCAGCTCAGAGGAAATAAGGTGTCTAGTTTCTTTCCGAATCAATAACTACATCTGGTGGATAGAGAGGAGCACTGTATTACAATTAGAGGATTTCTCGTTCATCTGTAACCAGCGACATGATTTATGATGGGGTGGCGGTGGGGGACACGATGTGCCCAGCATTTTAAAGCATTGTCTTTCTTCACTCAGTTTTTTAGCGTGTGATCGCCCTCATTGACATGCAATAAAGAGAACGTGTGTGCGCACTAAGTACACAGCCCAGAGGCATTCAGATATTTCAGTCTGGCAGTGACTTATGTATCGCCCCTTTTTAATTGTGAAGCTTGTTAAACTAATACAGCCTTGATTAATAATCTATAATCATGTTAGGTTGAGTTGTACATGCGAGTGATTTAGGCAGCAGCAGCATTTCATTTCCCAGAACATCATACAGAGCCTTCGCTCCGTCGAGCTAACACCATATATATTTAAATTTTGATCTCAGATATTTTCTGCTTGATGCTCTCAAGGCTCCATATCCAACATTTCATCTGACTTTTCTATAGCTTTGGTTTTTGATCCCGCTTCATGTCACTCTCACTTTAAAGCCAATGCCCAGAGATGATCCATTTTAATGAATATCTCCTCTGATGTTCGCCTGCAACGAAATGCCTCGCTTAATGCACTTTCAGTCAGGCAGAGTGTGGCTGCTTTATTAAAACAACTTTAGAAAGTGGTTCAGTGTTATGGCCTCCAACCATGTGTTGTAATTCTTGGCAGAAACTTGTTTGAGCTGAAAAAGACAAACAGCGGCGCATCAGATTCCAGAGAGTCAGGGGTGGACGAACTCTCGACATTTTAAAGAGGAACAACTTTGAATATTTGTTTTTCCATGCGCTACTGAGATTACCTATTGCGAAATCACATTCTCTGTGAGCAGAGTAGAACATGGTTTTGTCCTGAATAGAATGAGCCGTAGATGCTCACAGTAAATAGCTCAGATATAGCCTGCATTGTTCATTGAGTGAATCCAGATGGTCCAATAACTGCCACAAAAATTAAAATAATGTTGAGTTTGGATTCACGATTGTTAGCTTGGGGTCATGTTTTACATCAGGAGGAGATCGGAATCCCACAACATTTTTGTGCATTTTTCCTTCCTTTGAAGTCTGTTTGATCACATGTCGGCTAATTGTGATTTCTAGGTCAGTTGTGATAAGATTTCATAACCAGTGTTTTATAAGAACGTTAAAGGATTCTATTCATGGAGTCAGTGGTCACGTGGAGGTCATACATATAGTGGCTGGTGTTGAAATAGGCTGCTACATAAAGTCAGTTTTATCTATAAAAATTAGAACAAGTTGATCATATTTACGATGTATCTCAACATTTGAATTGATTCATTGATTCATGATCAGAATATTTTCTGAAATGTGTCTTGTGTCCCAGGATATACAGTTTCCCATAAATACTGCACAATAATGTAAAACACAACATTTAATCAAACAGCACAACCATTCAGCAACTGCTACACATCTCATCAGACATTATAAAAAGTGGATGCAGTGCAAACAGTTTGATCATTCACTATTTTACTCAGGAACACCAAAGTTACTTAGAACCAAACTCTCACTTATGATAGTTTGACAGACTGAGGAACAAAAGAGTTCCTTAACCTCTTCAATCTTGCCTGTGGGACTCTAAATCTTCTGTGTGATGGCAAAAGCTTTATTCTTCAAATAAAAATGTGAAAGGGGTCAGACATAATATTACCAGCCAAAGACAACCTTCTTTTCCTATACAGAGTTTGGAGCGTAACAAGACTAACAATGACATTGCTGACATGCTGATGTTCAGCAGGTATAATGTTTACCTTGTTTGGGGGGGGTACAGATAAGATAAGGGTGAATACAGATGAGATAAGGGTAAAAGTTTATTTATCTCAAGGGAAGCAAATATTTTTGCAGCAGTTGCAATACAAAGTAAGAAAGGTTTATAACAATATAGTTAATCCATTTGGTACAGAAACCACACGCCAGAAATGTAAGCATGTTAACAATGTATCGTCCTATATGACATACCAAATTCAATATATATACACTTAACTGGTTAACCAGTTATTAATATTAGTAAAAATGTTTATGGTAATCCATCCAATAGTTTTTCAACCATTCAACTTTCCATAGTCACTGGGATTCATCCTTTGGGTACTATGGATATCTGAGCCAGATTTTATGGTAATCCATGCAGTGGTTTTTTTAGATATTTAAATCTGTTCTGGTAGACCGATTGACAAACCAGCATGCCGCCATGTCTTCATAGAGCTGTGAGGCTGACATGGTTAAGAATGATTAAAAATGAACACCAGATAAATATTTTTTCCCCTTTCAATGCCTTTAAAGGGGACCTTATGTGCTTTTCGTTGTTTTCTGTCGTATTTAACACAATTTTTGATGTTCACATTGAACGAGGCCAAAGTTTCAAATAAAGAAGTAAACATAACCAAGCAATCTTGGTTGCCGATGTTGTGAATTTTTTCCCCGATTCGGATCATATCACTGCCGGAACATATCTGGTTGTGTTTTAAAGCTTTTATTGGTGATTTTTCACAGTTGAGGAATCATTACAGTCATTCCCCAACTACAGTGATGGTGCAGAGACACAGAGGCACTAAAGACCTCGAAATTCTAAACAATCAGAGCAGACTGTGGCTTTTTTCTAGGAGGGGTGCTAAAAAAAGCCAGCTGCTAAAACAGAGCGTTTCAGACAGAGGGTGAATACAGGTGCACCAGCTCAGACAGTACGTGGAAAAAAGGTTTTATTTCTAACATTAAAGCATGCAAACATGGTCTGGTAAAAACCCAAAGTACAAGCATGAACCTGACAATGAGCATAATAGGTCTCCTTTCATGTCTGCATGTGTGGGTGTACATGCACAGATGTGTGCTTTTGGATACAACAGTACATGTTTTCATTACCCAGGAGCCTCCACCAACATGCCCATCTACATTCTGATCTGATAATGTCGAAAGCTTATCCAACCATCTCCAGGCAACTACACCACAGCTGGCGATGAGGAAACTCAGCATAGAGGACTCTTCATTAGAACGTCTCCCAGCCAGCATACTGATTACTTCTCTTACTGAGATCTGAAAAAGCCTGCTTTCGACTCTTCCCTCCTCGTTCCATCTCTGCCCAGTGGCCTTGACCTCCCGCTGTTCCCTCATCTCAACCCAAATCAACCCACAGCACACCTGATGGGACTCTCGATATTCCAGCCAGTTTCAAATAGCACAAATAGAGCTATCTCTCTGCAAATCCACCACCTGCTACCACCACGGTCAATTTGATGCGAATCACAGGCAGAGTGTATACACAAACACCAGGCCACTCAGGTATTGTTGAGCTCAGTGCCAAGCTCAAAATAGTATTTTTCAGACGTTTTGTTTGCCCACAGCAGAACTGACAACAGGTAAAAGCTTTACAGATTCTTCAGTTCCCCTTCACATCACAATGCCATCCGGTTCCCACTGAGCAGCTACTGTGTACACGCATGTACGAGGGTTGACTGCTATCACTCGAGTCAACATTAGCCAGTGCGGCAGTGTTCATAGTAACCATAGGAACACAGAAAAAGTAGTTGTTTATTCAGACTCTTCAGCTGGGTTTGGGTACAAGTTGGAAACAATATTAAAGTCTTTGCTTTGTTGTTGTCGGAGAGATAGTGTAATGTCAGCCGACAGCTTTGAGGATTCTCTCGCAGCTGCTCGGACACATATTGTCCTCCCTTTAGAAAAACACTCAGCCCAGGAAAATTTACACAAGACAGAGGAGTGCTTGTGCAAACAGTAAAGGATGACCTCTGCACAGGGGCAACTGTTTGTAGACAAGCAAGTTTATCACTCATCGTTTGTAGGGAGTGCAAGAGAGTTTGTTTGAGGTTTGCTTATGTCAGTGTGGTTCATCGTGTTATTATCTCAGTCTTTGGTAGTTTTTTGTGGAATGAATTGTAATTAACTGACTAATTGATAACCTAATAGATAATGATAGACATTGCCTTCGTTTAATTTGGCTAGGGAAAACAAGAAGCATTTCATCCTATCAAGCCATGGGGAAAGTCTGACTTTGAGAAGCAAATACACAAATATATAGTAAGTTTGTTCAAATGAGGTGATAAATGTTTTTTTTGTATGTAATAATTAAAGCCAAAAAAATACATCTCAACTAGCTTCTTGACACCCCATAGCCACACTGTGGGTGAAATTATTGTTTTTTATATGTAGTTCTTTATATACTGTGGTCGTCTGGGTTTAAGCAATTTTCCCGGTTATGTTCAAAATGTTGGCTTAAACATCACCAGGATTGTGCAATTTAGGATTGTTTTGTTATCAAAAAATCTTCCATTTACTTTTTTTATTAACCGATTAGTTGTTTGGTCTAAAAAAAAAAAAAAACTGCTTTAAAAGATGCCAAAGATAATTTCCGAGGGTCCAATGTGACGTCTTGAAATTGCTTCTTTTATCTGACCATCAGTTTGAAATCCAGAGATATTAAGTAGGTAAAAAGCTGCAACTCTTCACATTTGTGCAGTCTCTATAAACAGACGAATGCATATATACATACAGAATATGTAGGCAACAGGACTAGATTTTGGTATCAGAAGCCTTCTGGTTTCTGCTTGTAGCTTGAGTTTTATTTTCATATTCGTGTGGCAGGTGAACAGTCTGTGTGGAGAGGCAAATCACATTGGCCGAAATGCAATCTTGGAACTTGTCAGTCTGACAATTATTTTGCTTTATATGGGCTAATTCCCTTTTCTTTTTTTTTATTTATCTGCATTCATCCTCTTATGGAGATTAGCTTAAATGATCGGTGCTGTATCAAAATATGTTCCCCCCTGGGTGGTTCAGGTTGGGGTTTGGTTAGGTTAAGGCTAAGGTTTAGGCATAGGGAAGCATATATTGATGGAGAAACAGACTTCGTCACAACACCAAGACATATATAACTGCAGCCACATTATGTCTGTAGCTTACACAATACGCCCCCTACAAACTGCCTAATACGACCGTTGGTTGCACTCAGGCACAACGCCACTTGTTGTGACTAAATATGAAGATGTCGCAATAGTCATCTTTATCCATTGATTTTATGCATAATACAAAAAGCACATGTTTTAGCTAACAAGTAACAAGATGTAGCAAAAGGGGCTGATTATGGACTGATAGTGGGCGAGTCATGTAACTGCTCCAGCTGCAGCTATACCCACTGGACAACACAGGCTCATGGAAGATGAAGTCCTGGCTCAGATTTCTGCTTCCTACACAGGATCTCCAAATTATTGGTTATTGCCCCCAGAAGTTTTATCGTCATTAGGCGATAGCCAAAGGGTTCCATTGTTGCATTTGAGAAGCTGGAACAATCAAATCTTTGGCGATTCCACTTGAAAAGTGAATCAAAGTAGTGGTTACTTTACTGTGGATCAACTAATTAATTAATAGACTTATTATGTCAGCTTTAAAAAGACATATAAAGTCACCGTTAATGGGTTTCATGACATAACTTTTCTGCACATGGTGATATACGGTATAGGCCAGAGGCTGATATGTATTTTGGCTTTTAAAACTATTCAATAAAGTTTGTGGCAGCTGTAAGCCCAGCAGCATATTTTGTTCTTGTCTTGCCAGCTTCCTGACTGGGAAATCTTCCAAGTTAGATGTTGAAGCAGTGTTGCGCCACATTTCAGATTGACTGATGCCACTGGTATGGCTGTCATAAAATTGACATCAAAAAATCCATTCCCCTGCTGGTTCAAAGGATTTGGTCATAATTTATTATTCACTCTCCTGTACCAAAGCCGTCACAGATGCCCTTGATGTCAGACAGATTTTTCAGACTGAATAAATTCCCCTCTAACTGAAGACTTTGCAAAAAAGATCTAACGCCGTAACTAAATGGTTTTGTGGTAGTCAGAGTTGTTTGCAGCACTAATTTGTATTTTGAAGCATTCATTTTACCCAGTTGTTCCTTTAGGATAGATTAAAATGCTGCGATTAACTGTGGTGTTAGGTATTTTCCCATTTGTATTGCCTCAACAAATGAAACAGGCTTCTTAATTCCTATTTTCCAGGACTGCAAAGAAAATCAATCATTAAAGACTTCTGTATGGTGCATTGTTGAAATTCTCTCTCACCCCGAGCCCTTGTTTCACAGGATTCCCTCAGGAGTGCTTCTTTGAACACCATCTTTGCTCTGTTTACATTTACTTAAAGAGCATAGAAGCATTGTGACTCTTGACACAGACTTCATAATTAGACATAAACAACTTTAATCATCACTAAATGCAATCCGTAATTTTCCATCTCACTGTGTCCCATGTAGAGCCAAACAAGACATTGTGTGTTACTATGGAAACAGAGGCAGCCCTGAACCCATCCATCTAAAACCAGGTCTGTGTTTTTAATATGGTTGCTGTAGAAACCATTCCTTTCAGGTTACACTATCCTCTCGGCCTCTGGCCCATTCATGTTTGGCTTGACATTTACATGTTGATACTGTTCTCTGATTACTGGAGGATGTGCCGCAAGGTCACTGACAGAGCTTACGAGTGTATATGTGTCTGTGTTCTTCGTATGCCTCTCAGCAGGAATCTATGGCTTGAGTAATTCGTTGCTGGACACTCCGTGGAAGAAACTGCTTCAAGGCAAGCGCCACTTCACCAGCATTGTCAACAATCAGTCCCTGTCCTGCGATGGACTGGTGCAAGAGCTGCTCACCGTTCTCAATAATGAGGAACTGTAAGTTGTCAATACATAGTTAAACATTCCCTAGTTGTATATTCACACATCCTAATAACACTTTTCATTCTTTTTAATTTACTTGTATCAATATAAGTCTTGATGTTGGATGCAAAGCATTTCTGTGGGTTAAATATGGATGAATTACCACTAATGGTGTCATGAATGTTTACGTTCGGCTGAGCAATATATAGGTAGTATTTCAGTAATGTAATGTGACACTGGATATGTCTTAGATTTGGTAACGGTAACACAGTAATATCCCAAGTTTTGTCTTTTTCCAGTTTTAAAGGCTGCATTACAGTAAAGTGATGTAATCTTTTAAACTTGACAGACTGTTCTAGCTTGTTATTATTTGCCCATACCCAATTAGGAGGGATGGGAATGACCAGAGGCCCCTCGATACGATATTATCAGGATATTATTGCAGTTTTGCAATTTAAATGTGTTGCGAAATGCTGAGCTTTGTGATAACATATCTTGCAATATATTGCGATTTATTACCTTTTTTCAACTGCAAATGATCTACCCGAAGTAAAACTTTGTCAACATCTGTTTTATCTGCGATAAAATTCTCTGTTTGTTTATGTCAGTCATCTTTATAGCAGCAAAAACAGTGGACTGGGGGGGGGACTTTTCATTTTTATAATTGTTATAGGCAACCAAAAGTTTAATTTGTATTTGTAATATCAATAATTGATGTAATTAAAAAAAAGCGATGCTTGGTGGCGTTGTCCACATCACTGAAGATAATTGTTCAAAAAAGTAATTGCCAAATTGTGCTTTTTATCAGAAGAGATTTGGCCTAAACGTTAAAAAAGGAGCATCCAGTGTGTCAACTCTCAAACTTTATGTAGAAACTTTTAAAGTAGCTGTTGTTTGTATATTAAAGGCATCAAGACTCAACTGCATGACCTATTTTTTGCCTGAGATATTTTCAGAAACAGATTTCAGTGAGCTGGGATTTAAGAGGAAGTTTGCAAACAAGCATGTTCATTTAAAGCTGAGACTTAAATTAAGGACCAAACAGGTTGAGGAAACAATTTGTGCAGGTATTGTTTGCACATTACATCATTTATGGATAATATGCATCAGTTGATCGCTGACTTAAGTAGACTGCATGGGGAGTATGACACAGAATGGCCGATGCTAGCCTATGAAGCGCCTTAAAAAGGTGTGTTGTGTTTTTTTAACAGGAATGCACCTGATCCAGCTCAGGAGAACCAGGGTAACTATCTCAGCAAGCCCATGATCCAGGCTCAGTCAGCGGTGTGTGTTCGCACCCCTGATTATGGCACAAGGTCAGTCCACCTACGCCAAATCTCTCTCTCCTCTCTCTGTCCCTGTTTGTCTCCACCTGAGGGGACTGACGGGGCTGTGCTGTCCTGCAGGATCATAGCGAACACAGAAGTGGTGGTACACAAAAATCCCCGGTGTAATCAATCCTCCACAGCAAGGAAACAAAAGGGGAATTGTCTGTACTGTGATGCCACGGTGGACTAGTGGATACAGAAACTCAGTTGTAGCTAAAAAGGTCAAAGGGTTCGTCTCTGCTGGGCTAATAAGAAACGAGGTAAGGTAAGGTAATAGTAAGCAGGATCAAGAGGGAATTAAAAGATAAGATAAATTAAAGGACACAATAAAAAAGAGCATCACATAAAAGCAAATCTGTAAAAATGGGTTTTAAGAAGTGATTTAAGTCACTGATTCAGCCAGCCTTATCTCCTCGGGCAGGTCGTTCCAAAGCCTAGGGGCCCTGACAGCAAAATCAGGGTTACCTTTTGATTTAAGCCTCGACTTTGGAACAACCATAAAGGCCCCACCTGAGGATCTGAGGCTGTGAACGGGCTCATATGGGGTCAACATTTCTGATATGTAGCTTGGGGCCAGCCTCAGACAAGATTTAAAAGTGAACAGTAAAAAATTTAAAAAATCAAGTCTTAAACGGACAGGGAGCCAGTGGAGGGAAGCCAGGATTGGGGTGATGTGATGTCATCTGTTAAAACCATGTGACTTTTAAATGACGTCAGTTGTCCTCAGTGTCACTCCTGCCTCCTACCTGTGTTCTTTAAAGCATTTTCAGTTGTTCATTCTATATTTTCCCTTTTTTTTTTGCTTGCATCCGCTGTCCCTGCCAATTCAGGACCAATACAGTTATCCTGATAGACGCAGAAGGTAATGTGACCTTCACAGAGCGCAACATGTCAAACTGTGGCAGCACGAGCAAGTGGAGCACCAGTTCTTTCCAGTTCAAACTGCAAGTGTGAAGACATGATGGAGGAAACCAACTCTGTGCCTTTCTGCATCACCTTTCCTCCGATCACCCCCTCTTCCTCCTCCTCTTCTTCTCCTCCTCAGCTGCATTCCTCGCAGCTATGTGAACATGAAGACTCGTCTGCACTTTTTCTTCACCTAGTCTCAACTAGCTGCCTCATAAACATCAGCGATATGTATTTCTACTTCTTGATTTAAGTTATAATGATGCATATTTCGAAAGTGTGTGCTAATTTAAAAGACTGCCAAAGAACATTTATAATTTTGTAGAGGAAACGTTTGTCACCTACATTCAATTTCACAGAAGAGCAGGGTTGGGTTGCCTCCTCCATTACAGACTGCTAGCTTTAAAATGCAATTAATGCTTTGGTGCACAAAAATTATTTTCACGCAGTCGAATTTATTCTCGTTCACTTCGGGGTGAATATACATTTGATGCACAATTTTGCAGCCTGCATTTTGAAATGATAACCTATTTTACACAATGGGAAGTGATTGGGTCACCAGTACTTTCTAGAGAATGTATCATCTGATTAAGCTTCAAAGTAATTGTCATGGATTAGAGTTACCAGCTGATTGTTAATTTTATGACTGTAACGCTGTTACAGGTAATCAATTAGTAAGGCCCCAACCATGCACAACAGTAGCTTCCGTGTATATTACAGCAGATAGTAACAGTTTCAGGCACTGGATCTCTGACCACTATCATGGTAGAATAATGCATTTTACAACTCCTTGACAATAAAAACAGTTCATCCAAACACTCACATTTGGCTTACCATAATGATTGGTGACACAACCACACTGAGAGGAACACTTGTGTTTTTTAATCAGTAACCATGTGTTTATGCACCTGTTATGTGATTTCTGCATTTTAGTCTTTTTTTTTTTTTTTTTAAAGACAGCTGGTTCTTCCTTTTATCGTGTGTATTTTACTTTACTTGCCATTTACCCACATCCATTACACAGGTGTCGGTGCTAATTCAAAAGAAAAAAATAATCTCTCTGACTAGCCTTAAGAGGGCTGTAAAAGTGGTTGAGAAACTCAAACTGGAGAAGGCTGTGTGCAAATATTTAATGTCTTATCAGTTCATAGTAGACATCTATACTTACTGGACAGAAAGAGTTTTAAAGAGACATATTTAGACTATCTGATGTGCAGAGGGGCATTTCAATGAGGACGCAGCTAACCAGTGATGCCCTGGTTCAAAGTCAATTCTTCAGGTGCTCATAAAAGCAGAAGAACCCACACTTGGTATGACTTTATAATTTTTTTATGTGTCCTTTGATCTACCGACAGTTTTTGGCAATTTCATGCGGACACACGGCTGTTCCAGGCAGTATAAAGCACACTTTATTCTCTACATAGAGCTTTCATATCTGGCATTTTGACATGCCACTTTCGGAACTGTACAGGTGCACAAAAAAGTAATTTATATATATATTTTTAAAACAAAAGTCATTATAATAATAATGATGATGGCAGAATACAATTTAGCTTCTCTAGTTTCTGGGTCTTCATTCATGTTATTAATAAGCCTTGTGGGTTTTGTTTTGTTTTTTTCCATATATGAAATATCAAAATGTCCACTGTGATAAAAACCCATGCTACTATAATGAACAAGACACAATAATGTTGTCAACATCAACTCAGTCATTGAAAATTTTATGAAAAGATTGCTGCTTTTACATTTAATATGAGCTCAATCTTTTTTGAGACACGATATGATTAATCTCTGTGTTTGAAATCTCAAAAGTTACCTTTACTTCACATGAATGAATTAACTTTATTTATATAGCACCTTCCATGCACAGAATGCAGGACAGAGTGCTTTACTATTCAGCAGCAAAAAGAAAGACAGCGGTTTAAAAACATACATAAATACATACAATCATTTAAGAAACCATCTCCACTACTCCTGTATTTTTAGTGGAAAGAAATGAAGTGAACACTAAGCATTGTCACTGATCTACTACTGTTGGTGAATAGTGACCCCAACTGGCAAGTTATGATATTGTGATTCACATGATCCTTGTTAGGTCTTCCTCTCAAGACTTGGTGACAAACTCAGTACATTTGTGTGAATTTCTAAAAGCTTTAACCTTATCAACTCTTCATCTTGATAGACAAAATGCAAAATGAAACCATGAAAACAAGCTGTGTTCATAAACACCATGTAAGTGCAGAGAAAAATACTCAAACATCTTCTCAGTGTGGCTTTATGCTTCAGTCTGTTGGTTGAAGGACCAACATTCTTATTATGGTGAAGTCTGTTGGTATAGTAGCATTTACTGACAGGTAAGTGGACCCTGCATAAACATACCTGATAAATGAGATGGGTTAATGAGTGTAAATATATATATAACAAATACTTTAAAAAACATAAACAAAAAAACATCAATTTCACATCCTTAAAAAATAGGCAAATTCTTGGTTTTGCAGGAGTTGTTTCCCTGACACATACTTAACAAATAATCACAATTCCTAAAAAATAAATCGATAGACAACTGTCAACTGTTTCATTTGTAGAGGTAATTCATTGATATGTTTCCATTTTTGTAATTACTTGGATATTGTGGCGTTCACGTCACATGGTAACATCTTTTCCACTGGCAAAAAAAAATGTGTACGGCTGATTGGCTGAATCCTACCAGGAGATGTTGTAGAAGAACGCTGTGATTGGTCCACTGATCGATCAATCATCAAAAAGCCGGTTGTTGGAGGCGGGGCTTGACTTGGTTTTGCCGCTGTGGTTTTCTTCAAGATGGCGGGGCTGCAGTTGGGGGAGTATGGCGGCGCGTCGAGAAAAAAATAAATTAGGAAGGTAGTCAGGTGCTCAGAAGAAGACAGCCGTGTCACATTTCCGGTGAGTATTTCTGTAATAAGGTGCTTGGGGTCTAACTGACAAGTTACGCAGCCGAAGGGCTCTGTCTAGCCTTGTGGTTGCTAGCTAGCATGTTAGCATTGATGTTAACATTACCATGGGCCCGTTGTGCAGCTGTAGACTGAAGAGATGCGCTAAGACGAGGTGCTTACCCATTTAATTTCCCGATGAAATTGCTTGTTATATGAACTTGGATAAACCGTAATTAATTTCCTAAGCTTAAGGAGCCATTTGTAACGCTGGAGGCAATTTTCAGCAGCTAACGTGACATCCCATTTGTAGTAAAGCTAGTCCGTTAATTAGCCTTATCTTGTTACGCTACAGTCACAAAGTTGCTCTGACATCTAACATTACTCTCATTGGTTCCTCTTTTTCCAGCTCCCAGAAGATACCAGTGGAAGATGATCAGTGCCTAGATCCCATATTAAGCTGAATGCATTGTGATTTCCAATAATTGAGACAGTGATTCTGAAAGCTGTCTACATTAATGAAAAGAACAATGTAGTCAGCTTAGCATTTTCACCTCTGGTACGTGGTCTATACAGGGATGTGCTGCTGCATGCATTCTGGGTTTAGATAAGAGGAAGGTTTAAACAGGTCAGATTTTAGAATAAATTATCAGTTTGTATAAGTTGTAGATAGTTACAGAGGAAATGGAAATAGATGATGTGCTACCCCCTCTCCCCTTGGAGCCACCTGATGATTTTGGCCAAGATGAGGGCAGAGCACCTCCACCACCTCCCCTGCAAACGTCCAGTGACGCAGAGGTAATGGACGTTAGCTCTGGTGGTGATGGATACACAAACACCCCAGGGGACGGGGAAGCCAAGCCACAGCAGCCCCTCAGCAAGGGCTCAATAACCTTTAATAGCCACCTCTCAGATGAGGCCAATCCCAACCCACCGTGTCCCAGAACAGCCCGCCACGCACCCCCAGTCACCGGGTTTCTACCAGACCTCAGGCTGCTCAGAGATGTTAAGATCAGTGTGAGCTTTACTGAAAGCAGCAGTAGCAAAGACAGGAAGGTTTTATACACAGGTGAAAGGCAGGAGGGAGGAAGTGATGACGGCTTAGAGAGCATGAATGGTGAGTTGCATGATTCGACAAGTGAGCAGGAAGTAGCTGAGGGTAGCTCCGGAGCAGGAAACTTAGCAAGCAGAAGATCAGAGGAGGCTGAGGTAGACCAGGAAAACAAGGTAGAGTTCGCTGTCCTCGATGAGTTGGATGACTTCTACGAGAACTTCCTGGATCATGACGATGCAGAGCATGGTGGCTTTAAGTCTGAGGTCATAGTTCAGCAGGAGCAAGCAGATGAGGAGGCCGTGGCTTTTTCCTATGAGGTACGTCTGTTCTCATGTCTGCAGTAACCTTCTTATTATAAGCTACCCACCCATTTTGCCCTTTGCTGTCAGTTTAAAGTAATGTGGGCCTAATACAGCCCATACGGTACAGTCCATACAAGAAAGGACATTATAACACTGTGACATCAAACTCAAATTCTGCTGTCATGTCAGTGAGACCACTGCAATACCACAGCGGGGGTGCAGAAATTGCAACAACAACAAAAGTACCAAGGTTGTTCATAAAAAATAAAAAAACAAAACATAAATGCAGAACAAACAGAAAACTGTTAAATCTAACTCAACTTTTGCTGCAATGCAACATGATTAAGGAAAGTGTGGTGGGCCAGTCATATCGATGTACATATACGTACTAGGTCTCTTAAGAATACCACCTAACAAGGACAGTGTTATTTTGCTGTTTTCCTAATGTTTTTGATTGAAGACAATATGATCATGTAATAATATTCTCATAATACCATAAACTCACTGATGTTAAAACAAGAATAATGATTCACTTTTCTAAATTGTGTCTTCCCACTGATTGAGCCACACCTGTAATCCAACAGATTGTAGCCAAAACTCCTTTGTAGTTTTATTTGGTGAGATTTAGTTCTCCTTTATTTATAGCTCCACCTACATACAACGCAGCTGAATGGCATTGGATCTGGGGCCTTTAAATAAAAAGAAAAACACATTTGGAAAAAACTCCACAGAGAGAGTGTCCTGGTAACTACAGATAATCCAAAGATCCCACTGTGATGCTCAATGCTGACATTAAAAGTAAGTAAAAATTAAAAATTACCATATAGTTCCAAATTTTCAAGGGGAATGGGCATCCATTTACAAAATTCATACATGTTGTTCCCCAAGCTAAAAGCATTAGTAAACATAAACTGCTCTCCCTAATCCAAAAAGTAGAGTAATTTGATGTCATTGGGTGTAAACTGTGAATCTGCTCCATAGACACTGAGTACGGAAAATGTTCCAGATTACACTGAGAGTATCTAGGGGAATGGTCTCAGTGTATGGGGACATTTTTATGTTTCAGAGTTGAGAACACCACAAAAGAATAAAGCTCATTTGGTTACAAAAAATAAACATGCTGTGAGTCCACAAAACCAGGCACTGATTCAATTTCTATGGTGCAGCTCCAGACTTTATACTTGATGACATCACGAGTTCGACTGACTCTTTTTTCCCCACTAATACAAATTTTTCGAGGTTATGGAAATGACACATTGGAATTCTTAATATAGCTGATGTTCCTGTTTAAGTATGATACATCATTTGATGCTAGTAAAAGGACAGTTGTCAGGTTTCTTCTTTACAATTGCGATGTCGCAGTAAATAAAAGTAAGAGAGTGTATTTGGGAATGTGTTTTATAGATTAAACATAGCTACAAGTAAGAAAAAAAATGTAATGATTTCTTGATTGTAAATTGCATCACTTGAGACCCTCTTTGCATCAATAGGTGAGTGTTTGAGACAGGACCAAAGTGAGTGCCAGAAATTTAGATACATGTATGTTTGTTTTTGTTTTGTTTTTTATTAATGAAGATGCAAAGTGAGATGCTGGAAGAGGTTAGTGAAATGTTTAATTTCTCCAATTAAAAGCTGGGTTTTCTTTTGCGGCAAAAGTAATCACCAATAATAAAAAGGAGGTATCAAGGCTGCTAAAAATTTTGTAGTAGGAGTTGATCTAGGTTCAACAATATTGTCTGTTTCTAAATTCACAAGCATTATACTTTTTTGACCCACAGTGATGCTTTTTCCTATATTGTGGTAGACTGCTGTCTGTTTTTCTCTTTTCCCCATCAGTTGTTCACTTTATGGCGTCACACTAGCTAATATTTTTTCTCAGAGGAAACTCCCTTAAATTGGTGACCCATCCTTCTCTCCCGGCCTTAACCATTGACTCTTCCAGGAGGAGTTTGACAATGATGTCGATGCTCTACTGGAGGAGGGCATGCCGGTCCCAAAAAAGATGCGCCTGACAGAGGACAAGTATGGCGGAGACAGCGATCATCAGTCAGATGGTGAAGGAGGTGTTCAGCCTATGATGACCAAAATTAAGACTGTCCTGAAGAGTGAGTGGTGGATCTGATTGTTTTAGGGTTGGGTACTACCAAAGAATTGTGATTTCTGTACTATGGGTCACAATGCAATATGCTATTCTAACCAGTATGCTACATATGTTACATCTGTTAAAACAGATGCTACAAATTAAAAAAAAAAGTTTTAGAAATATGTCCATATTGCATTTTCTTTCTTCACAAAGTTCACACAAGTGCATTGTTCAGCACTGCAGATCGATGATTAAATAATGTTAATTGTTAAGATGAGTGCCCTAAACTACAACATGCTTTGGTACTTAATCCAGTTAGCTAGAAGGAAAACAAAAGTAGCTGTTGACTGAAAACTGTTGGAGGAGTGAAAGTAAGCAACACTGACATAAATGTTTCCTCTGAGGTCTTTTTGGGTGGTCCAATGTTGATATTCAGCTATTCCTCTGACAAGAAGTTGTCACAGAATCCTTACCTTATTTAAGATTAAATCATTTTTAACATGTATTTCAAGACCAGCCGTATACCAGTCGGAGTTTCTATGTCACTAAATTGAGCTATTGTTAGCTTTATTTCCTTGTTAACTCATCTTAAAACTCTTCTTTCAAACTTGATAGGGAAAAAAACCCCCCAAAAAAACGCATCTAATCCATCTTAGTAAAGCTTTTTAGTCTAGTCTAGTTAGTCCACTGTTCCAAAAATCACCAGTTCTGGTTTGGTCCAAATAAACCCTTAATTTAGCGAGATAGTTGTGAAAATACGCTGATCCTGCATGCTGTTTATCCATCCAGCCTCTCTCATCCCATCAGGAGTCCAGTGAGCAGTGGCTTGCTCTCATTCTTCTGAGGCAGTTACAATAATGTTATATCATGTTTCAACAAATGCATTGAAGGGCGACAAAATAAACAGGGAAATGTAATATATTAAAAGTAACAGATTGTTTATTTGAAAACATAACGTAAGAACAGTAAGCCAAGATGGAGTTCTCAGACAAATGAGTTTGACAATTTACAACCCCACTGGGGTGTTGTCACCATAACAACAGCTGCCGCTTTCTGCAGAGATGTGGTCAAATAACCATGGCTAATGGTTCAATGTCCTTTCTATTCATTCTGTTTCTTTGGTAGCAACACATAAAAGCCTTATAGTTATTAGATGAATTCCCTGCAAAAAGTAATAGTGCCGTAATCAATGCTTGTTTCACATTTCCCCTGTGGCAGGTCGTGGACGTCCACCCACTGAGCCTCTACCTGATGGTTGGATCATGACATTCCATAACTCAGGCATTCCAGTCTACCTGCACAGAGAGACCAGGGTGGTCACCTGGTCCAGACCTTACTTCCTTGGAACTGGCAGTATTAGGGTAAGATGCATAATTAAAACGTGCCACACTGATGTGAATAGTGTTATCAGTGTTTTTTTGAAGGGGTTCTTCCTGTGAGTTGGGTACACCTCTGTGTTTGTTCTCGAAACATAATTGTTAGTGACATCTTTTACTACTGCTGCCTCACAAATATTACAATCTGCCACTGACAGCCCCCTGTTTGTTATGGTCTCTTCTATCTAATATATTTATTCCATTCCAAAAAAAGCATTTTAGACCTGAAAAAATATAGAATAAAACTTTTTTAAGGCTGTTGAAATAGTCCATCTTAGTTCTTGAAAGAGTCAAGTCAGGCACTGCGTCAAATTTACAATACAGTTAACATGTTACGACTTTCGGTCTTCTTTCTTGATACAGAAACACGACCCTCCAACCAGCAGCATCCCTTGCCTACACTATAAGAAAATGAAGGATCAGGAGGAAAAGGAGCTGAATGGGGAGGCTAATGCAGAGGAGTCTCCTGTCAAGTCTGGCGAGGAGGTCAATGATGAAGAGAAAGCAGGCAGGTCAGATGCTACAGCTGAGGAGCAGGACGGTGTCCCTCCTCCGTGTTCAACTGAAGGTGGCCCAAATGGAGAGGGCACCACAAATGACAGCCTGCAGGGTAAAGAGTCCCAACCCTGTGACACTGCCCAAGGAGCCTTAGGACAAGTCAAGGCCAAGGTGGAGGTGTGCAAGGATGAGTCCATAGGTAAGGGGCTTTTCACAGTTCATTCCAGTGATAGACTTTTAAACAGCCTTTGCATCTGTAATAACTCATTAAGCTGTTTTTCTCCCAAGTGATCTAACATGATAAAACCTCCTTACAGATCTTGAAGAGTTTCGCCTGTACCTGGAAAAATGCTTTGACTTTGAACAAGTCACAGTAAAGAAGTTTCGTACCTGGGCAGAGCGAAGGCAGTTCAACAGAGACATGAAGAGGAAGCAGGCAGAGTCAGAGAGACCTATCCTGCCCGCCAACCAGAAACTCATCACGCTGTCAGTCCAAGATGCACCCACTAAGAAAGGTAACAGTTTTATAGATTCAGACCTACATCCTACATACATCCTGTCCTACATTTCATGTTAATTTAGAAGGCAGGTGTTGTTTTTCTTATCAGTGACCAATGAAACCATAAAAAACCAATACGTTTATCTTTGTAAGTATTGTCTGTGGAGTGTATGACTCTGTGCCATAAAACTTTACAGTCATTTCAAAAGCTACTAAAAAACTCAACAACCATGCTTCTTTTGGGTAACATGTTTGCACTGTGATGAATGTGGCCAGTATAATTTCTATTATTTTACTGCACACTAAAACATGTTTTTGAACTGTAAAATGACTGAAATGACAATACTGTGATAAAAATCATCAGTGCTGGTGTTAAAATTGGCATTTTTTTACAAAATGTATCAGGATTGCCATTGCATGGGTTTTAGCATGCTTTAGAGTAATGCAGTGAGTGCAGTTAGGCTCAGAGCTGGCAGTAAAGGGATGGCCTCTAGTTCAGTGAGTAGAGCGTCCGTCCCATGTAGGCTAAGTCCTTTGCAGCGGCCCAGGTTTGATTCCGGCTTGCGGCCCTTTGCTGTGTGTCCTCCCCATTCTCTTTCCCCCTTTCCTGTCACTCTAAAACTGCGCTATAATAAAAGCATAAAAAGCCAGGACCAAAAATTGTCACTTTTAGATCTTTTTGCAAAAAGAGTGCGTAACTCAAAATCAGGTGTAGTCAGCTTTAAAAAGTTATGTCAGTATGTGTTATTATCACTGTTAAAGCTGTGAAAATATATTGTTTCTTAATGCAGTTCATTTTTTTCTATTTTAACAGAGTTTGTCATCAACCCCAACGGAAAGTCTGAAGTTTGCATCTTGCATGAATATATGCAACGTGTCCTAAAGGTTCGACCTGTTTACAACTTTTTTGAATGTGGTAAGTTCCTTTTTTGTAAGTATCCATAGGAAATCGAGGTATTTGAAGTCCTTGGTCACTCCTGTCAGATATAAATTGTTATCTATTATTTATTAAACTAAACTATCAGGGTGTGTCTGGTATATATTGTACTGTGTACATCTACTTCACTCATTCGGTCATTGAACCCACATTTTCATTACCCCCTTTTGTAGTCACAGAAATGTGTACACAAAACTTTCTATTACCTCTTGTACATTAAAGATTGCTGTTTAGTGTTATATTGAAATCAAACTGTATTTGTGTCCCACAGAGAACCCAAGTGAACCCTTTGGAGCTTCAGTCATTATAGATGGAGTAACTTATGGTACAGGAACTGCAAGCAGTAAAAAACTTGCCAAGAATAAAGCTGGTAACTTCTTTTTCATTTACAGTACTTAGCATTGTAATGGCTTGTGTATTTCCCAATTAAATAGACATTGTATTAGCTAAGAGTACCAATGTCAGTGGGTAAAGACATTGAAATTGCAGTTGAGTCTTGCAGGGGAATTTTGAAATGTCCATCATTGTAAATATTTGTTATGACAGTTGTCGGTTTATCGTAAATGTAAAGCAGTTATATAAGTTTAAGGACTTCTCATAAAGAACCAACTTGGCACTGGTGTTTGATAATCACACTGTATTTTATGCATCATGTTCGAGGTAGGTGAAACTGACTGGAATAGAATGTGTGATTTATAGTTTTCATCAGCTAAATTAACCAGCAGACACATGCCAAAATAAAAACTGAGATATATATTCTTATTATATGCAGCAGATAGTTGCACTGGTAAATTGCACATTGTAATATGTCACTACTTTTGCTCTCACTGATAATTTGGTGTAAACTTCAGCTCGAGCCACACTGGAAATCCTCATCCCTGACTTTGTGAAGCAGACCTCCGAGGAGAAGCCCATCGAGGGGGATGAACTGGAGGTACTTTTTTTTTCTTTCTTTCCTTCTTTTTAAATGTTTTTTAATGATCTTACCTGCAGTCTTTTTCTGCAAAGTGTAATCGAGTAAGCTGAATTTCACATAATATCCCCAACATTAAAGGCAGGTATCAGGATTTTAACAAGAAAAACTGTTGCCAAAGTTAGGATATGTTTTCCTGGAACATTGGTGCATCTTTACATTTAGGTAACCCAGTGTGTGCTCTGCTTCACAGTATTTTAATCATATCAGTATAGAAGATTCGAGGGTGTATGAGCTGACCAACAAAGCAGGACTACTTTCGCCATATCAGATTCTTCATGAGTGCCTTAAAAGGTAAGAAGTAATGCATAATGCCAGCAACCAGGTACATTTTAATCAATGTTTTTGTTGTGCCATTTTTTAAAGATTATATTTATATTGGAAGAGTTAAGGGTGGCATGGTTCTGGGTTTGAACCTACTGGGAAGCTTGGGCCCTTCTGTGTGGAGTTTTTGTGTTCTCCCTGGGTCAGTGTGGATTCTCAGGCTTCCTCCCAAGTCCAAAGACATGCAGACTTGGTTAATTGGTGACTCCAAATTCCCTGAAGATATGAGTGTGAAGATTTTCTCTTCTCTTTCGGTCAGCCCTGTGATATAATGGCGACCTCGCCTGAGTGTACCCCACCCAATGTCAGCTGGGATCAGCCCCAGCGACCCTACATAGAATAAGTGGTTAATGATAATGCATGGATAGATAAAGGGGGAAGTCTGACACAGTGCATCACAATAGAAGACATGTCATTGCATTAAAAACAAGTGCCATTACTTGATATTTCATATTGTGATTCAACAGAAACATGTTAACTTGATGTCTCTGCATTTTTTGCTTTGCTGTCCTTGCTGGCAAAGACTACAAAGTGTCAGGTTGCAGATTTATTTAATACTGACTGTTCTGTCTTTCCTGTAGAAACCATGGAATGGGAGACACCAGCATAAAATTTGAGGTGATCCCAGGGAAAAACCAGAAGAGTGAATATGTGATGACATGTGGGAAGCACACTGTGCGCGGCTGGTGTGAGTACACTTTTATCATCATCTACACGCTGTCATAGTCGATGCGTAGAGCTGAAGAGTGGTTTAGTTCAGAAGTTTTTTTTAAATAGGCTTGTATGAGGTGCTTATCCATAGTCAGCATATTATCTACAGTAGATGATGGTCAGTACACAGTACTGCAGCGGGAGCATAGTAATGTACTGCTGTGGAGGGAGCAGCAGCAAAACATGTTTTAGTCACCAAAAAAACTACATGTAGAGTATTTTAACCACTTTACCCTGCCATCAGATAGCCCTTTTTCTATGTGGCGTGAAACTTCTATATACATCTACACTGGAGATTATTATTAGACAACACCCTTGAATTTCCTAAATATCAAAGTCACCGCATAGTTCTATTTGAAATTATCCAAACAGGAGTAAAAGAGCAGTATTTTAAGCGTATTTCATGAGTTACATATATTCCGAAGCACAGTATAAAAAAACTTGAGATAAAAAATGAGATATTTGAAAAGGAACACTGATCAAAAGTAGAGAACACTTTCAGATACCTCCCGGTTATTGGTATTAATCTGGCACCTGATGCTAATTTCCTTAATTATCTGACAAACCCTATTTAACTGGCAGCCTAACTTTCCAGTCTTCACTGACTTTGCAAGATGGTGAGCCGTTCTACAGTGACTGAAACCCTCTGGAAGCAGGTTGTTCAGATGAAGGCCAAAGGGATGACCCCATCAGCCATAGCAAGAGAACTTGGTCGTTCCAAATAAGTGATTTTTAGAATATTGCATCTTTACAATGTTACAAACTCATTCAAGTCCCCCAAGAAGGCTGGTCGTCCATAATAAACAAATGCAAGAGAGGACAGGATAATGAACTGTCTCATCATACAGTATCTCAACATTTAAGAGCATTTGGACTGAAATCCCGCTCTGCAGTGACCAAACCTCTCATCAGCAAAAAGAATCACAAGACTAGACTAAGCTTTGCTGAGGAGCATATTGTGTGGACAGAGGAGAACTGGTCCAAAGTTCACTTTAGTGATGAAAGCAAGTTTAATTTATTTGGGTCCGATGGGAGACATAATGTTTGTTGTCAAACTGGGAAAAGACTGAACCCAAAGTGTGTAAAGAAGTCAGTGGGAGGTGGAGGAGGAAGTGTCATGGTTTGGGGAATGTTCTCTGCAGCAGGAGTTGGGCCTCTTATACAGCTACATGGCCGAGTGAGTGCAAATGTTTATCAGAACCGTGTTCGACAACATGTGGTTCCTCCCCTGCGTTCATCACCCATTCAGCCAGCAATATTCATGCAGGACAATGCCCCCTGTCACACAGCAAAATGGGTAAAGCGGTTTCTTGAAACTGAAAACACTGAAATAATGAATTGGCAAGCCCAGAGTCCAGATCTAAACCCAATTTAAAAAAACTAGAATATCCTTGGTGACAAAGTTATGGCCAAAAGACCCACTACAATCACCAAACTATGGAAGAGACGGGAAGAAGAGTGGACCAAAATCACACCAGAGCAGTGTGAGAGACTAGTGATGTCCTGTGGCCACAGATGTGCTGAAGTCATTCAAAGCAACAGCATGTATACCTTCAACTAATTGTTGAATGTTGTAACCCTCACAAAATTTAGTTTTTCTCTTTCCTGTGCGACAGTCATTGCTGTTCTCTAATTTTGATCATTGTGTTTTTTGCAAAAAAGTTTTTTTTGTTGAAGCTTGGTTATTTTGTAAAACACTGTTGTAGTAGCATGGTATAGGCACAACAAATATTCCTTCAAATGTTGAACAATGAAGATTACATTATTTCTGACAAAAAATCAAGTGTTCATAAATTGTTCTTTAATTTTGATCTCCAGTGTAAGCTATTTTCAGAACCACCAAAATGAAATCTTTCAGTCAGAAAGGGCTGCCTGACGGCAAGGGAAAGCTGTGAAAATATTATAAATATAGCGTACACTTAAACTAATAGATATTTTAGGTGGGCCATATTTTGTGGCTAAGGTATGTTTTTGTCTTCTGTTTCTCCAAACGGAGGGGCATGCTGACCACCATCTACTGTAGGTAATACACTGACCATGGACAAGTACATCATACGACCACACTTCAATAAAAACCAAAGCTATTCCTTTAATGAATTACCATGTGTATTTTGTTTCACATTTTGGGGCGAGCTAGTCTTTTGCAAACAGGTAACATGCATTTAGCGACATGTTTTGTGCATTTGCCACCAGGCAAGAACAAGAGGGTCGGCAAACAACTAGCATC